>NC_050097.1:200933957-201236987 GCF_902167145.1 Zea mays | reverse complement strand
TAATTCACCGGACTGTCCGATGTGCACCGGACTGTCCGGTGAGCCAACGGTCGGCCGGGCCAACGGTCGGCCGCGCGATCTGCGCGGGACACGTGGCCGAGCCAACGACTAGAAGGGGCCACCGGACTGTCCGGTGTGCACCGGACATGTCCGGTGCGCCAACGGCTCCAAGTCTGCCAACGGTCGGCTTCGCTAATTAAGGAAGGAAATCGGGCACCGGACAGTGTCCGGTGTGCACCGGACTGTCCGGTGCGCCCGATGACAGAAGGCAAGGATGGCCTTCCAGATTTGTTCTCAATGGCTCCTAGCTGCCTTGGGGCTATAAAAGGGACCCCTAGGCGCATGGAGGAGTACACCAAGCATTCCTACAACATTCCTAAGCACCAAGACATCGATCTCACGCATTCGTTTCATTGTGATAGCATCTAGAGCTCTTGTTGAGTTGCGAACTCTTTGAGTTGTGTTGCGAGCTCCTGTTGCGACTTGTGTGCGTGTTGTTGCTCTGATCTTTTGAAGTCTTGTGTGCGTTGCTCATTCCCCCTTTGCTCTGTGTTCTTTGTGAACTTCAATTGTAAGGGCGAGAGGCTCCAAGTTGTGGAGATTCCTCGCAAACGGGATTGAGAAAAAGCAAGCAAAACACCGTGGTATTCAAGTGGGTCTTTGGACCGCTTGAGAGGGGTTGATTGCAACCCTCGTCCGTTGGGACGCCACAACGTGGAGTAGGCAAGCGTTGGTCTTGGCCGAACCACGGGATAAACCACTGTGTCGTCTCTGTGATTGATCTCTTGTGGTATTGTGTTTTGTTGAGACTCCTTTCTAGCCACTTGGCATTTATTGTGCTAACACTTAACAAGTTTTTGTGGCTATAAGTTTAAGTTTTACAGGATCACCTATTCACCCCCCCTCTAGGTGCTCTCAGCGCCAAGAAGACAACATATATAATAACAGAGTGTATAGAGATAAATGTCATAAAACATCAGAGTATTTATTACATAGCGGAAGACTTATTACAAAATAAAGTAATAAAGATAAAACGAACTAAGGATCGTCGGCGCCAATGTCGACTGGGAAACGCCACCTAGATCAGATCGAACTCCTCAGTGTTAGGCGACTCCTCCTGAACCACCTGCTCTTCTCCTGTGGGGGGGGGGGTGTGAGACAGCAAGGGTGAGCTCACACATGATCATAGCTCAACAAGTTGTGGGGAATCCAGTGGACATAAACTCACAAAGGTGTGAGTTCATGTGATGTGTAAGGCCAATCAAAGATAGGGGTTAAAGCTGAGCATTGCTTTTAAGTAGTTGGTCAAAATTTTATTAGCAGTTACTAAGTGTAAGTAAGTACCAAACCATAAGTAAAGTAATAGAACAAAATTAATAATAAACTCATGCAATGCAAATGACAAAATTGAATTTAAGTTCCATAATTTAAACATCAGAGAGTCCTGAGCTGCTCATGACCGTGAGCTCGGCTAGTATACCAGTTTTACACTCTGCAGAGGTTGTACCCTTTACCCACAAGTCATGCTACCCATCTGCCAAGGGGTCGCGAATCCCATACACCTCTACCTAGGAAGCGCGGCAGGGCAACACTACGAGGCCTTTACAAAGTTCCACTAGCTTCCGAAAACCCGCTACAGTTTATAGGAAGTTCCAATGCAGGGTTCCTGGCTGACCGCCATCGCAGCAAAATCAACCAGGGACCTCCCTACACTGACCACCCCCCTACTGCCCTTGCCCCTTTCGGGTAAGGTAGTCTTCCACTAGCTTTCCTAATTAGTCAGCCAAGGGCGTCCCATTAAACCCTTGTGGTGGCACGTGGTTCTCAAGTTAAGCTCTATGTTCCAATTAACATTAATGAACTTGACATGAACATAAACAGAATAACAAGAGTAATTGGAACATAGATATAATAAATGATTATCCCAAAACCATGTAAAGCAATAGCAAACTACCCAAGTGATTCAGGGGTAAACAAGGTAATGAGATAAACAATCTAGGGTAACCTATTGGGACCCATCAAAATTAACCTATGCATGGATAAATGATATTAAAGAACATTATTGGGTAAAATGTGGTCAAGGGCACAACTTGCCTTCAATGAGCTCCTGCTCAGCTACTTCAACCTGCTGCTCACCGGGATCCTCAGCAACGGGCTCTTCTACTCGCCACAATACAAACAAGCACAGTGCATATAGAGAAATTAACATTACACCAAACATATAAACCAAATACACAGAGATGTTCTACATATTAAAATAAAATTCTAGGAACAGAAATCATAATTTTTGGAGTTACATAATTTAAGTTATGCCTTTTCAAAGGTTTTATGTGTTTTAAATAAGATTAAGTGTGAGATTAATTTTCTTACTGGTTTCATGATAAAACAGAGGCTCTAGGTGATAGATAATAAAATTACAAAATTTTAGAAAGTGGAATGGATTAATTTGGAGTTCATATGTATTTTCTATGAATTATCAAAGTTCTAGCAATTATTTTGTATTAAAAAGTAATTTCTATAATTAAATAACTGAATTTAAAGAACTATGGACTGGGCCTCAATTTCTGTGAAACGCAGGGGGCTCGGGGTACAAATCTATAGACACAGAGCTAACCCCGCGTGGATGGCGGGTTGATTTGTTGTTTTTCCAGGGGCTCTTTAATAAAAGTGCCAGCGCGAAAGGGTACGGTTAGATCTCGGCTGCACGATCTGAACTGAGCGGCCCAGATTAGATCAGGACTTTAAGTGAACCGGTACACGATTCCTAACGTCGGATCGGAGGCCAATGGTAGGGATCTTCCTTAAACCTAGACTTGTTTCAGCCGCCCGATTGAGATCAACGGTTAGATCTGGACGTTGAACCGGCATGAGCTTGTGACCGCCAGATCTTGATCCGACGGCCGCGGAAGCTTCGTCTTCAACCCTGCCCGAGCCACCCAACCAGCCACTGCGCACGGCGGCGGGGTCACCGGAGCCCACGAATCCGGCCAACCCGAGCGCCAGACCCAAATTCGTTCGGCCCCCACGAGATTGACGACTCCCTGAACTCAATCCCCAAACAAATTTCGGCCGACATCAAGTGCAAGACTCGGTCCACGGCGCGCCGCGTTACCCCGGGCAGAGAAGTCCGGTGAGCTACCCAAGCGACGCTACGGTGCCTCGAACTACAACGGATAGATGCATGACGTTCCTACAAATGCAGTAAAGGTGGTTGAAGGCCATACCGAAGGGTTGAAGCGACGACGAAGCCGGACCCCGTGATTCCGCGGCTGCCGCGGCGGTGAAGTACTACGGCGAGAAATTGCTCGGCCCTGTTGGCTCTCCGATCACCGCGACGCCGCGCAAGCACACCACACGGAGAGGCGAAGTCCCGGCCCCGAATTCCGATGGCGGTGCGGCAATGGAGACGGTAATCACCGACGGCGGCACCCTCTGCTCGTACTGGCTATGGTGGCAGCAACGTGGGGGCACGACTGGTCTGGTATAGCCCGAGGGCCAACTATATGGACCCCAGGAGGTCAACCCGAGGAACTCCGCAACGGCACCGCGCAGCTCGGAGGTCGTTCCGCCGAGCGATTTCGTTGCCGCGAAGACCGGGTCGGTGAAGACGATGAGTCTGCCAAGCGGGTCCCGCGATTCAGTGGAACAGATGAGTGCGCGGCGTGAAACGGTGAGGCTGCACGTGGGACCCACCGGTCAGTGGCTCACAGCGCAACCACGTTCTCGCCTGGGCTGCGCAGAGGGGAGTGTGGAGCTGGGCCGAATTGGAGGCAGTCGGCCTAGTTAGGGTTTTATTCCTTTTTCTTTTTACTTTATTTTCTTTTGTCTTTTCCCTTCTTTTTTTATTATTCTTTTAGATTTCAAATTTTAAATTCCATTCTAGTGGCAAATTCATCCTCAATTTTATGTTGTGCCATTAAAGTACTGACTTTGAAGATACTTATTTTTTGTATATATATTTTCTATGAATACTCTTTCCTTTTTCTTTTCTATATTCTCATGGTTTTATTTTCAAGTTAGGGTTTAAACTCTATGGATCCATTGATATGCCATTAATGACACATTTAATCTATTAACCACCAATGCACAAACAAGCAAAACTCAGCATGATGCAAGATTTATTTGAGTGTCTTTTGTTATTTATTTATAGGTTCCCATGTGATGTTCTCATGAAATGATAAATGGGGATAACACATATAGCTATAGAGTAACATAATTTCTCTTTTTAGACCTTTCTTTACAAAGTGGGTATTACAAATCCTACCCCCCTTAAAAATAATCTTGTCCTCGAGATTTAAGAAGACCTAGGGAAAAGGTGGGGAAAATCTATGCGAAGCTCTTCTTCTCTTTCCCAAGTTGCTTCATCTTCACCGTGGTGACTCCATTGCACTTTACACATCTTTATCACCTTATTTCTTGTAATTCGAGTCAATGTGTCAAGAATCTTGATTGGATACTCCGTGTAAGTCAAATCACCTTGAACACTAAGCTCTTCCATTGGTAACTGTTCCTCAGGGACACGGAGACACTTCTTTAGTTGAGATACGTGGAACACGTTATGCACATCCGATAGACTATCCGGTAACTCGAGTTGGTATGCCATCACCCCAACTCGCCTAAAGATCAAGAATGGTCCAATATAGCGAGGCGACAATTTGCCCTTAACTTTGAATCTCCTCATTCCACGAAGTGGTGACACCTTGAGGTACACATAATCTCCTTCTTCAAATTCCAGTGGTCTTCTTCTATTATCAGCGTAGCTCTTTTGCCTGGTTTGAGCCACTCTCAAATTCTCTCGAATTATACGAACTTGTTCTTCTGCTTCTTGAATCAGTTCAGGCCCAAAGAACTGTCTCTCTCCAGTCTGATCCCAATACAAAGGAGTTCTGCACTTCCTCCCATATAAAGCTTCAAAAGGTGACATCTTCAGACTGGCCTAGTAACTATTATTATACGAGAACTCAGCATAAGGCAGACTCTTATCCCAACTTCCTCCATGCTGAAGGGCACAAGCTCTCAACATATCTTCCAATACTTGATTAGTCCTTTCAGTCTGTCCATCAGTCTGAGGGTGATAAGCTGTACTAAAATTCAACTTCGTACTCATATTCTCATGAAAGCTTCTCCAAAATCTTGAGGTAAACTGCGAACCTCGATCAGACATGATCTTCTTCGGTACTCCATGCAAACACACAATCCGAGCCATATATAACTCTGCTAGCTGAGAACCATTATAAGTAGTCTTGACAGGAATAAAGTGAGCCACTTTAGTCAATCTATCCACAATCACCCATATAGCATCATATCCTTTCTGGGTGCGAGGCAATCCAGTAATGAAATCCATACCAATCTCTTCCCATTTCCACTCGGGTATCTTCAGTGGGTGCAGTAGTCCAGCTGGCCTCTGATGTTCAGCCTTAACTCTTTGGCATACATCGCACATAGCCACATGTGCAGCCACATCTCTTTTCAATCCATACCACCAATACTTCCGTTTCAAATCCTGATACATCTTGGTACTACCAGGATGAATAGAATAATCCGAATCATGGGCCTCCTTTAAAATAGTCTCTCGAAGGCTTTTAATATCAGGAACACACATCCTGTCCTTAAACCATATAGTGCCCTGCTCATCTTTCGTAAATTCCGGAACTCGACCTTCAGTAATTAGATCCTTAATCTCTTTTATTTTAGCATCCTCGAGTTGACCTTTGCGGATTTCTTGCTCCAAGGTAGGTTCCACATCAATAGTAACTCCTTTAGTATGAGCAACTATCCCCAGGTTAAGTCTCCTGAAATCCTCAACAATCTCATCGGGTAGCTGGGCAACAATAGCTGAATGAACATGCTCCTTGCGACTCAAGGCATCTGCAACCAAATTTGCCTTGCCCGGGTGATAGTGAATCTCCAAATCATAATCCTTAATAAGCTCCAACCAACGGCGTTGCCTAAGGTTGAGATCCTTCTGAGTGAATATATACTTCAAACTCTTATGATCCGTATATACTTGGCACTTGGTTCCCATGATATAATGTCTCCAAATCTTAAGCGCATGCACAACGGCTGCCAATTCCAAGTCATGCGTGGGGTAGTTCAGTTCATGTTTGCGTAACTGACGAGAAGCGTAGGCAATCACATGTCCTTCCTGCATGAGCACACATCCTAAGCCTTGGCCACATGCATCGCAATAGATATCAAATCCTTTCTGTAGGTCTGGCATAACCAATACTGGTGGCGACATCAACCTCTTCTTCAATAGATCAAAGCTATCTTGACACTTCTCGTCCCACTTAAATTCTCTTCCTTTCTCCAAAAGCGAAGTCATAGGCTTAGCAATCTTAGAAAATCCTTCAATAAATCTCCGATAATATCCTGCTAATCCCAAGAAACTCCGAATCTCAGTAACTGTAGTGGGTACTCTCCACTCCATTATCTCCTTAACCTTAGCAGGATCCACTGCTATTCTTCCATTAGAAATGATATGACCAAGAAATGGCACCTCGCCAATCCAAAACTCGCATTTGCTGAACTTGGCATATAGCTGGTTATCTCGTAGCTTCTGTAGCACCATTCTCAGATGTTCCTCGTGATCACTATCACTCTGAGAATAAATAAGAATATCGTCGATGAATACCACGACGAATCTGTCCAAATACTCCATAAACACCTTGTTCATCAAGTTCATAAAATAAGCTGGTGCATTGGTTAATCCAAATGACATAACAGTAAACTCATATAATCCATATCGAGTCGAGAAAGCCGTCTTGGGAATATCCGATGGTCTGATCCTCATCTGATGGTAACCGGATCGGAGATCAATCTTCGAGAATACTCTAGCACCTCTCATCTGATCAAATAAATCCTCAATACGGGGCAACGGATACTTGTTCTTCACCGTAACATCATTAAGAGATCTATAATCCACACACATTCTTTGTGATCCATCCTTCTTCTGTACAAATAGAACCGGTGCTCCCCAAGGTGAGGAACTCGGACGAATGTACCCAGCCTCTTGTAACTCAGTTAACTGCTTCTTAAGTTCCTTCAACTCCTCTACGGACATCCTATATGGCCGTTTAGAAATAGGGGCGGTTCTAGGTAAGAGATCAATAACAAACTCAACTTCTCTATCAGGTGGCATCCCTGGTAACTCCTCTGGAAAGACATCCGGAAAATCTCTAACCACCCGGATGTTGTCACCAACAAACTCCTCCGGTATAAAGAACATTGCACGCATGGGTGAGGAGGTTACTACAATATTAACTTGAAACATTTCTCCCTTAGTAGTAGTGAGTTCTACGGTACCTCTACCACATGCTATAACGGCCTTTGCCTTTCTTAACCATGACATACCAAGGATCAAATCTATACTGCTTGACTCCAATATTATAGCAGTAGCTCCAAATTCTCTACCCATAATGGTTAATGTCAATCTACGTGTCATTTGTTTCGCCTCAACAGGCCCTTTAGGTGTAATTACTATCATGGGTTTTCTCATATTTAGCAGTGGTTTTTCATTTGTGTTGGCATATCTAGCGGACATGAATGAATGTGTAGCACCAGAATCAAATAATATGGTTGCAGGAATTGCATTAACATAAAACATACCAATTACGAGGTCCCCTCCATCCGGAGTAGCATCAACGCTGACTTGATTAACCTTGGCAATAGAATATCCCTTGCCAGATCCTGGAGTTTGCTGCCTGTTCTGAACTGGAGTAGTAGCAATCCTCTGTGGGCAGACATTTGCATAGTGTCCAGCCTTCCCACACTTGAAACAAGTAGTGCCTGGACTCTGTCCTGAAAACTTCGTTGGGGTGCCAGTAGGGGTAGCCTGTCGAGGAGGTGGAGTCCTCAGGGGTGATTGCTGAACTGGGCGTGGTCCTCCTGGTCGGGTCGGTGTACCCTGTGGTGAACTGTAGCGAGGACGAACACTGCTGCTTCCTTGTCCTTGAGATATTGCCTTTCTCTTCAAATCTCCCAGCTGAACACGCTTGTGTTCAATAGCAAGGGCCTTATCCAACAGTCTCTGAAATGATGGAAATGTGTGTGCCACTAGAGCATACTGCAGGGGTCCATTAAGTCCTTCAATAAAATGTTCCTGCTTCCTCTCGTCTTCAGCAACTTCTTCAGGGGCATATCTGGATAACTGAATAAACTTGTCGCGGTACTCGCTGACTGACATACTTCCTTGCTTCAGCGACAGAAATTCCTTCTTCTTGATCTTTATCATACCAGCTGGAATATGGTAGTTCCTGAATTGTGTACTGAACTCTGCCCAAGTGATAGTATCAGCAGCATCGTGGGCAGCAGTATAAGAATCCCACCAGTCAGCAGCAGGACCTGTCAGACGTCCAGAAGCATATAAAACCTTCTCCCGATCAGTGCATTGTGCAATATTCAGCATCTTCTCAACGGACTTCAGCCAATCATCCGCGTCCAGTGGATCAGGTGAGCTAGCGAATGTAGGTGGCTTATGACTCATGAACTCCCGGTGCTTATCACGGGGTGGAACTGGTGGTGGTGGTGGAGGCAGTGGTACTTGTTGCTGTTGTTGCTGCTGTTGCTGCTGTTGTTGAAGTTGTTGTTGCGCCCTCCTTTCTTGGCGTATCTCATCTCTCTCCTGGCGCAACTCCTGGCGTATATCTTCTCTTTCCTGACGCATCTCCTGGCGTTCTTGTTGCATCTGGGCACGCATATCAGCCATAGTGTCTGCCATTTGCTGCATCACCGCCATCTGAGCAGCAACCAGTGGGTCAACTCCGCCTGGTGGAGGATTAGGAGGATTCATCTCTGCAGGCTGTGGCTGGGGTTGTCTGTATATCCTTCGAGTGTGTTGGTTAGGAGGCAAATCAATTCCGCCACCCCTCCTGGTATTGACCATCTGAGTTAGATACATATGGTAAGAGAACAGTAGACAAGGCAGGTATTTACAAAGCAGGTTACTTTGGGGAATTTTATTAGCTAAGGAGATTAATATTTTACCTACCAAAGCTAATTCAACACCTTATGGTGGTACATACTAAGATGTCCATCTATAATAATTCAATCAATCAAAGAAGCAAATCAGGCATTTAGCATCAGCACAATCAAACAACATTTTTAAAGAAAGTAGTTTTGAATTTTGTCTTAGGTTCCCTATCTCTTAAAAAGATCATAGTGGTAGGATTCCAAGGTGTGAAATCCATCTTGTCTTAGAGTAGAAAAGATAAGATTAATCAGAGTAGAATAGCAAAAGTTGAGACAAGACCAAGATGAGATGAGTATAGAATGAGTCAGAGTAAGGTAAGTAATGAAGGGTTGTCCATTTCTATCTAGGTTTCGTCCTACAGTCAACATTTCCTCTGATACCACTTCTGTCACACTCGGCTTTAAGGAACAAAGCCAGGTGCATCTCATACATGCGCCAAGAAGACAACATATATAATAACAGAGTGTATAGAGATAAATGTCATAAAACATCAGAGTATTTATTACATAGCGGAAGACTTATTACAAAATAAAGTAATAAAGATAAAACGAACTAAGGATCGTCGGCGCCAATGTCGACTGGGAAACGCCACCTAGATCAGATCGAACTCCTCAGTGTTAGGCGGCTCCTCCTGAACCACCTGCTCTTCTCCTGTGGGGGGGTGTGAGACAGCAAGGGTGAGCTCACACATGATCATAGCTCAACAAGTTGTGGGGAATCCAGTGGACATAAACTCACAAAGGTGTGAGTTCATGTGATGTGTAAGGCCAATCAAAGATAGGGGTTAAAGCTGAGCATTGCTTTTAAGTAGTTGGTCAAAATTTTATTAGCAGTTACTAAGTGTAAGTAAGTACCAAACCATAAGTAAAGTAATAGAACAAAATTAATAATAAACCCATGTAATGCAAATGACAAAATTGAATTTAAGTTCCATAATTTAAACATCAGAGAGTCCTGAGCTGCTCATGACCGTGAGCTCGGCTAGTATACCAGTTTTACACTCTACAGAGGTTGTACCCTTTACCCACAAGTCATGCTACCCATCTGCCAAGGGGTCGCGAATCCCATACACCTCTACCTAGGAAGCGCGGCAGGGCAACACTACGAGGCCTTTACAAAGTTCCACTAGCTTCCGAAAACCCGCTACAGTTTATAGGAAGTTCCAATGCAGGGTTCCTGGCTGACCGCCATCGCAGCAAAATCAACCAGGGACCTCCCTACACTGACCACCCCCCTACTGCCCTTGCCCCTTTCGGGTAAGGTAGTCTTCCACTAGCTTTCCTAATTAGTCAGCCAAGGGCGTCCCATTAAACCCTTGTGGTGGCACGTGGTTCTCAAGTTAAGCTCTATGTTCCAATTAACATTAATGAACTTGACATGAACATAAACAGAATAACAAGAGTAATTGGAACATAGATATAATAAATGATTATCCCAAAACCATGTAAAGCAATAGCAAACTACCCAAGTGATTCAGGGGTAAACAAGGTAATGAGATAAACAATCTAGGGTAACCTATTGGGACCCATCAAAATTAACCTATGCATGGATAAATGATATTAAAGAACATTATTGGGTAAAATGTGGTCAAGGGCACAACTTGCCTTCAATGAGCTCCTGCTCAGCTACTTCAACCTGCTGCTCACCAGGATCCTCAGCAACGGGCTCTTCTACTCGCCACAATACAAACAAGCACAGTGCATATAGAGAAATTAACATTACACCAAACATATAAACCAAATACACAGAGATGTTCTACATATTAAAATAAAATTCTAGGAACAGAAATCATAATTTTTGGAGTTACAGAATTTAAGTTATGCCTTTTCAAAGGTTTTATGTGTTTTAAATAAGATTAAGTGTGAGATTAATTTTCTTACTGGTTTCATGATAAAACAGAGGCTCTAGGTGATAGATAATAAAATTACAAAATTTTAGAAAGTGGAATGGATTAATTTGGAGTTCATATGTATTTTCTATGAATTATCAAAGTTCTAGCAATTATTTTGTATTAAAAAGTAATTTCTATAATTAAATAACTGAATTTAAAGAACTATGGACTGGGCCTCAATTTCTGTGAAACGCAGGGGGCTCGGGGTACAAATCTATAGACACAGAGCTAACCCCGCGTGGATGGCGGGTTGATTTGTTGTTTTTCCAGGGGCTCTTTAATAAAAGTGCCAGCGCGAAAGGGTACGGTTAGATCTCGGCTGCACGATCTGAACTGAGCGGCCCAGATTAGATCAGGACTTTAAGTGAACCGGTACACGATTCCTAACGTCGGATCGGAGGCCAATGGTAGGGATCTTCCTTAAACCTAGACTTGTTTCAGCCACCCGATTGAGATCAACGGTTAGATCTGGACGTTGAACCGGCATGAGCTTGTGACCACCAGATCTTGATCCGACGGCCGCGGAAGCTTCGTCTTCAACCCTGCCCGAGCCACCCAACCAGCCACTGCGCACGGCGGCGGGGTCACCGGAGCCCACGAATCCGGCCAACCCGAGCGCCAGACCCAAATTCGTTCGGCCCCCACGAGATTGACGACTCCCTGAACTCAATCCCCAAACAAATTTCGGCCGACATCAAGTGCAAGACTCGGTCCACGGCGCGCCGCGTTACCCCGGGCAGAGAAGTCCGGTGAGCTACCCAAGCGACGCTACGGTGCCTCGAACTACAACGGATAGATGCATGACGTTCCTACAAATGCGGTAAAGGTGGTTGAAGGCCATACCGAAGGGTTGAAGCGACGACGAAGCCGGACCCCGTGATTCCGCGGCTGCCGCGGCGGTGAAGTACTACGGCGAGAAATTGCTCGGCCCTGTTGGCTCTCCGATCACCGCGACACCGCGCAAGCACACCACACGGAGAGGCGAAGTCCCGGCCCCGAATTCCGATGGCGGTGCGGCAATGGAGACGGTAATCACCAACGGCGGCACCCTCTGCTCGTACTGGCTATGGTGGCGGCAACGTGGGGGCACGACTGGTCTGGTATAGCCCGAGGGCCAACTATATGGACCCCAGGAGGTCAACCCGAGGAACTCCGCAACGGCACCGCGCAGCTCGGAGGTCGTTCCGTCGAGCGATTTCGTTGCCGCGAAGACCGGGTCGGTGAAGACGATGAGTCTGCCAAGCGGGTCCCGCGATTCAGTGGAACAGATGAGTGCGCGGCGTGAAACGGTGAGGCTGCACGTGGGACCCACCGGTCAGTGGCTCACAGTGCAACCACGTTCTCGCCTGGGCTGCGCAGAGGGGAGTGTGGAGCTGGGCCGAATTGGAGGCAGCCGGCCCAGTTAGGGTTTTATTCCTTTTTCTTTTTACTTTATTTTCTTTTGTCTTTTCCCTTCTTTTTTTATTATTCTTTTAGATTTCAAATTTTAAATTCCATTCTAGTGGCAAATTCATCCTCAATTTTATGTTGTGCCATTAAAGTACTGACTTTGAAGATACTTATTTTTTGTATATATATTTTCTATGAATTCTATACTCTTTCCTTTTTCTTTTCTATATTCTCATGGTTTTATTTTCAAGTTAGGGTTTAAACTCTATGGATCCATTGATATGCCATTAATGACACATTTAATCTATTAACCACCAATGCACAAACAAGCAAAACTCAGCATGATGCAAGATTTATTTGAGTGTCTTTTGTTATTTATTTATAGGTTCCCATGTGATGTTCTCATGAAATGATAAATGGGGATAACACATATAGCTATAGAGTAACATAATTTCTCTTTTTAGACCTTTCTTTACAAAGTGGGTATTACAACCACTGACCTCTCTCATCTTTGCAAAGTGCGAGCGTTCCTTTCCAGCCAAATTTGCCAGACCACTAGCAGTAGCAGGGAGCGTGTGCCCTTTTTTGGCACTGCGGATGAGCCAACCATGAACCACCACTGCTTGACTGAAGTGGAGTCCGGCCAGGAAGCTGGAGCTAAAGAGCCGATTGAGAGCCAAGATGCCAGGGGCCTCCAAAATTCTCCTCGAGTAGCGGCAACCAACAATAATGTGAAGAGTTGTCTCGGGGTGTCGCTTGCAAAGCATACAAGTGGCACTATGCGGCCATCTATGGGATGCAAGCCTATTAGAGGTCCAAACTCGGTTGCGGATGATGAGGCAAGCAAAGAGTTTGCATTTAGATGGCCACATGGCTTCCAGATAAGGGCTTTGAGATTGAAACAAGTGTGACCTAAGAATTGAACCTGGTAAGAAGAGGATGCATAATGTTCACCAGAGGCGTTGTAGATCCAGTCGATGTGATCCTCTTTGTTCTGCGCCAAGGAAACCGATTGGGCGAGCTCCACAGACTGTTTCAGTTGATCATCCATGTGGATCGCCTGAAGATCAATGTGGCGCACCCAAACATTATCAGTAAAGGCCTCCAAAACAGAGAGCTTGCGATCATGGGAGGCGGCGAATATGCCAGGCGCAATGTCCTTGGGTCGTCGACCCTTGACCCAAGCGCAATGCTAGAAGGAGGTCTTGACACCATCACCAATTACGATTTTCATAGCTACTATAAAGAGGAGTTTATCACTATCGTTGCGAGGAGTTCCTAGTCCTGCCCAAGGGGCATTTGGATCCTCTCATTCTTGCCATAGCCAACGAAGCCATAGAGCCCTCGTAAATCAGTGGATGTCAAGGATGTCAAGCCCCCCAAGATCCAATGGCCTCTCCACCATCGGCCAGTTAACCTTTCACTTAGCACTAATGAGGTTCTCATTCCCTGTTTAAAGGAATTGCTTCCTAAATTTGTCAATTTCTTCGAGAACCTCCTCTGGTACATTAATGGTCGTAAGTGTGTGAACAGGCTGAGAAAATAACACGGATTTGACCAAGACAAGTGAAATTACGACCTTGCCAGCATGTTAACTTGCTGCTAACCTTATCGAGTAGAAACTAGAAGTCAACTTTTTTGAGCCTTGCAACCGTCAAAGGGATCCCAATGTATTTAATAGGGAAGCTCGTTCTTGAAGCAAGGAAGCCAGCAATAAATTTATCAAGGTTGAGGCCAGCACATTTGATAGGCATGACTGGGGATTTCTGAATATTGGTACGCAAACCAGTCGCTTCCCCAAAAAGATGTAGCAGTGTTGCAAAAGATTCCAACTATCTTTTCAGGCTTGACGAAGATGATGGCATCATCCACATACATAGAGGTCCGGAGACGTGTTCTAGCCTTAGAAACTCTGGACGGAATGCCTGCCTCGGTGGCCAGGTGGAGGAGGCGCTGCAGGGGATCAATGGCAAGCACAAATAAGAGTGGAGAGAGGGGGTATCCTTGCCTTAGGCCCCTACCATGAGTGTTGACCAGGGATTCCATTTAGGAGCACTTGAGAAGTGGAGGTAGCCAGCAAAGATACCACCAAATCTCGCCATTTGGTAGGGAAGCTAAGATGAGCCAGGAGAGCGAGGAGGTAGTCCCACCGAACATAATCAAAGGCTTTTGAGATGTCAAGCTTGACTAGAAGCATGGGAGTTCTGTTGCAGTGGTATCTCCTGACCATGTTGCAGATGAAAAGGAAGTTATGATGAATGTTTCAGCCTTTGATGAATGCAGACTAGCATTTGGAGATGATATCCCTCATGGTGGGCGCAAGCCTCATAGAAAGTAGCTTCGCGACACTGTGGATGAGGCTAATGGTCTTGGAGCTTGATAAATTCTCAGTGCCATCATGCTTTAGTAGTAGCACAATGTTGGTCCTATTCGAGAGGTCGAAATTTAGGAATCATTGACCATATAGAATTCATGGCCACCATTAAATTTGTTTAGATGATAGGCTAGCATGATCTGTAGAAGGCACCCATGAGACCATCCGGGCTCGGTGTCTTGTTTGGATGTAAATTCCTAATTGCATCAAGTAGCTCTTCCACATCGAAAGGGGCTTCCAAATGAGTCAACTCAAAACGTGGGATGTTTAAGGCTCCCCGATTTAGGCCGAACTCCCTTGAGCTAGGTGCTCCAAGCACAACATTGAAGTAATCGTGCACAAGCTTTTCCTTGTCCTCATGAGAGGTTGCCCAAACACCTTCTTGGTTTAGCCTTTGGATACAATTTTTTCTTCTCCTTGAATTTATCCTCGAGTCAAAAACTTAATGTTCGCATCACCTAGCTTGAGGTTAGTGACTCTAGAAGCCTGCCTCTTGCGAGCTCGCTCAATGATGGCAAGTGCAGTCAAACGGCAGTAATATCAGTGAGGCGCCAAAGCAGTAGCCGAGACCGAAAAAGCTTGATACTAATATCAGTGAGATCAATTAAAGCGTCGTTCCAGAGCAGTAGGATACCACCCTTGGTCCCATTAGGGCTTGTTCGGTTCTATCCAATCCATATGGATTGATGAGGATCGAGGGAGTTTCAATCCTAGTAAGTTAAAATCTCTCCTAATTCGTATCAATCCCTCCAATCCATATGGATTGAAAATAACCGAACAAGCCTTAGCTGATTTGTAAGCTCAGCTGTTCAGCTTGTAGCCTCCCAAGGACGCAGCAAGCGTGTCATCTATATTCGCAAGTTTGGTTTCTTGGAGGCACGCCAACTGACAGGAGGTGGCGGACAAAAAATCATATACTGTGACACATCTTGCCGCCGCGTTTAATCCCCTCACATTTTTCTCTACTACTCTATAAGGGTCCAGTGAGGGCGTCCACACTGGTACCGTGCCCCCGCCCCCAAAAATCTCGCCCCGCCTCGCTCTCCGTCGCGCCATTCCAGGGACCCACCATCGCCGCCCCCGCCATCATCGCGTCAGCGCCCGCTCCGTCGATGGAAGGCGCCATTCCAGGGACCCACCCCAACCCTGCGATCCTCACCCTTCCAAGGATGCCCCGCACCCATCTCGCCCAATCCCTCCTCCCGCCTCACCCGCTCACAAGGTCGACGATGACGAATCTAAGGACGCCAACGCCACCCCTCTCCGAGCTCCCTATGGCCGCTGCGGGTGAGTGCCTCTGGGTTGCATTGTGGGCGTCCACACCGGTATCACCATGCCCCCGCCTGCCCTACCCGCGTGCCGCCCTCCCCGCTCACGATCTGCTCGGCGAACCCTAACAGCCCGACCGCGCCTTCCCCCGCCGCGCGATGCCCGCCTCGCCGCCCCGCCGCGATCCCCTCCCTACCCCCACCCCTCCCAAATGATTGCCCCCACCGTGATCTCCTCCCCACGTGCTCGGGACAACCGCGTGGTTCCATGCCTATCGCAAACCTCCAGATCAGCGTCCGTCGTAGCCGCGAGCGTGGAGCCATGGAGAAGGATGACAGACTACAACACCAAGCTATGGAGCTCAAGTCACGCGTCAGCACAGATAAGTCCTGCTCATCTCCCCATTCTGCCCTCAACAACATTGTCCTGCTCATCTTCCCCTTTTGCCCTCAACAACGTTCCAGGCAAGAGGAGGTGCTCCACTGATTAGAGGCGTTCGCGCGGAGGTTTGATCTGCTCTGGCTGGCCCGATTAGATGGAGATGCTCATTGTACAACATGTGATCGCATTAGGTTTTAGGGTTTGTGATCCTGGTAACGTATTTTCACTTCCCTCCTCACTTAGATCTGTTTCATTTATGCCTAGATAGGTTTAGGGTTCGTATACACCACCTCCACAATGTTCTTTGTGCTGATTATTCGTTTGAACAACACCCCTGGTTTGGGCAATATGACTCGTGAATAAAATGGCCATCCAGAAAAGAAATGGTTAATCAAATGCTATTTAGAACTGCTGGTCATCGTGCTTTAGTTATAAGATGGTTTCTAGACGATCACAGTATAAGGACACTATTTTTGCTTTAGTAGCTTGCTGCCAATTAGTTATAAGATGGTTGCTAGCTGCATATGCTTACTGCTTGGTTCTCAATTACTTCTTGTGTATCATATTTTTCATTTCTTTTCTATCTTCTGATTAATTCTTCGTATACCATTAAGATGTTGCAGAGTCTGTGCGCTAGGGAGATGCAAGGCCATTTGTAGAGGAAGCTGTGCTGCAAGTATCTGACTGGGGTTTCAACTTATCTGACATCCAAATGCAGAAGAAAGAGGCTCAAAGATTATTTGAACTCATCAAGTCTCTGTTCAATCAGGCTAAAAGAGAGTGGGTGGGATTTCTGGGCCCAATCCATATATGGCAGGTTTGTACTCTCTTCTCTAAAATTAAAAGTGATCCAAGAGCATGACAAAGTTTAGTAGAAGCTAAAGAAAATTACTCCATCTATTTAACACACAGCGTGCTTGCACATAATGGCGTCGTTTAGACGGTGTTCTGTAGTTTCCTAGCATCTGAGCTCTTTAGTTTATGTTTATTTGGCCATACTGTCAGAGTCTATGTATATCAAGGTTACCACATTAGATGGCTTCAAGAAAGCTGTAACAACATAGTTGAAAGGTTGCACCAATAGTAGTTGTAGTTGATTTGTCTTGGTTTTGTATGATTTAGGAAACTTGGCGCACACATGTAGGTAGTATCGTAATTGGTTTTGTATGTATTAACAAATAGCAACTCCCAAATGGCATAAAGAATAGGGAAATGGAGACATTATAAAAGCACCATGCGTTGTCAATAGGACACACTAAATTGCTTGGTGGTTCAATTTCTCAAACTCTATGCTTTGCATGTTTGTGTCACTACAGAAGATGTTTTCGTTTAGGTTGCGAACACGCATCTGCAGAGATAAAAAAGGAGTGCCATCAATGGCAGCCACAAATTGGGGCATGAAGTGTAAGTGTAACCACTATGAGATCAATGTGTTGTTTTTCATGTTTAATAATTTGAGTTATAATATATGGTTTGCTTATAATGTTTTTAAATTTTTTTATTTTGGCGATGCAGGGGACATAACTCCTCCAACAAGGATTAGGCAGGCTATGGAGATGCAGGCTGAAGTAGAAAGGAGAAAATGCGCTCAAGTCCTTGAATCAGAAGGGAAGAAACAAGCCCAAATCCTTGAATTAGAAGGGAAGAAAACTGCCCAGATCTTTGAATCTGAAGGTGACGACTTCATAACCCTTTTTATCTTTTAGCTCAATCAGGAGCTTCACAGTGCCAGGTCTTCATTTGAGCAAGCTCATTTCAATCTGTGCAAGGCACCTAATCAGGTAGCTGATGTCATTATGCATGCATTTTTTTGTTGCATACACAAAATAAATACTGTTCTAATCCACATTCTTGACACAGGACAATCAACATGAGGCATCATCTCAGAAGATAGCTTATAATAAGCATGGAAAAAGCATGGATTCTTATGTTGAAGGTATTGCTAGAAGTATATCCTACTGCAAAATAGTTCAAGTATTTCTCTGTGCAATTTTCTGTAATATTTCTATAGTGTTATCTTATTTGAAACATGGGACTTGACTTGCTCTGGTCATGTTCCCTATTTATAGTAGTCGAGGTTGAGTGAGCTCTACGACATAAAGCAAAATTGGAAAGGCACCAACGCACAGCTGAGCGAGCGGTATACTCCAATGCTATTGCTATGTTGCCTTCTACTTGTTTGTTTGCCTAGCCTGTGGCAGTCCTCATCATTACCAATTTTCAGGCGAAAGCCCTTGCTGAAAAGAACATGCGGGATATGCTGGTGCAGAGGGAGCATGCTGAGAAACATGTAAGATAGTTGGTCATCAGGAAAGAAAAACATATTCCTCTGTTTCTAAATAACATTTGTTATCCATGAACTTTTTACTTTTGGATACAAAGACTGGCTGAATTTCTTGATCCTGAAGTCAAGAGATGGTCAAATGGAAAAGAAGGAAATCTGTGAGCATTGTTGTCCACATTGCAATATGTACGTATTTTGGCTTATATGACTTCTGTTTGAACCATGTACATCTTGGTTACTGTAGGACTTCCACTGGTTCTTATCAGAAATTTATGCCCATCATTAGATTGCCAATAAATAATACTCCTAATCATGGGTGCTCCAGTTAAAAAATGGATCGTATGTAAATTCATTTTAGACAGCGCAAGAAATGGTTAGCTACTATACACCAGATGATATTACATGCTGCGAATTCACTTTGCACCATCAAGCTTAGAGTTACCTCTGTAATGTGGCTCCCTTGTATCGGATTCATGCTTTGCAGCCCTACCAGAACCTTTTCCCTCCTTGCAGCTACCCCTTTTGTTAATATTTCCATACATGCTGTATTTGTCATCGTTATTATATTTTTCTGCTCTAGAATATTTGAGTTCTTTTGTATGATCAGCCTTCACCTCATTAACAAAGTCCTCTGTGCTGCTCTTTTCTGAATGTCTGTGACTGCTTTCCAAATCATTGTGCTTTTCGGCATTATTGCCAAAAGAGGTTTTTTCTGTTCTGGATATATACCTCTGCATACGTATTTGCCTCCTCATCCATTCTGTCAAATGCACCCTTTGGCTCAGTACAAGTTTTGGCCTTGAAACAGAACTCCCCATTCTCTGTATCACGAATATGCATTTGTTCAGGTTCTGCATTCGCACTCCTTTGAAAGTTTTGATTATTAGATTTAAGATCTTCCCCTGATGGAGCACTTCCAAGTGAAGAATTCTGTTCATTGTGATTCCCATTCCTTTTACCAAGAGTGCTTTTATCACCTAAAATTGTATCATCCATCTAAGTTAATAATTCTGGAAAGCAATGCAATGTGAGCATTTGGTTACACCTTACCTTCAGTATTTATAGCACCAGCATTATCTTTAGAAGATAAATTTGATATTGGCATCTTATCCTTGCTGTCAGTGTCAGCATCGTCGTCATCATCTGAATCATAACTAGCCAGGCCGAGAAGAGCACCTTTAGGGGAGCTTAACCCAGTACTAATAATTTTGACACAATAGCTTACATATTTTTTTAGTGTTTTGTAAGTCATGTATTTCTCAAGTACAGGGCTTAGTAGTAGTTATGAATCGGCATTTGGAGACTGGTATAGTGGTATTCTTCAATTATAGCAACAAGGTCATGTATTACTATGTGTTGCATTTAGTTTTGTAATAATCTTGATAATTCCATTATTCTACTATGTTGAATGTCTGAAAAAAATGAGCTGAGTATAGACTGCATACTTCCACAACCCATCTAAAAAATGAGATGAGTACAGACTGCATACTTTAACGATCAATATCTGCATTGCACATAAAGACGATTTATGTTTGCAGAACCTTCAGCAATTAGCTAAATAAGAAATTAGTAATTCACATGTGTGTATAAGAACATGTTTGACACAGAAGCACAGATCTCGCTCCTCTTGTTTCGATTTGGGGGTTGGTTCTGAGTTGGCTATTTTTGTTTTTTCGCCAATTGGTTGGAATTGGGAGTTTTGCATAGGAGGAGCATAAGGTGATCGAGGCGCAGATCAGGATGTGGCAGCAGGAGGACGATGCAGAGATGATGAAGAACAAGCGAACTGCAACTTTGGGTGACGTAGTAGCATCAGCACGAGTTGATTCGTGGAATACCCATGGTGCATCAATAGTATGTGTGTAGAACTATGGATTTTCCATGTGTTCTTTTTTCCCATGAATTCTGTTGTTTGATGTTGTTCAATCGCTGAACCTGTTTGTTTTGTTGATAGTTGCAAGCAGTTATGGTAGTTATGGCAGGATCGCTGGTCACCATCATCTAAGAAAATTATATGTGGTATCTTCTATGGGTTTGTAGGTGCAGGCATGCTTTTATGTTACCGCCAATCTAAATTTTTACCTACTTTTAATTTTATACTAATTTTATAGAGTTAAAATACTTGAGCAGGTATTGAAATCTAACCTGCACCTCTTGATATGCCCTAGATCTAACATGCACCTCTTGTGATATATAAAAACCTGACCTGTTTTGAGACCTCTTGCAGATTTTTGTGTGTAGGGCCAAGAATCGATATACATGCTTGGATTCAGGGAGTCAGTGCTACGCTGAAAGAACTTAAGGTCTGCATTCAATCCCGCAAATCTATATCCCACCTAATATCTAATTGGTGAACTTAATTATTTTTCCAAGAAACAATGAACTTAAGTGATGATTCTCTGTATTAAGGCCTTAGGACTTCTCGTTTTCTACTCTCTATGTCTAGCCGTATGGGTTCAGTGTGGGGCTGTTCGAATGGGTGATCAAGAGGTGATTTGTGTGGTTTTGTCAGTTCCGAGCTTCTATGCGTGACATTTTGTAACTCAGAGTTTTCTTGCAGGGCTTGGATGATTATCTCTACGGTAGGGGTGTGTACATCAACACTTTTAGCTCTACTGGTCCCATTGCTTTCAGATCAAATGAAGCTTTTCTGTTCTCGCCATGGAGTATTCCATGTGCCTTGTCAGTTTTGATGTTCTCGCCATGGAGTATTTCTAAAAATATTGTGTTCATTTAGGGACTAGATGACAGCCACACAAAGGGCGATAAGGAAGAGGGACCCAGTTTGGAGGGCTTAGCGGTGATTGTAGTTTCTGCTTGTTTTGTTATGCTGCGATTGTTGCTTGAAGTCCTTTCATCAAGATATTATGATCACATATTTTGTCTTTTTGAACTGTCATTGCCAGGGGTAGACAACTTTGGTGGCGCATAAGTGACCAAGAACTACATAAAGAATGGGGACAAATGGAAGAACTTTTGAAGGGCATAAACCATTTGAATGATGCTGATCATTTTGCTCTCATGAATGAACGGGTGTGACCCTAGCAACAGTGCGACTTTCTCGTACCGGTCTTCACAGAGCGCATGTGCAACCTCGGCATAGGGTAGTGGTGAAATAGTAGTGGTGATGGTAATGATGGTTGCAATGTAGTGGTGAAATAGTTAGATTAAAATAACAAAATTTATGTAAGAATAGGATCATAAATAGATTACAAAATCTTTTTACATTACAATATAACACATATTTATACACAAGTTATCATGATTATATATTTCCGTTGCAACGCACGGGCACTCACCTAGTTGATTCATTAAGACCGAAGTTTCGCTCAACAGCTGACTGGGAGTCGAATTACACACCGAGGTTGCTAGATAGAACGGAGCATCTTAGCAGTACAGCCATACACAACATCATCAGCGTGCTCCACAAGAGGAGGTTTGCCATTACAAAATGAAGTTCAGTTATGAAGACGCAATTCAGCAGCAGCAGCAGGCTTAACATCACATAATTAAGTTCGACTCTGGAGACGCGACATAACAACAGTCTTTCAAAGAAACGAAGAAAAACAGTAGTTGCAGGATACATGCAGTGACATAAATCTTAATTGCAGCGCATTGTGTGATTCTTCTGTTTCAAACGTGGCGTTTTTTTTTGGCTGTGTTGGACTGTTACTTATCTGCACAATTTGGTCCTTATAATTAGACTGTCTCCGGCGAGTAGTGTAAATAGAGGATGTATAACTGTAGATGACATTATTTTACACTGTTTATAGAGTGAATTTTAAAATAGAGAATTAGAAATCTGTTGAAGATAGCGTTACAATGCATTCAGAGTGCCGACTGCTCCTATAGAACTCTAATCCAATATATATATCTCTACTCCTATTAAGAACGTAACGAGGGCGTCCACAGCCTCTCGTGCCCCCGCCCGTGACGTCAGCAGCCGCCTACCACGCGCGACAATGCCCGTGATGCCCGCCGCCGCCTACCCCGCGCGACAACGCCGATGGTGCCCTTCCTTCCCCGGCACCCGCCAGCTCCGCGCGAGCTGCCGGCGGGATACCTGCCTCCCCCGCGCCCCCGACAACTCCGCGCGACAACGCCGATGGTGCCCTTCCTTCCCCGGCACCCGCCAGCTCCACGCGTCCGCCGCAGTGATGCCGCGCGCGCGCCCACCACCAAGCTCGCCGCCTACCAAACCCGCCAGCTCCGCGCGAGATCCGCCACAGTTATGCCGCGCGAGGGAGACGACGGGATAGCCGCCAGGCAGATCCGCTTGCTCGCCGCAGTGCTGCCGCGCGATGAAGGCCGCGCGGGGGAGACGCTGGGAAAGCCGCACCTCCACGCCCCCATCAATCCCGCCCACCACCAAGCTCGCCGCCTACCAAACCCGTCAGCTCCGCGCGAGATCCGCCACAGTTATGCCGCGCGAGGGAGACGGCGGGATAGCCGCCGGCCAGATCCGCTTGCTCGCGAGGGAGAGGAAGGAAGGCCGCTCGGGGGGAAACGCCGGGAGAGCCGCTACCTCCGCGCCCCCGCCAATCCCGCCACCCACCAACCCCGTCCTCGAGCCCGCCCCCCTCCAAGCTCGCCCCATTCCATACTCGGCGACAGGATTCACCGCGCTCCCTTCCGCGCCTGCTATTAAAAGCTAGGACACAGGTGATCCCTCCAACCCATCCCCACTCTCCTCAGATCCACCGATTCACAGCCGTTCTTGCATTTCTCAGAGGTAGGCCGTTCTTGCATTTCTCAGAGGTAGGCCGTTCTTGCATTTCTCAGAGGTAGGCCGTTCTTGCATTAATGTTTATGCCCGATGATGAAGGGACGGTAGATCAGGCATGCATGGTTGGTTGTGGTGCTTTCTGAATTCAGAACCTCACGCTTAACTGGATGTCACATCTAAAAATAAGCTTACTAGCTTGTTGATTGCAGTGTTTCACTGTTGTTCATTAAGTCGTTCTAGCACGTACTACCTGTCAGGACGGATACGGTATACTCGCGGATTTAGTTTGCTTTCTCCTCGCCTTTTTTTGAATTGAAATAAACTGGTCACAGCCTGAATTTACGGTTTTCTTCTCGCCCTCTGCTGATGCTTCTGAATTGTGTTATGAGCAGCTGGAGCTGGTTGGCATCCAGAGAATCTCGGCAAGAAGGAAGGAACAGGAGCAGGTGCGTCGTGAGGCGACGGAGGACCTGGCCGAGGATCTGTCAGAAGGCGAGAAGGGAGACGCCATCGGCGAGCTTGCGCCGGTTGAGACGACCAAGAAGAAGTTCCAGAGGAACTTCTCTGACCTTACCGTCTGGTCTGACGACAATAAGGAGAAGAAGCTTTACATTGTGCTCATCAGGTCTACCCACTTGCACATTGTTTTGTTCTATGTTGTACTAAATTGCTAAACCATATATATATATCTTCGGTATTGAATTGAGTTCTTGAAATTAGTAGTGCCAAGAGGTTTTGTTCATAATAATGTTGACACTGACATGTTTTTTGTGGGTTTTGTTCATAATAATGTTGACACTGGCATGTTTTATGTTTGTTCATACTTTTTTCATTGCTTGATCTATGATTTTGGCCAATACTGACTGCATCTTGGGTGTCATGATATTGGCAGCGATTCTTGGCAGCTGCAGGGAAAATGGTTGTTCTTTTGCGTATAATTTAAGGGAATCGAGCTCTAGATTTTTGGGATTTCATGGTTCCCATTCTGCATTTAGATTATCGCTCTCTCTTTACGGCCATATCTCCAGTTCATGTTTTGTTCTGGTATTTGGTTCAAGCACTGCAACGCTGGACAGTTTTACCATATGCCAGTGACCATGCTCCTTAGACTGTATGCCAAAATCCATAGCAAACCTCTTTATCTTCAGTTCATGTTTTGTTCTGCTCGGTGGATGAATCCATGTCTTGCCATGCTATTGTTACAGAAATCGAGAAAATGATTCCTTTTTGCGGGTTTGGATTTAGAATTGTACTGTTTTTCATCTTATTTCAAGCCTGATTAGAACTCTTTATCTGGTTGGTTGGAGATATGGGGTGATTGGGGTAGTGTATTGTAGCATGTCTCCATATTCACAATTCTTCATCAATTCTCGGTGATGGACTCTTACCTATCTGCTCCAGCTCCTTACTTGCGCTAAAACTGAACTTGTGAGGTTGTTGGGGGACCTCATGAAATGGCATAAGATGTTTTGTTTTATGACTACAAGATGTTTAGTCTTGTATGATGTGGAATCTCTTTTTTACTGCTCTCCTGCTGCTTAAGTTCAATGTTTTTGTGAAGTTTGAATGTTCGAAATCTGCTTAAATTCAGCTGGTATATGCCCGAGGAGATTCCGAAGGTCTTGGAAATCAGCGGCGAGCGCAGCCTCATCTACAACTTCTTCTCCTACCCCGTGTATTAATCACGGTACACAAGTTTTCCTCAAATTTTTATTCTATGCTTTGTTTTTCGGTATATTTTTATTTTTGTTTCATACTTCCTGCAAAAGAAAGCTATATATACTTGGTAGATGAAACATTCACTATACATGTTTTTGATTTATTTCATGGTTAAGAAAGCTTATTTCATGTTATAAACCTCAAATCTATGTTTTTTTTGGTTTATTTTCCTACTTTGTTTCATACTTCCTTCAAATGTGGAGATTTACATGGCTTTTTTATGTTTTGATTTATTTCAAACATATTTTTAACTATGATCAATACTATAAGATCAATGGCACCATCTACACTTAACCAACATAGGTCGGTTGCAGCCCTACATCACGTCCCTACAAAGTTTCCGTAAGTACACATTTCACTTGTCGCATATATATATGCGTGGACAAAAGAATCTAAACTCACTTTTAATGTAGTTTCGTGTTATTTGATGACGTTGAGAGCGATGACTTACCAAAATTTAAGAGTATCGTAGCCAGAATCGTTGTTAAGTTCCCTAGACGTCATGACAGCCAACATTTTATTCTACAAGACATCACTGTAAGTCACTGGGTCAAACATTAAAACAAAAATAAATGACGTCAACGTATTCCTCTTACTCATACAACGTGCATTCTGAAATGACTAGGGGTCAAAAATAGAAGCAATTTCATACCGCGATAATGTCCAAAGATTTGACACCTTACTCCAACAAGGATCTACATATACATTATATGGAGTGGCGTTCTATGTAAGCTGGGGGCCGTATCTATTTCGGAATTTTGGACATAGGCTAGAATTGACCTTGGCAACTCGGACTGTTGTGGAACCATTCCACTTGCCAATTCAGTTCCCGCCGTATCCAAAACATCTTATGCCATTTCATGAGGTCCTCCAACAACCTCATAAGAGGTTTATAGGTATGTGCCAGCCTTTCTATATGGAGTATACTTATACCGCACTAAACCATAAAAAATATACTCGAAATTTAATCCCTCATATATGAATGTCTCAGATGTAATAGGAATTGTCATTCATTTGGCGCCGTTAGAGCACATCGGTGGAAGGCCGTACAGAGAGGCCATACTAATGGATTCCAGGTCATTAATTTTAACTACAATCTTTTTTAAACTGCAGACGTGTTATATTTTATTCAAACAATACAATCTTTATTTATAGGTGGGATATAATCGTCGTGGGTATTTGGCCTGAACTGTTGCAAAGAAATGCTCTACGGTGGGTGTTAGCTAGAGAAAACAAGAGCATAATTATCGGAACTATGCTGCGCCGTAACAAGCTACACAGTAAATTCTATTATACTTAAACTTCTTTGTTGGAGTAATGTCAATGAACTTCTTTAGTAACTAAGTCTACTACATAACAATAGGATGCTTGCAAACCTCGGACCATAGCACTGTTGAATTCGATCCAGATCATCACACCACACAACGGTTGCAGAGTGAGTGTTTCTTGCAATAATTTAGAAATTATAATTAAGTAATCATGTTATTACATATCATTTACTAAATTGCAGCAATTCGGCGCTCCATGATCCAAAATCCGAGGAGTGCTTTAATCAACAATTATCTAGAGAGGAGACGGGCTTATCTGGCAACAGTGGTACCGGATGTGTAGTGTGATAGCTTGTTACATTATAGGATTTGAAGTTATGTGTCAACTAAAGATGGTCACAATTATTTGTATTTCGCAATTTATGTTATCAAAAACAGCAATAAAGAATGAGCATGTCCTTGCTTCAGTTTTATGAGAAGTTCTAATTGTATGCATGAGTTGGCTTCGAAATTGTGAGTTATTATTTGTACAATCTATCTGTGTTGTATTTGCAGTCTTCTAGGTAGCCGCAGCTTCATGCTGAGCCATGACAGTAGCTGTTGGTCTGTCGTGTAAAAGTTCAGATTATCAATAGTATAGTAAAAATACAACAGAAATACACAATTCAGCCAGCCAAAATAATACTAAATGAACTTAAAAATAAATACATTTTTCACTCGTACAAACCTTTTACCTATGCAGCGATATCTTATATTCCAGTTGAACACTACAGACCAGATTGTATCCCATAAATCAAAACCAATATCTGAACTTTTTGTTTGAATGTTTGACCCAGTGACTTACTCTAAACATATAAAAATCTGAACTTTCACTATACAGACAAAGAGGATTGATGACAGTTCTCTGCATTTCCCCTTTTGATTTGTGATAGCAAGTTGCGAAAGTGTTTAAGGGGAAAATATTTGGCCTATTTTGCAATGCACTGTTCACAGAGTTGGAGCTTGAAATGGAAGATGAGTAAGGCTGCTATAGATAGACTGCGCTAATCCAATTACATGAATAAATCACCATGAAAATATTTGGCCTATTTTGCAATGCACTGTTCAAATGCCTTTTTTTGTTTTTACTGGCAAGAATCTTCTGACAATGAAAGTCTTTTAAGCCATTGTCTGCTAATTTAAGCTAGGCACAGATTGTGCCAGTAAGCACAAAAGCAACCACCTTCAGTTTATATTAGCTCTAGGACACCAATCATCAATGTGGGGTGACTATTGTAGTTATTCAGTCACCATGAATATGGTGCAACACTTTCTTTTCTTGTCAAATATATAGGGAAAGATTAGATACTCAATCTGTGTCATTTTGCCAATTTTTTTAGCAAGGGTCATTCTACCAATAAGATCACTGTCCTAGAGTTAATAGGTTGTTTTGGATCCTTGTACTTCATGTAATCTGATTCTGCCATCAAAACAAAACATAGCAGTAGAATGGTTATCTGAAAATTTCTTTGGAATAGTTTGGCCTGACGGTCTTGATACCCGAACCATGAACAGAATTCAAGAGGACCTAAATAAGATCAAAAGAAAACAGTTTCCACGTCCAATAAGTAGAGGGATATAAAAATCTTTCCAAGGTTATTTCTACATACATGATTGCATGACCAAATTATCCAAATCCCAATTATCCAAGCAGTATGCCAAAATGACAGAATATCCAGTTTTGAGTCTTGATGGCAATTAGTAAAAATAACATAGATATATACAATTCAGCCAGCCAAAATAATACTAAATGAACTTAAATGGAAGATGAGTAAGGCTGCTAGAGATAGACTGCGCTAATCCAATTACATGAATAAATCACCATGAATATGATAACCGAACCGTGAACATAATTCAAGAGGACCTAAATGAATCATTAGAGATTAGATAAATCAAAAGCAAACAGGTTGGCACATCCAATAAGTAGAGGGATATAAAAATCTTTCCAAGGTTATTTCTACATACATGATTGCATGACCAAATTATCCAAATCCCAATTATCCAAGCAGTATGCCAAAAAAACAGCCTAATACTTCAATTTTGGGAACTGAAGTTGCTAAGGGATATAAAAATCTTTCCAAGGTTATTTCTACATACATGATTGCATCACCAAATTATCCCAAATCCCAATTATCCAAGCAGTATGCCAAAAAAACAGCCTAATACTTCAATTTTGAGTATCTTGCAATATCTGACTACTAATAACTGACTACATCTTCACATCTTTTTAGAAATACTATCTGAACATGCACAGGACTGAAGAAAACTCTGAAGTATCTTGCAATTTTTTACAAATCAAATGATGATATAATGCAACGTCCAATAGATCTCTGTGGGCAAATACATATTTCATAATAGAAAAGGATCTGTACTCAAACCTGAACAGCATTCAACGGCACGTTTCCGGAACTGACGGCAGCAACTACATTGATTATCAGAGCTGCGACATTGACTGTTAGTTGGAACTGTATAAACTTTTGTATGTTTGCATATACCAATCGGCCCCACCTGACAACCTGAAGCCAAAAACAAACACCATAAACTACAGTAGCACAAGGCTAACAAGAAAAGATAAAGCAGTTAACGTACCCTCACGACCGAGGCAAAATTGTCATCCAAGATAATAATATCAGAACTCTCCTTAGCAACTTCAGTTCCCTGAATCCCCATTGATAGACCAATATCTGTCTGCAAGTTTCAGAGTTTGTCGAGTACTAACAAAAGATGTTTCTTGAACATCTATGGAAAGATGCTTGTTTAAATTACATATTAGGAACTAGAAAGTTCATGTCCAAACCGATGCTGGTTTCAAAGTAATTAAAAATTCATAGAGACTACAGTCCACAAACCTCATGCAGTGCTGGGGCATCATTTGTGCCATCTCCAGTAACAGCAACAACGTGACCTCTTGCCCTCAGTGCCTTAACAAGTAAAAGTTTATCATTTGGTGAAGACCTCCCCATCACCTGTAGCCATTATTAGAGCATACTTTAAACCAAATAACAGTAGATAGTATATCTGCATAGGCAATGCATAAAGCAAAATTGGTAAAAAGTCTATTGTTTGAAGATGTATATACCAACTAAAGGGAAATAGCAAAATAGATAGGCTCAAAACACATATTTCCACATGTTAGCATGGTTGTATCCATATATTGTTGGTCATTAGTGAGTGGCCGAGTACAGATAGATTAAGGGATTGTTACCCAATATCTTGACACCCAAATGAAGTATTAAGTCAGTGCAGGTAAATTGAAGGATTGCCCTTTGGTTAGACCCTAGACAGCTTATGCAATACTACTAATAACCTAGAGTTAATAGGTTGTTTTGGATCCTTGTACTTCATGTAATCTGATTCTGCCATCAAAACAAAACATAGCAGTAGAATGATTATCTGAAAATTTCTTTGGAATAGTTTGGCCTGACGGTCTTGATACCCGAACCATGAACAGAATTCAAGAGGACCTAAATAAGATCAAAAGAAAACAGTTTCCACGTCCAATAAGTAGAGGGATATAAAAATCTTTCCAAGGTTATTTCTACGTACATGATTGCATGACCAAATTATCCAAATCCCAATTATCCAAGCAGTATGCCAAAATGACAGAATATCCAGTTTTGAGTCTTGATGGCAATTAGTAAAAATAACATAGATATATACAATTCAGCCAGCCAAAATAATACTAAATGAACTTAAATGGAAGATGAGTAAGGCTGCTAGAGATAGACTGCGCTAATCCAATTACATGAATAAATCACCATGAATATGATAACCGAACCGTGAACATAATTCAAGAGGACCTAAATGAATCATTAGAGATTAGATAAATCAAAAGCAAACAGGTTGGCACATCCAATAAGTAGAGGGATATAAAAATCTTTCCAAGGTTATTTCTACATACATGATTGCATGACCAAATTATCCAAATCCCAATTATCCAAGCAGTATGCCAAAATGAATCTGTGTGCATGTTTGTTTGAATAGTCTGTGAACCTTGACGGGCTTGAAAATTATTAAAAAAGTCCATTGCCCCTATCAGGTTTTCTTTATGGAGAACAGAGAACAAACACAAACAAATCAGATGGGACATAATGTTGCTCGCACACCATGTGCAGACATCTCAAACACCATTAATACAGGTAAAACTTAGTACATGCGTGTATATTAATGAATGCAACATAGTATATGTAATAGAACAGTAATATACAAAGTTACATTGTAGGTGATCAAAATGGATCAAACTCGTTTCGACCAATTGTTGATGCCAAGGAACGTAAGAGGCAAAGAGATAAGGAAAGATATGCCACGATGTCCGATGAACAGAAAAACGAGAAAAACAAAAAGCGTCGAGAAGCACGTCTACGAAATAAAGAGTTGAATAAGAAGCTGCCTGAAGCGCGTCAACGAAACAATTGCCAAAATATGATGCCCAACGTGCCAAGAGGTGATGAAATGCGTCAACTTTAGAGTAATGTTTCTGTGCATAAACCTACTACTGAAAAGTAATGTGTTCATATTTTTGTAGGTGGAGACAAAAAAGTAAATGTTGATCCAAATGATGATTCCGACTGTTTGCATATCAATTATACAGTACAGTCGAACGACATTGACGCACCGACAGAAGTTCTAACACCAGGTACATGACTGTTCATTAGACTAAACATGCAAAAAAATCAAGTTTCATACGGTTTAACGTAGTATGCCTTATTACAGGCAGTGTGCACGAAACTGTTGGCCACACACCTAAGCATACTACGCAGAGGACCGCCTACTTTAGCGAGCGGTACAAAAACTTAACTCCCGTCGAGAAGGAGTTTAGGTGTGAACGCCTTAGGTTGTATAATAGAACACCAAGGCGAAAAGAGGCAAAGGTAGACCACAACAGGAGACATAGAGTTATGCAAGCCGACACTTTGAATCCCACATCCATCGCCATGGAGGACCCAACATATACCCCTGAGTTTGTACACCCTACAGCAGATGCAAAGGGATCTGATGGATCCATATTATCTGTCTGCGACTGGGTTATCCCTGAATTCGTCAACGCACCTTTCTTGCCATCTCCAACCCAGACCGAGGATGTCGCTTCGCCCGATATGTCTACCAATACACTAAAGCGTAAACATCATGTTCCTCGTGGGGAAAGACAAGCTATATTAGCTCGTCGAAACCAGCTATTTGAATCAGCCATATCAAGGAAGGTGGGAACTTCGATTGAGGATACTAGCGGTGACGTTGTTGAAGGGGACGATTGGACACAGCGCCATACGCCTATGAAGATCACCAACAATGGTAATTACTATCCAAGTTTATATGGATCTTGCAAGACATCGATAGTATGTAGTCTGACTAAACATGTGCTTACATCATCTTGGAACCATTTAGGTGATGACGATGAGGGTGTCATATTCGAAGACGATGATGATGAGAACGAGGGATACCTATTCGCTGCGCAATGTACTCTTTTCACTTTTTTTATCCTAGCAAGGCTTATGTAAATATTCGTGTCTTACTCATTGTTTTCAAAAAAATATCAGATGAGGATACCGATGAGGATATCGAGATCGATGGTACTCAAGATGAATCTACTGCCACTTATGTTTCTGACCCGTACGACAAGGTGTACAGCAACATCCCTGAAGAGACACATATGCTAAAGCTTGTTCCCAACTGCGGTTATTGCACCGCGAAGAAGTTTGAGTATGAGCCACCTGGGTTTTGTTGTCGTGGTGGGAAGGTTGAGCTAGCTCCAGTGGAGACCCCTCCCCAACTGAAGAGGTTGTGGGATAGTGCAGACTCTGATGCTAGGCACTTTCGTGATAACATTAGGTTTTTCAATGGCCATTTCTCTTTCACTTCCCTATATTGTTGCCTCGATAGTATGACAACTAATGTAAGGGATTCTGGTATATACACATTTCGAGCACAAGGCATGATGTACCACAATATTAAGTCATTTGGTAGGGAAGATGGGGCAGAGCATAAACACCTTGAGCTTTACTTTTATGATGACGATCCCAGCCTCGAGCATCGGTACCGTAAGTGCCATGAAGAGCATCAACAGAAAGACAAGGAGGTTATCAAACAGATAGTCGACATACTACGTGGAAACCCATACTCCGAGCACCTTAGGACCATGGGCCACGTTGACAACCTTGATGACTATCGTATCGCGTTGAACCTTGACCAGACGTTGAACCAGAAGACATATAACGCACCTCTCACTTCGGAGGTGGCCGCTGTCTGGATCGAAGGGAGCGAAGGGCGAGGCCAATTCAGCAAGAGTGTTATGCTCCATGGGAAGGACAGTTCAAGACACTGCATCCGCTCATACCATGGATGCTACGATGCACTATCATATCCATTGTTCTTCCCTAGAGGCGAACTTGGATGGCATGCAAATATCCCAAAGGTTGGAGTATCCATGGACGAAGTGGATGCATACCGCGAGACACATAGGGCAAGTAATGCAAATGATGAAGATGCGGGTTAGTTGTTAATTTGATATTTGAGATATTTGCACAATATTAACTATGCTTTCGACATCACTCACTTTTCAATCCTTGCATATGCAGAATCTCCTAGCCATTTATGTGTCTCTGTACGTGACTACTACTGCTACAAATTCCAGATTCGTCCCGGGGTATTCAATCCAATACTTCATGGAAAGCGGCTTTTCCAGCAGTTCGCGGTCGACACGTACATAAAGATTGAGAGCTCTCGTTTAGATTTCATACGTAAGAATCAAGATCGGTTAAGGGCAGACCTATACCAGGGCTTGGTGGATAGCATGCTAGATGGAGATATTAGAGCAGAGAAGATTGGCAAGCGAACTGTGTTGTCAACATCGTTTATTGGCGGTCCTCGTGACATGAGACGTCGGTATATGGATGTTATGGCTCTGGTGCGCAAGTTTGGTAAACCAGACATCTTTCTTACCATGACATGTAACCCTAACTGGGATGAGATAAGGAGGGAGCTTCTCCCTGGGCAGACACCGCAAGATCGTCCGGATCTTGTAGTGCGTGTCTTTCATGCAAAGCTACAGGAGTTAAAGCATAGGCTGACTAAACAGGATATTCTTGGTAAGGTTCGAGCCTACGTCTATGTCGTGGAGTTTCAGAAGCGGGGTTTGCCGCATGCCCATTTTCTACTCATAATGCAGAGGAAGTACAAGCTCACATGCCCTGAGCAGTATGACCTTTTGATCTCAGCTGAGATCCCAAGCAACAAGTACCCTGAACTACGAAAGATGGTTATCAAGCATATGATGCATGGCCCGTGTGGGTCGCTAAACCCTAACTGCCCATGCACTAAGGGTCGTAAATCGTGCAAGAATCATTACCCTCGGCCTTTCAGTGACACAACCTTGCAAGGGAAGGATTCGTACCCTGTTTACAGACGTCGTGACGATGGTCGTACCGAAAAGGTTCGAGGGTGCGAATTGGACAATAGATGGGTTGTCCCTTACAACCCATACCTCCTTCGTCTCTTCAACTGTCACATCAATGTTGAGGCATGTGGGAGCATCAAGGCTGTTAAATACCTGTTCAAGTACATATACAAAGGCCATGATCGTGCTTCTGTTGTTATGAGAGATGCGAGCAAGGCAGATGATGATGTAGATGAGATCAAGCAGTACAGAGATGCAAGGTGGGTGACTCCTCCAGAAGCCTTATGGAGGATATACGGCTTTGAGCTTAGTCAGATATCTCCACCTGTGATGCAGCTGCAACTCCATCTTCCAAACATGCACATGGTGGCGTTTCACGAGCGGCAAATGGTCGAGCGAGTCGTCAACCGTCCAGGTGTTGATAGGTCAATGCTCACAGCATATTTTGAGGCGAATAGTCTACACAAGGAGGCTCGTGGAATCCTGTATCGTGACTTCCCTGAATGGTACACTTGGCAGAGTGGTAAGGGAAAAATATGGCAAAAGAGGAAACGAGAGACGGGTGGACAAGTCGGTAGAATAGTCTCTGCTCATCCGGCCGAGGGGGAGCGCTACTATCTTCGTGTTCTCCTAAACCATGTGACTGGCGCCACTTCCTATGTGGATCTAAGGACAGTAGATGGTGTCACGCTACCCACTTTTCGTGAGGCAGCAGAGAGAAGAGGACTGCTTGAGTCGGACAACACATTGGATGAGTGTCTCACTGAACGTGCTCTTTTCCAGATGCCATCGGCGCTGCGACGGCTTTTTGCCACAATACTTGTGTACTGTGAGCCAAGCGATGTGGTTGTACTCTGGCAGAAACACCTAGATTCTATGTCCGAGGACTATCAACACAAGAATCCGTGCAAAACTCATGTTGAGCAGATGGTATTGATTGACATTAGGAACATGTTGCAGTCAATGGGAAAGGACATAAAGACATTCCCTCTTCCTCCTATCATGGATGCGTATGACGATGCTATTGGTACTTCTAGGGAGGTTTACGAGGAGGAAATTATCGAACCAGCAGCAGAAGATGTGGCTCTTAAAGACTGTCTTAACAAGGAACAGAGGGCCGCCTATGATAAGATTTTATCTGCCGTTGACACTGATTAGGGCGGATTATTCTTTGTGGATGGACCTGGTGGCACCGGAAAGACCTACCTATATAGAGTGCTACTCACGACGCTACGCAGCCAGGGCAAGATTGCAGTGGCAACAGCTACATCTGGCGTTGCGGCTTCCATAATGCCTGGAGGAAGAACCGCCCATTCACGCTTCAAGATACCTCTCACTATTGATGATGGCGCTGTATGTAGCTTCACGAAGCAGAGTGGAACCGCAGAGTTGCTACGGAAAGCATCTCTCATTATCTGGGACGAGGCTTCTATGACTAAGAGACAAGCTGTGGAGGCACTGGACAATAGCATGCGCGATATAATGGGTCGGCCCGGACTGCCATTCGGTGGTAAAACCATTGTCTTCGGTGGGGATTTCAGACAGGTCTTGCCTGTTGTTCGTAAAGGGACAAGGGCTCAAGTGGTCGCTTCTTCGCTACGGATGTCTTACCTATGGGAGTCCATGTCCCACTTAAAGCTTGCTACCAATATGAGGGCAAAAAACGACCCTTGGTTTGCGGAGTATTTGCTGCGCGTAGGCGGTGGAACTGAGGACACAAATATTGACGGCGACATCCGTCTTCCTGACGAGGTATGTGTGCCTTATAGTGGGAGTGACACCGATCTTGACAACCTAATAGACTTCGTTTTCCCAAATCTTAACAAAAATATGTCCGATTCGACCTACATCACTTCAAGGGCGATACTGTCAACGCGGAACGAATGGGTGGATATGATAAATGTTAAGATGATTGATCGTTTTCAAGGGGAGCATATGGTGTACCATAGTTTCGATAGCGCCATGGATGATCCCCATAACTACTACCCACCCGAGTTCCTAAACACACTAACGCCTAATGGGTTGCCACCACATGTTTTGAAGCTCAAGATTGGATGCCCTGTTATATTGCTTCGGAATATAGACCCTGCGAATGGACTTTGCAATGGCACCAGGCTGGTCGTTCGTGGTTTCCAAAGAAATAGCATTGACGCAGAAATTGTACTGGGTCAACACGCTGGAAAACGGATTTTCCTGCCGCGTATACCTCTGTGTCCCTCTGATGAAGAGATGTTCCCTTTCCAGTTCAAAAGAAAGCAATTTCCTGTACGGCTTAGCTTTGCAATGACGGTTAACAAAGCACAGGGTCAGACCATTCCCAACGTTGGTGTATACTTGCCCGAACCAGTGTTCTCTCATGGCCAACTATACGTTGCTCTATCTAGAGCGACAGCCCGATCAAACATAAAAATTCTTGCAATCTCACCCGTCGATGGGAAGAAAACGTTGAGGAAGGGTGTAAGAAAGAACCCCACAGTTGATTGTGGAACATATACTAAGAACATCGTCTACAAGGAGGTCCTAACAAACTAGACCTACAGTAAGTCTGTTAAAACTCAATTGTTTGTTTCAATAAAAATACACCGACACAAGACTAACACTCAATTGATTTTGATTTTTTTTGGGCAGGACTGAGAAGTGGAATGCTGACATCTTTTAGACAGTTTGAAAGCAAACCGAGAGGCATGGGTGTTCATCAACTCCTACTTCGCGCATTGCCAGAGTGAGCTGCAGGACACATGGTTCGCAATTAATTCAGGGTGTCTAAAAGGACCAAGTACTTTACAAGAGATTTAGACGATAAACGATATTACTTTTGAAAGTCATGTATTTTTCTATAAGACTCACGTGTGAATTCAAACCAGGCAAACAGAACTTATTATTCTTAAATAGGAATTGGAAAAGTATATCTTCTTGCTATTTGGTTGCTTAGTTGTCCTAAGTGATACAGATATACAATGGTTCTTAGATGGCTAGAATTACAGGTTAGCCAGTAAAATCCTTTATCACGTAGGTTTCCAGTGCAACATAGTGTGTTACATAATACTTTGGCTTAGTATGTTCTGTTAGCCATGAGCAAGGAAGAGGAACTTGTGGCGATAAATTTCACTTGTTCTTCACTTGTGCTAGCTGAACCTGATTGATAGATTAATTAGAAGAGCTTAATTTTGATGCTTCATCCATTTCTAGCATGAATTATATCATGTAAGGTTATATGCTATGGACTGATGAGCTTGATGTTGTTGCCGGTAATAATTATTTTGACAAGATAGCTGTTGAGATTCAGAAGTGGGCACTTTATTTGCAGCATTTGTTTATCAAGAAGCATATTCTGAAATGTGAAGTGACTATGAATAATTACCTTATTTCTAGACGTTGGATTTTTTTTTCATTGGCAGTAGTAGTACTAAAGGATACTGCTTATCTATGGATATGGACATCTTGTCCTGGTTTAGAGTTTTCCTTTTATGTCACCTAACAATATCTTGTGGCATCAGAAGAAGTCTTGCACATCTTAGGTCTGGATATGATTTCGACAGGCATGTTCTACCAAGGGAACACTTTATATAATCATTCATAAGGGTTAGTTTGATCACGTTCACTTGTATTTATGGATCTGAACTTTAATGAGTGGTTTTATTAGACATTCGAATGCTTGATCTTTCAGTTATTCTTGAGTTTAAATGGGTTCAAATTTACAATGCTGTCTAGACATTCGAATGCTTGATCTTTAATTTCAGTTATTCTCATGTCATATATAGCCAGCCAACTAAAAATATTCTCATATAATAAGTCTCTCATAGTAAAGTAGTGTATTTAATATTTGATTGACCTCTTTGTCTCACAAATATGGTGTTTTCTTTCTTCAACGTCACAGCAAATGGGAAATACTTGAACTTGTAAGGCATTCTTTACATCAAAGGATAATTTCCTTAATCCTGTATTTTTCAACTATATTCTGTGAAATTCATATATCATCATCCTACAAAGTTCCTGCGTTCCAAAAGTAGTGATTAAGAGATAATTTGAGCAAATGATACCTCTCAAGAACTGCAGGATCTGGAGATGGTCTACTGGCCTATCTGTGCTGCCGCTTGGCAACCGAGCAGAAGGAACTTCAGGGCTTGCTTAGATACGAAGATACCAGGAAGGTTCGTGTTGTGCCCTCCAATCCCCATCTGCTATCTAAATATTTCTAATCCCATCTTTTCTTGTAACGAGTATTCCTGTTTTCTTTTTCTGTAAACCATTTTCAGCAAGGACCAGAGCATTCGTGTTACAAAGAAGGTTGCGCCAAAGCATCAGTGCACAAATCCAAGCACAGTTCAGACAACTTAACTACCCTTGCCGCTCACTGAGTCACGCCGAGCCACTTTGAGAAGTTCTTAAACTCGGTGTAGTCGCTGTCCGAGACCATGGTCTTGTACCATGCCTTGCCAGCAGCCTTATCACTGGCCAATCTATATTTTATCACTTGTTTCTAGACAGTTGTGAAATAGTTTTCTAAACTGTGAAATCAGCCATATTTTTATCACTTGTTTCTAGAATTTATGGATCTGAACTAGCCATATTTTTATCACTTACTTCAGCTACACATTTTATGTGGTCCGACCGCTCTACGCTCGTCTTTCTGCTAGGGTTCATTTTTTTAATCCATTACACTGACCGAGCTGTGTGTGGTTCATTTTCTTAATCCATTACACTGACCGACCATATTGATAGAAAATTTTGTTTGAACAGATTTGACTGCTATTTTGGGTTTATGATTTTGCTCCATTTAGATAGCCTCCCTTATGTCTGTAGTGCGACTGCCATATTTACCTCCGTAATTTTAGCTGAGGTGGATCTCTTTCTATATTTTCCTCTGCTCTGTTTCCTTGAATGTGTGGATCTCTTTCCTTTCCAACTTTCTCCATTGATGGAAGGTGGAAATCGGCAGTGTCCTCACCGGCTATAAATGTAGCCACATCCTAAGTTTCTATCTCCTCTATTTTTTCGCGCCTCCAGATCGCTGTGAGTTCTCTTCTTCCTCACACCAACGCCGGCCAGTTTCTGCCAACAGCAGCGGCACCAGATTCCTCACGCCAACGCCGGCCAGTTTTCGGCAACAGCAGCGGCACCTCAGGTTTGTCTTTCCTTTTTACTCTCTCTCTCCCTGCATGGAGTCTTGTTCTGCCATGCATGTCCTCTTCAAGCTGTCTGCGTGTACATCGGTTTTTCTGCTTAGCAATTGGACTGGGCGGAGACAAGCTTCTCTCCAATTCTCACAGCTTTTGCCGTGCAAGCTTCGCCAAGCACCACAAGCATCCGTTTCCTTTCGAGCGGCGCTGTCATGCATGGGCATCAAATCCGCTTGGTTCCCCGGCGTCGACACATGTTCCCAACTCCGCGGTTGCGTTTGCCTCGCGCGGTCGCGCTCGTCCATGAGATATTTCGCGGATGTCGTCGATGTGACACCACCCACATGGCCACATGACCAGTCCAGGCGCACGGCAACTTTTGCTCTCCTCTGGCTCTGCGCGGCGCATAGGGATGCCCGGAGATGGCAGCGCGGCGGCGGGCGACCCCCTGGCGCGATCGCACTCCAGCGTATGAAATCGATGAGGGCAAGATCACCATGAGAGAGAGAAAGACAGAGAGGAAGGAGTGTCGTTTCTTTTTCTTTTTTCTCCTTGCCTGACCTTGTGCTGCTTTATCTGAAGGCCCAGGGCCGGTGGGCCCTGCAGGTCTGGTCCTTATTTTTTTTTGAAGGAACTGGCACTTGTTTCTTGTGAGGAAATGGTAGACAGGAACTGAGATTGTGGCAGCAGAGGGCAGGGTTGAGAGATTTATGGTTTGAATAGATATGTAAATCTAGCATCAGTTTGAGAATCGATTATGTAAATATTTACACTCATAAGTCACACAATTTTTCAATAGGTTTTTGTTCCGCGAGAATAGAATCTCTATCTGTAGGCTTGTGTCATAGCAAGCCAAAAAAATCGGTGGCAACCGCAATAGTTCCGGAAGGTATTATAATTTTCGTAGTTCTCTATGGATCAAGTTGTATTTTTTTGTAATAACTAATTTTAGTTTTATCTCACGATTGTTTGCTCTAGACTATATTTGCACGCAGGGTGATCTTGCCCTCATCGATTTTATTAAGGAAATCCCTTGTGAACCAAGGGTGGAAGTCATACTTATTGATGATGCCTTTGTTGAAAGAAAGTCGATGGAATGTTTATTTCAACCGAATGCGTATCTAGGTGACGAGGTAATCCATGCTTAGTTTTTAAATTTGTCGACCTTGTTATGTATAGATTTTTTTACTCATCTTGGTATTTTTAACCACAACTTACACACTTACAGGTTATAGACTGTTATATAAATTTGATAAAAGCTCAAACGCATCTAAAGTGCCGATCTGGAGGTCGCGTTCACATAGAAAATGCTTTCCAGTTTAATTTCTTGAAGCGAGATGGCGATGTTGACATTAAAACAGAGGAGCTATATCCAATTGAAGACATGACACAAATATGTAGCGCTGAACGAAGGGTGTTACTTTACCTAGACCATGACATGGTACATATGAGTTTAAATCTAAACAAAACAGTTAGTGTTTACATGTATTTTATTCTTATGCAAGTATTTATAACTATTTTGTAGGTGTTTATTCCGATAAACATCCTAGAGACGCACTGGTATCTTGCTGTGATCCATGCAAGAAATATGGAGATACAAGTGCTCGATTCACTTGGTACTTCACAAGACCGTAAAGACCTCACTGACTCTGTGAGTATGCACAAACTAAACAATTATGAATTCACTATTAACTTATCCCAATCTCTAATTTTGTTTTACAATATATAAAGATTAAAGGTCTCCAAAGGCAAATTGATATGATATCTCAACGTAAGGAGTTAAAAGACCACAGGTGGCCAGACCTCCAAGTTGCTTCTTGGCCGCTCAGAGAAATAGACATGGGATATGCAAAGCAGACAGATAGGTACGCCCTAAAATATTATTTACCTATTTCTTCATTCATACTAATCTTTATGTTGATATTAATGTATATTGTAGCTCTTCATGTGGCCTCTTTCTTTTGAACTATATCGAATACTGGACAGGGGATGAACTGTCTGACAGTTTTACCCAGGTATATTATTACTACTACGACATATATGCACATCTACAGTCAGTGTTACATATATAATGCTAATATAATAATTATTTCTTATTTGTAGGATGACATGTCACACTTTAGGAAGAAAATGGCTGCTATATTACTATCTTCAGAACTGAATAAGAGAAGGGGGTGTCTGTTATACAAAAATGATAAAGAAGTTGACTCTGGAAGCCCATCGGATGTTGAGATATTAGAAAACCCAACAGATTCTAAGAAGAGGAAGCTACTCCACGTGCTTGATGATAACGAAGTAGTGTATGAAGATGAGGAAGGCCCTATTACTCAAGCAGACTTGCAAAAGTGGTTTGTTGATGATTGGGATAAAAGAACTCCTGTAAAAGTATCTAACGATGGGTGCACCAATGACTTTTTAATGGTTGGTCTTTCCACAAAGGACATGCCAGTGACCAAAGCCGATTCAATAGATGTTTTATGTGATTATATCATGGCAATAGAAGACGATACGACACTAGAGTAAGTGCTCATTGATTTATCTATTTTATGTATATCAACTACTTAGATTCTTGGTATAGACTTTCATCATGCTACATTACAGGATGACATGGGTGCGAAGTTTCAATCCTTTTAAGATAGAAATCTCTGTCAAAGACCTGCAAAACATATTAACGATAAATCTAGATATGACTCTAAGATGTTTTGATATGGCTGTTCGACTGCTTGCCAATAAAGAGTCACGTAGGCCGAAAGGAGAAATCATAAATAATAGAAAGCATTATATGGACATGCGTTTCTGGGTAAGTTTGTTTCCAATCATTAATGTATTAATATATAGTATCTACATGTAATCCTCATGTATACATGTATATATACTGTCCAGAGAATGGTTGGCTTTGGTAAACTTCCAAAGTACCATCAAGATCCTACAGCAGAAGAGTTAGCCAAAACACTCGATTGTTGGCCATCAATGAATTATTATATCACGGGTTGTAGATATGTAAGTATGTGTTCATTTCGAATGTATTTATAAATGACACTTCTTTGCAATCCTAATGACTGATATTTTGCAGGTTCTTATGCCATGGAAATTCAACGGATGTTATGCCCTTTTCGTAATAGATCATGTTAAAAAGCATGTGACTTTTATCGACTTTACACCGACTCAAGATTGGTGTAAACACATGCCATACAAGAGGTTTGCGGAAGCGATTATCATGGCCTCAAAGAAATATAAGATTGCTTACAGCAAGAAACGTTCTGGATGGGCGGAGGATATCTTTAAGTGGGAACATACAATTCAGACTGATGTTCCAATTGATTTAAGAGGGTATTTTCTTCGTACCACCTTCTCAGCAGTTTAAATTTTTTCTATGATAATTCATTGTATAAAACATAGTTGACCAAACATTATATTATAGGTTTAATACCAGCTACCTCGTTCTACAAGCTATGGCCATGTGGGGGAATGACAGACGAATGAAATTTGTTGGGGTAAGTGTAGTACGTTCGTTCTATGTTCAAAACATATATTCCAGATATCTCTTTTTACAAGATAATATGTTTTGTTCTCTTATGTCTTTGTCTGTAGGATGCAAAGATTGTTCGAAGGAACTTTGTGATTGATCTGTTAAGTTATGAGGATAATTCGTGCCGATATGTCATCCCTGCAAACATACAACAGAGACTTATCGATATCGCTAAAAAGGATTAGCTGATTAGTGTGATATTGATAATGTTTGACACACGGATTTTGCATATTATAGTGATATTTATCGTTCCGTATTAATGTTTCATACAAATCTTTTACTTCTGTCGCAACGCACGGGCACATATCTTAAAGACTATCTTATTCGGTTCCGTTGCAACGCACGGGCACCCTACTAGTATATATATATAGTTATAGTATTAGGAGCCCTGGGCTCTCTTTAGTTGGAGAAAGCCCTGACCGCTCACTCGTCAGTCGTCATCCAATATTGTCAGTAACCTTTTACGCTTTGTTGTACATAAGTTTATGCTTATTTCGTCATAACATCATCATATAAAACCGTCTACTCTATCCAACCTTTCCCGACGGCTGCTGTGTGCGAGATAACTAGGGTTTCAGCGGCAGCGGTTGCAAGAGACGTGAGCATGGATGCAGATGTGGGCGACCCTGGCACCGACCGCCTCATCGGCTTTGCCTCCACCCACGCCGCCACCGCCGAGCCGGCCACTCCCTGATCCAAACCACAACCCCGCCAGATCCAGATCCACCCAGTTCAGCGCAGCCGCTGCTATCAGATCTCATAGCAGAATATTGGCCCTCGATGGAGCTTGCCGCGACCAACGCGGTGTACGGGCTTCCGAGCCCGCCGCCCCCAGCGGTGTTGGCGATGTCGCGCCCTCGCCACCTCTAGGTATGGCGATCGTGTAGGGGCAGGCGCTGGCGAAGCTCGCCTAGTGCTGCCGTGAGCTGGAGGAGGGGCGGCACACCAGCGGGAGGCGACATGGCGGCTGAAGCGCGTGGAGCAGCAGCTGTAGATGGAGCGCGAGATGCGGCGGCGTGAGGTGGAGAAGAACGGGGACCGGACCGGAGCTCTTCAACGAAACTGATGGGGCAACTCCATCCGTCCACACGCGTGATGGCTGGGGTCGTTAGCTGCTGATTACTGTCCATGATGGTTAAAAGTGAGAACACATCTTAATCAACACCTCGAATCACCGGCCCACCCTCTTGATGGAAGAGTTACCGATTTGGTAGTTATTATCTCAAAATAGTTCACTGTTTCTAGCGCAATCTAGTTTTGTGAGAACACATCTTAATCCATTCATTTATTAGGATATCCATTTTGGTTTAATTTGATCGATTCTTGAACATAATGTTTCTTCTGTTGTATCATGATGTTCAGCCATATACCATGTTCATTGTTCTTACCATTTGGCTTTCATTTTCATCACTGTCCATTATATTGGTATCATGAAATCTCTATAAAACATATTAGCTCATTTGGATTAGAACTAGAACACTAGAATTTTTTCTATCCAGATTATTAAAATTCATAGGATCAACCTTAGCTTGGTCGCTTATTTATCTTCTATAGTTTGTCCATACATTTTTGTTAGAGAGGATATCAATATATCTGAGGAGTGATTGTGTGTCTATAATATTTGAATCCCTAGTTAAAGTATCGATGGATTTATTATTGAAATCTGTGAATTTTTTATTTAGGTCGTTCTGTGAGCAACTCTTGGTATAATTGGTTGCAATGGCGATATCACAAGCTCTTCATGGATATGTGACGATGGTTCGGGTTACAGGTACCTCATGGATCACTTTTTATGCACTACGCAAGCACTCTATTTTTGTAAACTCACTGCTTTGCGGAGTTACATAGCTTGGTCTCCTTGTTTTTTTTAATCTTTTATAAAGCATTGCCTTTCCATCCATCCACTATTTGTTCTTGAAATATATGAACTTCTGATTGTATCCATGTTTACTACGAGGTGGATGTTGCCTCTATAATATGTTATGTTTCCTTTTATTATAGAAGTACCTTTAAGCAATGTTCGTGACTAAATGGATCTATTTTCAGTTTTTCCATTTCACCCCGTTCGTTGCAGCTATTGCTACAGTACTTTTAGAGAGAAGAAAATTGCAGTCGCAGTTGCAGTTAGTGCAGCCAAACAGCGTTTGTGTGAGGTGTCAGATGCTTTGAAAGAGTCATGGCTTAGCTTATATCCTTGACTAGTACAATAGGCCATAAATATATATCCAATGGTTTCCTTTCTTATTCCATTGTCCGAGTACTAAACTTGTGACCATTATCTAATGTATGCCAGAACCAATAAGAATGATTGCTGGGACATGAGGGATAAATTCAGTTATTTGATAAGCCATTAAAGCATGGTTTATTGCATTACCTTGTTTGCTTCTACTAGATAGCATTTCACATGTGCACATTTTGTTTCCCTTCCTGCTTTGTCTTGCCATTTTGTATGTAATTTGATGAAATATTGAAATATAATAGCAGACCTTCGGTTTCTATATCAAGTGGTTGTATGACATATATAATAATAGTATTTATGCAATCTGGTTCCTCTCTTTTGATGCATGACACATGGTCACCTTTGTGACAAAAATGCATACATAGTTGTATAGTTTACTCCCAACTGTGGTTTTAAACATTTTTTCCTGAGCAAGAGGCTAGACATTATGAAGTTGTAGTAACTTCACAATTTGCATTAGTGCTAGTAGCTGGAACATGGGGCATATAATGGTGCTGTCTAATCTTCTGAAAACTTTGTAGGTCTTCCCGTTACTCATCAAGAAGTTTTCACACGAAGAGCAAGCAAATTTAGTATGGCAGTTCTTATGTAGCATCCCTGTAAACATGATGGCAAAATTTCTTCCATGGATTTCTGCTTCTGTTTCTACAGATGAGAATCAAGATATTCTTGACTGCCTAAGTAAAATAGTTCCTGAAGAAAAACTCCTCCAAGAGGTCCTCATGATTATGGCATCATACATCTTAACTTCCCATTTGTAAAGTTATTGGCATATTTCACTTCAGTTTTTTACTTTGTGAAGGTTGTTTTCGCGTGGTTTGGAGGGAAATCAGAAAGCAGTTCTACATGTGAGTCTAGCTCTGGTCAATGTGACGTTTTTTTGCTACAGTGGTGTTATGGTGAAACAGAGTTTTGTGTGTATGTACCAACAGCTAAAATGTAAATACGATATTATCATAGTTGAGTACAGGAATAATTATCTCATATCTTATTGCAAAATCTAAAACAGTTCTCCTGTAGATGGTTAGCTTGTATTTTACGCTACAATTACCTCAGATCACTTGTTGTATCTTACACCAATTTACGAAATTTCTTGATGCGTTTTATGACAACCTCATGCGCTGAGAGATACATTCGGTCTACATTCGTTATTATGAAACAGATGGACGATTTACGCTAAAATTCAAACTCATTTACGTTGTTTTGGTTCACGATTTACGCTAAAATCCATTCGAGCCAGAACCCGCGCTCAATCGGCCGCACGCGATTTTCACGCCGTAATTCAGGCCTCATTTGCTGTTACGAAACAGGTATACGATTTACGCTAAATTATGTACTCATTTACGCTATTTTAGCTCACGTTTTACGCTAAAATCTATTTGAGCCAAAACCCGCGCACGATCGGACGCACGCGGTTATTACGCCGTAATTTCGGGACCCATTTACGGTTACGAAACAGATATACAATTTACGCTAAATTTCATACTCATTTACGCTATTTTGGTTCATGTTTTACGCTAAAATCTGTCCGAGCCAGAACCCGATCACGATGGGACGCGCGAGATTTTTACGCCGTAATTTTCGGGCCGCATTCGCTGTTTCAAAACAGATCTACGATTTACGCTAAAATTCGTAATCATTTACGCTGTTTTTGTTCACGTTTTACGCTAAAATTTGTCCAAGTCAGAATCTGTGCCCGATGGGACGCACGCTGGTACGGAACGTGGCTATGCCTGGCTGGGGCTTCCTGGTACTAATGGAAGCCCAGGGCTTCCATTACCTCCACTACCGGAATCCGAGGCTTTGCCGAGTGTTGAAATCTTTGCCGAGTGCCTTTTGTCGGGCACTCGGCAAAGAAGGCTTTGTCGAGTGCTGCACTCGGTAAAACCAGACGCTCGGCAACGAGGCTCTTTACCGAGTGCTGGACACTCGGCACAGAACGACACTCGGCAAAGACTGATTTGCCGAGTGTCAAACACTCGGCACAGGGGGCTCTCGGCAAAGGGCCGTCAACGGCCGTCCCAAAGCTGACGGCCGTCAGTCTTTGCCGAGAGCCAGCGGCTGGCACTCGGCAAAGACGATTCTTTGCCGAGTGTCACACATCTAGCACTCGGTAAAGAACTCTTTGTCGAGTGTCACCTCTAGACACTTGGCAAAGTATATTTTTATTTTTTTGATTTTGTCTCCCAAACTTTTTGTGGTATGTTCCTACACTATGTAGACCTACATGTAGCATTTGTGGACAATTATAACAGAGATTCAATCGTTAGTAGATTTAGTTCGTTTATTTGAATTTCTTCGGAAAATTCAAATTTGAACTGCAGGTCACTCGAAACTTGGAAAACCGTGCATGAAAAAATGATATTCATGATACTTAGCATAAGTTACGACCGATTTTAGAAGTGTACCGGAAACTTCGAGCAGCGTGCTCACTAAACATGGCCGTGAACTTGGCATCCACGTGTTTAAAAATTGTATAAAACACAAATAAAGTCAGAAAATCATGAAACTTGTCCCCGTGTCATGATATCACATGTATAGGCTGTGATAAAAATTTTAGAGTATTTGGAGAAAGTTGTGAGACACTATGTGTAGAAACCTAAGAGGACTACACATGAAATCATAGAGTTTTAATGTGGATCTCTTAGGTTTCTACACATAGTGTCTCACAACTTTCTCCAAATATTCTAAAATTTTTATCACAGCCTATACATGTGATATCATGACACGGGGACAAGTTTCATGATTTTCTGACTTTATTTGTGTTTTATACAATTTTTAAACACGTGGATGCCAAGTTCACGGCCATGTTTAGTGAGCACGTTGCTCGAAGTTTCCGGTACACTTCTAAAATCGGTCGTAACTTATGCTAAGTATCATGAATATCATTTTTTCATGCACGGTTTTCCAAGTTTCGAGTGACCTGCAGTTCAAATTTGAATTTTCCGAAGAAATTCAAATAAACGAACTAAATCTACTAAATATTGCAAACACTACTATAATTGTCCCAAAATGATACATGTAGGTCTATATAGTTTAGAAACATACCACAAAAAGTTTGATGCTGAAAACAAGAAAAAATTCAAATGTACTTTGCCGAGTGTCGAGTGGTAGACACTCGGCAAAGTGGGCTTTGCCGAGTGTCCTCGGGTGGCACTCGGCAAAGTGGGCTTTGCCGAGTGTCCTCGGGTGGCACTCGGCAAAGAATAGGAAAGTAGTCTTTGCCGAGTGCCCCGGATGGCACTCGGCAAAGAAGGCGTCTTTGTCGAGTGCCGCCGATCTGGCACTCGGCAAATCTTTTTTTTAAAAATAAAAAAAATCTTTGCCGAGTGCCGCATCGCGGACACTCGGCAAAGAACATGAACTTAGCCGATCCAACGGCTTCTCCCTGTTCTCTCTCTCACTCACGCTCACACTCGCTGCACGCCCGCGCCGCCCGCTCGCCGCCGGTCTGCGCGCCCGTGCCCGCTCGCCGCCACCCGCCGCCGGCCACCTCGCCGCCGGCCTGCGCGCCCGTGCGCGCCTGTGCGCCCGCGCCGCCCGCGCGCCCAAGCGCCCGCGCCGCCCGCTCGCCGCGCGCCCGTGCGCCTGCCGCTCGCCGCGCGCCCGCGCCGCCCGCTCGCCGCGCGCCCGCGCCGCCCGCTCGCCGCGCGCCCGCGCGCCGCCCACGACCACCGACGAACCCGCGCCGACGACCTCCACGCCGTCAACCGCTCACGACCTCCACGCCGTCACGCCCGTTCGCCGTCGTGCACCGTCCACGCCGAGCAAATAGGTATAAACTAATTTTTACATTTTAGTTGCTAACTATTATCAAATAAATGTATATGTGTGGTTGTGTATTGTGATTGTGTATTGTGAAATAGAATTAGGTTTTTTGTGTGTGATTGTGTATTGTGAAATAGAGTTAGGTTTTTAGTCCTCACTTTGCATGCATTAGGTAAGTCTTCTAATTGTTTATATGGTTATTTAGGCATTAATATATATGTGTGGATATGTATATGTGTGGATGTCAGCCATCGTGCTGCTACTTATATTTACAGGCTTTGAAAACCTCCCCGTGCAGGGGAGGTGCTGCCGGATTTTTTTGTTGATAGGCTTTGGTTAAATATGTTATAGGATGGAGCAACGTGAGTGGATGTACACGGGGCGTAGAGGAAGAAACGATGTCACTACTGAATGGATTAGAAAGACCGATGATTTCGTTGAACGGGCATATGGCGAAGCTGCTAAAGGAGCGAGTCTAGTCCCATGCCCGTGCAGCAAATGTGACAACCGGAAAAGAAAATCAAAGAAGACCATGGTAGAACATATTTGGAAGAATGGATTTACGCCGGGCTATACTCGGTGGATATTTCATGGTGAAGCGCATCGTACGAGAGAGGAGGTGCTGAGACAACGTGTCGAGGATTATGACGCGGATGCGGGGGTAGCAGATATGTTGAACGACTATCAGGAGGCACAGTACACGGGAGGATGTATGGATGACGAGCCAGAGCCGACTGCAAAAGCGTTCTACGACATGTTCGACGCGGCACAGAAGCCCCTTCACGGCCAGACAAAGGTTTCTCAACTGGATGCCATTGGGCGTGTAATGGCGTTCAAGTCGCAGTATAGCATGAGTAGAGACGCATTCGATGGCTTGTTGACTGTTATTGGGAGTCTGCTTCCGGATGATCACGTTCTGCCAAAGAGCATGTACGAGGCACAGAAACTACTTCGTGCACTCAAGATGACGTATGAGCAGATTCATGCTTGTCCGAAGGGCTGCGTGCTATTTAGGAAAGAATACGCGGAGGCAAAGTACTGTCCCAAGTGTAATTCGTCTAGGTTTATGGAGGTAGACTCTGGTGATGGACAAAAGAGGCAGCTCGACATCCCCTTGACAATCCTACGACACCTTCCGTTCGTACCGAGGATCCAGCGTCTGTACATGACAGAGGAATCCGCGAAACAGATGACTTGGCACAAAAATGGAAAACGATACAATCCTGACAAGATGGTGCACGCATCAGATGGTGAAGCATGGAAACACTTTGATGACATTCACCGTGAGAAAGCCGAAGAGGCTCGTAATGTACGTGTTGCGTTGGCCACAGATGGGTTCAATCCCTATGGAATGAGCGCTGCCCCGTACACATGTTGGCCCGTGTTTGTTATCCCAATCAATCTCCCCCCCTGGTGTGTGCTTTCAAAGGCAGAATATATTCGTGTCGTTGATAATTCCCGGACACCCGGGGAACAAAATGGGCGTGTACATGGAGCCTTTGATCGATGAATTGGTACGTGCCTGGGAGGAAGGGGTATGGACGTTTGACCGAGCTACCAAGACAAACTTCAGAATGCATGTTTGGTACCAGTACTCCATGCATGACTTACCGGCCTATGGGCTATTTTGTGCCTGGTGTGTTCACGGTAAGTTCCCATGCCCAGTTTGCAAGGAAGCTCTCAGGTTCATTTGGTTGAAAAAGGGTGGCAAATATTCGTCCTTCGATAAACATCGACAATTTCTTCCTGCTGACCATCCATTCCGCCTAGACATCAAGAACTTTACGAAAGGTGTCATAGTTACAGACCGCCCACCTGCAGCGATGACTGGTGCCGAAATTCGTCAACAGATAGATGGGCTCGTGGCCAATACAGAAGGTGGTTTTGTGGGATATGGTGAGCAGCATATGTGGACACATAAGTCTGGCTTGACTCGGCTCCCCTATTATGACGACCTGCTCCTTCCACACAACATTGACGTGATGCACACTAAAAAGAATGTTGCCGAGGCACTGTGGGCAACAATTATGGACATTCCTGATAAGTCAAAGGATAATGTGAAGGCAAGAGTGGATCTGGCAGCGTTATGTGATAGACCAAAACTAGAGATGAAGCCGCCAAGTGGCGGAAAGACATGGAGAAGGCCTAAGGCCGATTTCGCCCTAAGCAGGGCCCAGAGGAAGGAAGTACTTCAGTGGATCAAGATGTTGATGTTCCCTGATGGTTATGCATCTAACCTGAGTAGGGGGGTGAACTTATCTACTATGCGAGTCTTAGGGATGAAGAGTCATGACTTCCACATATGGATTGAACGGATTCTTCCTGCGATGGTTCGAGGCTATGTCCCTGAGCATGTCTGGCTAGCGCTTTCAGAGTTGAGCTATTTCTTCCGTCAGCTTTGTGCAAAAGAGTTGTCTCGGACCGTTGTTGCAGACTTGGAAAGATTGGCCCCCGTGTTACTGTGTAAGCTTGAGAAGATATTTCCACCCGGCTTTTTCAATCCAATGCAGCATTTGATTCTTCATCTCCCCTATGAGGCACGAATGGGGGGCCCCGTGCAGGGACGTTGGTGCTATCCAATCGAGAGATGTCTAAAGACTATTCGAAAGAAATGTAGAAATAAATGCAAAATCGAGGCTTCCATTGCAGAGGCATACATTCTAGAGGAGGTCTCAAACTTCACAACAACTTATTATGGTGACAAACTGCCGAGCGTGCATAATCCACCCCCTCGTTACAATGATGGCGACAATGAATCGAACCTTAGCATATTTCGAGGCCAACTCGGAAGCGCAAGTGGCTCGACCACCAAGACCCTGAATCATGACGAGTGGCGACATATCATGCTATACGTATTGACCAACCTTGAAGAGGTGACGCCATACATGGAACAATTTCTTCATGAATTCTGGCGTCGATCAAGGGACCCCACTCCACAGGAATATGACGCTCTTCTTAGAAAGGGTGCGCGAAATGGGTTGCCCGATTTCATTTCCTGGTTCAAACGTAAGGTACGTGCTTAGTTTGTAAAAGAGATACGTCTTTGAACTCAATTTAGCATCTTTTAACTTGCGAATACTTGCAGGGCCAAAGAGATCCGTCTATGAGTGCCGAGTTGAGACAAGTAGCCAACGGCTTTGCTTATAGGGTCAAGAAATATTCTGGGTATGACGTCAATGGATACCGTTTTCGCACAACACACTACGACCAAAGTCGGCCCAATCGGAAAACAACGTGTTCTGGAGTCTTTACGCCGGGGCTTGACAATGTCGATTATTTTGGACGAATTGAAGAAATATATGAGCTCAATTTTTATGGTTCCAAACCTCTTACTCCAGTGATATTCAAATGTCATTGGTTTGACCCTCAAGTGACGAGACGGACACATTCTAATCTTGGGATAGTCGAAATTCGACAAGATTCCACCTTAGCAGGAGACGATGTCTATATCGTGGCCCAACAGGCCACACAAGTGTATTATCTCCCATATGCGTGTCAAACGAAAGAACATCTTAAGGGTTGGGATGTTGTGTATAAGGTATCGCCGCATGGGAGGTTACCTGTTCCTAACGATGAAGATTACAACTTAGACCCGGACACATATGATGGAGAGTTCTTCCAAGAAGATGGGCTAGAAGGGCGATTTGAGATAGACTTAACAGAAGCTATCGGAATGGACGTAGATATTGAAATGGTTGTTGATGAGGAGGATGATGAGGTGCAAAATGATAATGACTTAGTAATCCTTGAAGGCAATGATGAGGTTGCGTCTTCCGATGGTGTTGAGATTGAAATGCTTGATAGTGATGATGAGAGTTTTGATCCGGCTAACCCCGACACATATGAAGATTATTTTTAATCGATGTAATGCTATATGACTTTTTATTTCGCACCTGTTTTTAAATACATCTTTTTATATGTGCTTATTTGTTTACTCTTAATTGCAAGTTGTTGGACAAATATGGTGGGTGGTTTCCTGAGGAGGAGGAGGGGGAGGAGGAGTAGGACGGCGGACGATGCAGAGCAGGCAGCGCAGCAGCACGAGGCAGAGCAGGCAGCGCAGCAGCAGCCGGCGCCTCAGGACGACGACGACCAGCAGGACGACGACGACCAGCAGCAGGACGCCTCAGGTTCAGGTGGCTCTAGTTCGAGGAGCATCTACCTGCGAGGCCCCGCGAGTCTCCCGCCGCGTCCCATACTTCGGATATGCACTTTATGTGTTTACTTTGCAGGTGATTCCACATTGGTGCGCCGCACATCCTCTCTGCTGGGAGCAGATGGTGGATAGGTGGTGTTCGGCTGAGTGGGACGAGGTGCACACAGCTAGCCGGGAACGGCGTTTGCAGATGCAAGGGCCCTCGCACCACCAAGGCAGCCGGAGCCTGGGCCAATATGCCGAAGCATGGGTACGCCACCTTTTTATTTCGATATATAGCACTAAGTTAGATATTATTTCTAACTATCTCGTTGGTTTTCGTTGCAGTCGGCGTCACATGGTGGCAGGCCTTGTTCCACCTTCTCGGCCTATGCTATGGCCCATAAGGGTAAGGCGACGTCCGACGTCACCTACAACCCGGATGACGGGCCCGAGGCCTACACCAACCCCGCCGTCTACAGCCGCCTCCATGACTACACCGCCATGGCGCAGGAGGTCCATGGCCCAGACTATGATCCGAGCACCGAGCCTATCGACCCCGATGTGCTCATGAGGGTCGGAGGAGGCAAGAGACATGGGCGGTACTGGATTGCCGACGGGGCAATCGACTCGTCCTCCACTCCCACTCTGTCTCAGGTGAGAGCAAGGAGCACTGGCTCGAGCCCAGCCATTCGACCTCGGCACGACAGCTCACAGCATCGCATTTCACAACTCGAGGTTAGTGCTTCTGTAACTCGTCCTTCCTTTAGTTATATACCTAGTCTTTGAGTTACTATAACGTTGGCTTGTAATATTACAGACCCAACTAGAAGAGATGGAGGCGAGGATAATGGCGGAGCGGGCGGCGGCTGATCAGAGGATGGCGGAGATGTTCCAGTACATGCAGAGCCTTAGCGCCGCACAGGGCATCGCTCCGCCACCTCCATTGTTCCCCCCAGTTGACCCTACTCTCTTCCACACTCCTGTGAGTACCAAAATTGTAGTTAGATGTTTGTAATGCATCTGGTATAACACATGTTATCTCTTCTTTGTGCAGGGCCAATCTGGGGCGGCATCCAACAACCCTCCGGAAGGGTTCAGCCCAACGCAACCCCGGCCAAACCGCCCACCTCCATGAGTCGTTGTTTTAGACTTCACAACTTATGTATAATACTTATGTTTCTGTTTGATACTTATGTGAGAGCTTGCGACGTTTGAGACTTATGTTTGTGTTTAATACTTGTGTTGAACACTTATGTTTGTGATGGATATTTATGTTTGTGGTCACGGTTTTATGTTTGTGTTGGCTATTTATGTCTGTGATGATATCTGTGATGTATATATGTGATATATATGTGATATCTTCTGTTTGTGTGGATGGAAAACAAAAATCAAATAAAAAAGGTACATACTGGTCACTTTGCCGAGTGTAACACTCGGCAAAGAGGCTCTTTGCCGAGTGTCTGGGTCAAAACACTCGGCAAAGAGCACCGACCTGGGCACCGGCTTAGGTTCTTTGCCGAGTGTTATGTCGCTGGCACTCGGCAAAGAGCCTGACATGGGGACCCTCCCTGGCGGGCTCTTTGCCGAGTGCTGCCAGGAGGACACTCGGCAAAGATATCTTCGTTGCCGAGTGTCAACGGTGACACTCGGCAAAGCCGCCGTCTCTGTCAACCGGCGCCGTAACGGTCGCTTTTCTTTGCCGAGTGCTCCCTGACACTCGGCAAAGATCTTCGCCGAGTGCCCGAGAAAAAGTACTCGGCAAAGAAGTCTTTGCCGATGCACTGTTTGCCGAGCCTTCTTTGCCGAGTGTTACACTCGGCAAAACCTTTGCCGAGTGTTTTTAGGGCTTCGCCGAGTGTTTCCGGCACTCGGCGAAGCTATTGATTCCGGTAGTGCTCGTCCCTATATATATATATATATATATATATATATATATATATATATATATATATATATATATATATATATATATATATATATATATATATATATATATATATATATATATATATATATATATATATATATATATATATATATATATATATAACTTGGAGCGGTTTGATGCATACTTTCCGTTGAGTCTCAAATATGATAAAGTGGATCGGAAATGTCCTACTTGGATTCCCTTGAACACCGAAGCAAGCGCGAAAAGCACAATACCATTATTTAAAATTAAATAATAAAGAAAGAAGCACAAGTCCTTATGATGAAAACAAATCCCATTCAATTTCAGTGATTATAACTACTCTATTTTCTGCTAATAATGTCTCGTTAGAACTTATTCATACCAGAGCTAATAATTATTATTAGCTACTAAAAATGAGACATAAATAGATGATCCAAAAAGAAATAAAGGCTACTGGGTAGGATATAATTTGTAAAAACCCTTGGCTAGTCGTTTACTCCATTATTGGTCAAACACAACTAGGGGTGGTACGTAATGGGCTCTAAACTCTACACTATAAAATGTAAGGGTCGGATTAGGATCGAGCTCTATTTCTATTCGATTTCAAACTAAAATTAATTAATGGCTCAAACAAAATTGTGAAGAAATATTTGGATCGCGATCCATTACCACCCTTAATTAAACACAACAACTACAGCTAATAACCGCTTATAATCCATTGTTAGGATTGTCCAATTATGTATTGGATAATAGTTAGTTGCTATTTTTTAGCTTCAACTAACAATTAGCCTTAGATCCTATTTAGATCCACTAGCATCTAATAGTTATTTGGCTAACTAATTATTCATTGTTTGGAGCCATCAGGTAAAGAAGTAGATGCATAGATAATAATAATTTTACTATTCTATTTATTACTGGGAGAGTACGTTGCAATCTACACCTGGTTGAGGTAGCTAACTTTAGTCATGTCTGTTTGGGTCCACCAAAGTAATTTTTTTAGTAGCTAATTATCAGGCCACATGCATGAGCCGATGAAAAAGTCGTGTGCCAGATGGTTTCTTGGATGAGTGAATGGCTGGCTTTAGCCGACCAAATAGACCCTGCTGTGTTAAAATGCTGCTAACCTCCTCCTAAATACATTAATCATTTGTTTAACCCACACACAAATTTGCATCGCTGGCTGCAGACAAATAAAGCAAGCAAATTAGTGTTTCCGAGGTCCCTCAGCGCGCAGCAGCGACGTGTCTCCTGTTCTAAAGACCAGGTCATGCGACCTGCATGCAGTTTTATACTGTATGAGCAAACAGAAGAATCTCTGGCCGGCCGGAACATGACGCAGATGCTATTATTTTCGTCGCTGATGAATATAAAATTTTATTAAAACATTGCGATCCTGACTATGCCGCCGCCGCCGCTAGTGCAATGGTTCTTGGTCCTTCTAGGTGTCATGTTCTTGGTCCATATATGCTAGCTCATGTGAGGCCTTGGCGAGAGCCACATGAACCCGTAGCAGGTTAGGTGATTAGATCAGGCACTCATGCCCAGCTAGCTGATTGGAGACCAGAGAGGATGGATATATAGCAGTTTAGCTCGATCGATTCAGCATCATGCATGTGTTCGAGTTTCGGTGTTCAGACTCGATAGATCGCACGTTTGCTGTGGCTGCATTGGCAGGTGGTGCCGACTGCCGACGCATGAGGAAGACCGTGGCTGCAAAATGCATGCAGTGGCCAGCCAGAGACAGGGGCGGCCGGCCGGCCAGGCAGCAAGACCGTGGCAGCATGAGCGTGGTTATGACCTGTCGACGTCCATGCATGGAATATCTCATATCTGAATCCTCGGCATGCACATTGGTTGGACCGCCAGCGAATTCGCCAGTTTGTGACACCGAAATACTGTCCAGATTTTTCTTTTTCAGAGCATCTCAGAAGTCTCTCCTAAATTAATTTTTTTTGAAAAACATAAAAACGTGTCTCCAACAGTTCTCCTAAAACACTTCCAAATTTTTCATAGCCCTTAAAACTCACTCATTTATAACTACAAATGAGAGGTTTTTTGAGCTCACCAGAAACAATCTCACACTTTAAGAGATCTGTTGGAGAAATGATTAAAATATAGTCACACTAATTTTTTAGATGTCCCTTAAAACTGATTTTAAGGAGTCATTTTCTAGAGAACTCTTGAAGATGCTCTGACACGTTACGGATCTCATTACTTAGGGCTAGTTTGTAGCTTAAATCTTTCGGGATTTCCGGAGATTGAATGGAAAATTAGCTCATTTTTCCACTCAATCACCGGGATTCTTGTAGAGGATTTAGGCCTTGTTCGTTTACGTCGGATTGCACCCAAAATCGTTCCAGCTAATCAAAGTTTATATAAATTAGAGAAACAATTCGGCTAGGAATCATCCCGACCCACCAATCCTACACAAACGAGAACAAGGCTAAGTTTCTAAACTAGAGCTAAATAGTAGCAAATATCTTCGTACATTGTAACAGGAGGGAAAAAAGTTATCAAATCTTAATGATATCATCTGTATATGCTATGCCCACCACTCCGCTTAATCATTGTTCGGTGGTAAGAACACTTCCGATTGTTTTCAGATAGACTATAGTTATGTCCGCATCGATGAACCGAACTGTAATTTCTAATTTCAAAAAGACGCTAATAAGGTCAAATTTGGCACCTATATTGCTATATGGGTGCAGTACTGAATGAAGCGTTAGGGTAAGTAGTACTTAGCCTTAATGATCATTTCAATTATATGGAGTCAAGATCTTGAGCTAGCCTCCAAGTTGCGTTAATAAGTATGTTCTCTTTCACAAGCTCAATGTTTGATGCCTAACCCCACTCATTTCTTGTTCTTGTCACGCAAACGGGATCTCATGATCCCATATGGAGTGCATTTTTATTAACCTAGCCATAGTTGACTCCTTGCAACCAAAAAGGTTTTGGTGATGGTGGTGATTTTTGCCATAACTTTTTAGTGAAAAAGGACCAAACACCACATACCATTTCTTGCTTTGCCTTGCCTTGCAAGGGTAGGCAATCCTGGCCTAGCTAGCTTGGGCCGGCAAAACAAACAAACAGCCCATAAATATGCAGGACCGGACTCATAAATATGCAGGCCCAGACTCCTGACAGCTGAATAGCTTAGGTCATTCTCAGTTGAACTTTTATCAATCTCATTAAATGAGATACACATCACCATATTTAATAATATAGCACAATATTTATAATAAGAGAGATGGAGAGTGTTTTATGGAAGAAGAGAGGGTTTCATCCAGATGAAACTCAAGATACACGGTTTCATAAACAAAAGCTGACGTATCAGTTTTAGAAACCGTGCAACGAAACTTCCACTGGAATGGCCTTATGCAGATATTTTCAGCGCAAATTGCCCCTCAAATGAGCTTCTTTAATGCTCAACTAGAAACTTTGAGGGGAGGTAGGGGAGCTTCAATGAAAGAATCTATCACCGGGAATGCAGACCACTCTTCATATCTGAGATGGCACGAGCACTGAAAACCACTGGAAACTGGAACATGCCAGGATCGACAAGCCTGGAAGAATTCAATGCAGCCACATTTCCTATCCATGCGTCTAGCGCGGAACAGCGAACCATGTACTAAACCAAACACTTACCGAGCAATGTTTCAGAAAAGCCGGAAGACAATAGAGTTTTTGAACATTACTCCGAACAATACACATAAAAGGATCGAGTCTCCGTTACACGAAATCCTGGAGGACGAATGCAGCTATGCACGCAGGCCCATGGATCTTTTATTTTATGAGCTAAAATGGCTTCGAGCCGAGCCAAGGTTACCATGGAGACTCTACTTGTTCTGCAGCAAGGACACCGCTGCCTTATCAGTGAACCAGGTGAATTCTCCATCTTGTAGCACAGCCATCTCAACAGGCAGCAGGTCTGACGAGGTTTGCTTGTCTGAGAGCGCCTTCTGCACCGCTGCCGCCTTTCCAGCTCCAGTCACCACCATCGCAACGTATGCGGATGAGTTGATTACTGGAAACGTGAATGTAATTCTCTCTGGAGGTGGCTTTGGAGAATCCTTAATGTATGTGACCCACCTCTCTTTCTCGTTAACAAGAGGGTGGCCAGGGAAGAGAGACGCAATGTGGCCATCAGGTCCCATTCCCAGAAGCTGGAGATCAAACCTGGGAAATCCAGTCGCCGCTGACATAGAAATCACACCGTTCTTGACAAGCTGCTTCAGGCACGCTTCGTAGTCGTCTGCCGCTCCTTCAGCTGACAACGCATCGTTTATAGCATAAACTTGTCCAGGAGGAATCGGCACCTACAAAGTTGAAAGACAGCACCAAGTTACCCTTACAAATTACATAGAACATGAAAACTGCTGAGTGGAATGACTGCATGTTTCATTTAACTTGCACAGAATTGATCCTGTTATGGATCCCTCTGGGCCTCCACAAACATGAATTAGCTGACAAGATTGTTTAGAGCTCAAGCAGCATTTTAGTGTTGACAAATTTTAGCATATAAAACTTATCGTTGAATAAAGCCCAAACCAAAAATTGTAGTTTTTATTATTATTAATGGTTCACTAAACTGTTGGCCACACTATTGGTCAACCTGAAAATATTAGTCTAATTTTTTAATATCATTCTGGAAAAAAAATATTAAAGCAGTTTCAAGAGTCTGTACTAGACTTAGACTGCATGTAAAGAGCTGCAGCGAAATCATCATCAACATCAACATAGCCTTTTAGTCCCAAATAAGTTGGGATAGGCTAGAGTTGAAACCCAACAAGAAGTCACCAAAAGGAGAAAGAGAGAGAAATGGGAGGGGGGAAAGCTTTTGAGAGAACTAAAAGAGAAAAGATCATAAAAGACTACCTACAAACACCAAAGTTCATGAACCAGCCATGTGATTCTAATGTAAACTCTAATATTGCTAGAGCACAAGACAGTTGTATCATGAAGCCGACTAAGTTTTGTTTAAGTTCCAATACATGTTTCTTTCTGAAAGACCATACCATGACCTATTTCACATTTGCATATGATTCTAAAACAGAAATTTAACACGAAACACGAAGCAAAGGTAAACAAGTAAAAGATTTTGTGTATCACTGCAATCTACAGGAATAATTTAGATATTAGAGTTTATTTAAGCACAGTTGTCGCACAGAAATTGAACACACATGCACGCATGCTCTGCCACTGCCCATGGGGCACGAGGACAGATTATTCACTAAGCATAATACATCACATAAAAGATACCACCACCTGTTGGTATGCTCCTAAATGATTACTAACCGCCATCAGTACAATAAGTTGTCACTACAGTTCGCATCCATTTCATTTACACCAGAACTCATGGTTTTCGTTTTGCACTATCCAAGTATAACTGGAACCTTGTTACAACAGGTTCTGTGTTCCTTTTATTTTTTAAACAAACAGGAGGGCCCCCTACTGAATAAATAATTTATTTTAGAAAAAAGTCAAATAGCTAAAAAATAAACAAGGAAAAGGAAGCTGGGTTTACACAAAAGAATCTAGCAAGTCACTTAAAGGGGGAAATAATCCCCTTGTCATGATGCAAAAGCATTGCGAATTCATGAATGAACTTGGATTTGCAATATGTCTTCCAATTAACCAATCAGGTAACAAGAAAGGCTGAAACGAGTACAAACAGGAACAAGAAATTCCCGAGAATACCTTGGAGAGAAACCCATCATAGGCGAGCTTGTAGTTGCTATCCACATGGTCCTTGGGCACGACCCTCTCATCCACCCAGAAGACGTGCCACTTGCTCCAGTCCACTGAATCCAGGTACGGCGGCTCCGTCAGCTTCCTGCGAAACCAATGACGACGAGAGATATCTACTTGGTCCCCCGGATGACCCAAAGAAAGGAGCTATATCTAATAGTGCAAGGAAAGTCAAAGAACCTGAGTGCCTCGATGAGGGATCCGCCAGAGAGCACGGCGGTGAAGGCACCCCTCTCGGCCGCGAACTTCTCCGACAGCTCCGCAGTGTACTTCGCAAGAGAAACCGCGAGATCCTCCTCGGAGTCGAAGATGAGCAACTTCTTCTTGGACCCGGCATCGGAGGCGGTGGGGGCGGCGCCGCCGGTGGCCATGGCAGCGGCGGGGACAATGGGGAAGGAGGGGGAAGAAGAGAAGATACGGGGTTTGGATCTGATTCTTCTGCGGCAAATCTGCGGTACGCGAGATGCCGGCGGCGACCGGCGGCCGGTGAGGGGTGGGACGAGAGCGGCAACGGCGGCGGCGGAGACGGAGGTGGACATGGGTGTGGTAGTTTGCTGTTATTAAGGGGGATGCTCCGTGATGTGGGGCTGGCGGTAAGAGTGACAGGTGGATGGGGAGGCGTGCAGGGTTTTGTACCGTCCAGATCGAGATAGACGGCTTTTATGGCGATCGACATTGGTCCCTTTTCGTCGAACTTTGGATTTGACCCGCTGTGGGCGATTGAAGTATGCTAAATTTGAAGTACACTAAAATTGAATAAGTGTCGTGCCTACCGGTGAGGTTATTTTTTAGATAATAGGAAAAAGGGTTCCCGGTCTATATCAAAGATGACAGTCGTCCAACAACCACAAGTACTGACATAAAAACGAAAGAAGCCACAAGCGGCAAACAAACCCAAGCGCAGTTGGGACCTGGAGAACTAGCTATTAGTTAGCCTGTTTCTAAAGCTCCAACCGTGCATTGCTAAGATTTGCATCGTGGTGGCTTCCAGTACCCTGCAAGCATCTTTAATCCTTATGGTGTCCTCCTCACGCTTTTGGAGTAGTCCCCAGAAACGACACCAGTAGGTTCCTCGAAAGAGTACCTGCAAGTAAGTTTGAATAGGATTCTTGTCAAAAACCACATCATTTCGACTAAGCCACAGTGCCCAACAGATAGTTATGGCTCCAACATATATCTTTGCCTTTGTGTCTTTATTGAACCCCTGCAACCAAGAAGACCCCATATCCTGCAAGCTAGTTGGTTCTCTAATACCAAAGGTAAAGTAGATCGATCGCCAAAGAAATCTAGCATAGTGGCAGTCGAAAAAAAGATGTGGGATGGTTTCATCATGGGAACAGAACACACACTTTTTGACCCATTCCATTTCCTTTTGATTAAGTTATCCTTTGTCAAAATCACCCCTCGTGTTAAGAACCAACAGAAGATCTTAATTTTCAATGGGATCCTAAGTTTCCAGATGAGAGTTTCCTGCCGAGATATTTCCCTCCCTATCAATGCAGCATACATAGACTGGGAGGAAAACTTCCCGTTTTGATGCAAGCTCCATCTGAAAGTATCTTTCGAAGGGTTTAAAGAAAGCCCCGCTACCCGATTTACTAGCGCATACCAACTCCCCAAGTTCTCCCCCTGAAGACCCCTGCGAAAGGAGACATTCAACGGGACATACCTGTCGGGGACCATAATTAGGGGTACCCTCAAGACTTCTAATTCTCAGCTGGTAACCCCCATCAGCATAAAGCTGCAAAGGCCTGATGGGTGCGATTAGTCAGGGATCAGTCCATTCGAGCGACTCGATCACGCCTCGCCCGAGCCTAGCCTCGGACAAGGGCAGCCGACCCCGGAGGATTTCCGTCTCGCCCGAGGCCCCCCTCCAACGGCGGACACATCTCCGGCTCGCCCGAGGCCCTGCCTTCGCTAAGAAGCAACCCTGACTAAATCGCCGCACCGACCGACCGAATCGCAGGAGCATTTAACGCAAAGGTGGCCTGACACCCTTATCCTGACGCGCGCCCCCCGGCAGAGCCGAAGTGACCGCCGTCACTTCGCCGCTCCACTGACCGGCCTGACAGAAGGACAGCGCCGCCTGCGCCACTCCGACTGCAGCGCCGCTTGACAGAGTGAGACTGACAGGCAGTCAGGCCCTGCCAAAGGCACCATAGTAAGCTCCGCCCGACCCAGGGCTCGGACTCGGGCTAAGTCCCGGAAGACGGCGAACTCCGCTCCGCCCGACCCAGGGCTCGGACTCGGGCTAAGACCCGGAAGACGGCGAACTCCGCTCCGCCCGACCCAGGGCTCGGACTCGGGCTAAGACCCGGAAGACGGCGAACTCCGCTCCGCCCGACCCAGGGCTCGGACTCGGGCTCAGCCCCAGAAGACGACGAACTTCGCTCCACCCAACCCCAGGGCTCGGACTCCGCCCTGGCCTCTGCCGACGACCTCCGCCTCGCCCGACCCAGGGGCTCGGACTCGGCCTCGGCCATGGAAGACAGACTCGACCTCGGCTTCGGAGGAGCCTCCACATCGCCCAACCTAGGGCAAAGGCTCGCCACGTCAACAGGAGGCGCCATCATCACCCTGCCCCGAGCCGACTCGGGCCGCAGGGAACAAGACCGGTGTCCCATCTGGCTAGCTCCGCCAGATAGGCAATGATGGCGTCCCGCATGCTCTGTGACGACGGCGGCTCTCCGCCCCCTTACGAAAGCAGGAGGACGTCAGCAAGGACTCAACCGCTCCGACAGCTGTCCCTCCACCAGGCTCCGTCGCTCCTCCGACAGCCACGACACCACACCAGCTGGGTGCCAAAATCTCTCTGGCTGCCACATCGGCATGTACTTAGGGCGCTAGCTCACCCCCGCTAGACACGTAGCACTCTGCTACACCCCCATTGTACACCTGGATCCTCTCCTTGCGCTTATAAAAGGAAGGACCAGGGCCCTCTTAGAAAAGGTTGGCCGCGCGGGGACGAGGACGGGACAGGCGCTCTCTTGGGGCCGCTCGCTTCCCTCTCCCGCGTGGACGCTTGTAACCCCCTACTGCAAGCGCACCCGACCTGGGCGCGGGACGAACACGAAGGCCGCGGGATTCCCACCTCTCTCACGCCGGACTCCGGCCGCCTCGCTCCTTTCCCCCCCTTCGCGCTCGCCCACGCGCTCGACCCATCTGGGCTGGGGCACGCGGCACTCACTCGTCGGCCTGAGGGACCCCCCGGTCTCGAAACGCCGATAGTTGGCGCGCCAGGTAGGGGCCTGCTGCGTGTTGACGAACAGCTTCCCGTCAAGCTCCAGATGGGCAGTCTCCAGCAACCTCTCCGACCCGGGACGGTGCTCCGTTTCGGGAGTCTCGAGTTCATGTCCTTCGACGGCAGCTACGACATGATACTCCTTCCACCGCCGCGCGACAACGACAATAGCGGCCGACAGCCCGCCCGTCGGCGGCGGAGTCGACGACGTCTTCCCCGCGTGGTGTAAGGACAACATTCGAGCTTGCCCCGTCCTCTCCCCCGCCAATGGAGGAGGAGGCGGGGCGACCAAGGCCAAGCGGGAGGCCGCGCCTCGCCGGCTGTCGAGCGAGTCAACGTCCCCAGCGCCCCAACGGGGGGCGCGTCGGGCGTCGACCTCGCGTTTGAGACGAAGGCGAACGTCGTCTCCCCGCGACACGCCAATCCCGAGCAAGCGGACGACGCCAGCGCGCTCGCGGAGAGCTTGCAGGACGTCGCCCCGTACCTGAGGCGACGGTGCAGTCAGTCCTCGACGTGACTTCATCGCCGCTCGACGACCAAAAGGTACCAACCGATTCCCATCCTACGCCATTTGGACTCAGCCTCAACCTGCCTAGCGACCTTGCTTTGGCGGACGCTCTCGTAGGGGCGAGTTCAAACCCTCTGGGGTTTCGCATGCGGTCGCCTAGGGACCGGCTGACGGACGTCTCGACCTACGGGCCCTCTGGATCCGAGGAAGATGACGACCCCAACATCTGTTGGGATTTCTCTGGATTTGGCAACCCCAGTGCCATGAGGAACTTCATGACCGCATGTGACTACTGCCTCTCCGACTGTTCCGACGGTAGCCGCAGCCTCGACGACGAGGACTGCGGCCCAAGCCGCGAATGTTTCCACGTCGATCTAGGGGGTCCCTCCGAAGGCAATCATCTCGGCATGCCGGAGGACGGTGATCTCCCTAGGCCGGTGCCTCGCACTGACATCCCGCGGGAGCTAGCTGTGGTCCCCGTTCCGGCGGGGGATCACGACCCACAGCTCGAGCAAGTCCGCGGGGCGCTGGCCAGGCTCGACGAGGGAGCAGGAGCGCTTGAGCCAATCCGCCGGGACGTCGGGCAGGCATCGGCGGGCCAACCCCCGGCCGGGGAAATACGTCACCTGCCCCAGGGCCTCCAGCACCGCGTCGCCGATGACGTCAGGGTCAGGCCACCACCCGCATCCAGTGGGGTCGGTCAGAACCTGGCGGCAGCAGCGATGCTTCTCCGCGCGATGCCGGAGCCGTCAACCACCGAGGGTCGGCGAATCCAGGGAGAGCTCAAGAATCTCCTGGAAGGCGCCGCGGTCCGACGGGCCGAGAGCACTACCTCCCGAAGGCAAGGATACCCCTCGGAACCTCATGCCGCGACTTCCTGATTCGTGCGGGAAGCCTCGATCTACACCGGGCGCACGCGCAACACCGCGCCTGCGGCCCCGGGCCGCCTCGGCAACGAGCACCATCATCGCGACCGTCGGGCCCACCTCGACGAGAGGGTGCGTCGAGGCTATCACCCTAGGCGTGGGGGACGCTACGACAGCGGGGAGGATCGGAGTCCCTCGCCCGAACCACCCGGCCCGCAGGCCTTCAGTCGGGCCATCCGACGGGCACCGTTCCCGACCCGGTTCCGACCCCCGACTACTATCACAAAGTACTCGGGGGAAACGAGACCGGAACTGTGGCTCGCGGACTACCGCCTGGCCTGCCAACTGGGTGGAACGGACGACGACAACCTCATCATCCGTAACCTCCCCCTGTTCCTCTCCGACACCGCTCGCGCCTGGTTGGAGCACCTGCCTCCGGGGCAGATCTCCAACTGGGATGACCTGGTCCAAGCCTTCGTCGGCAATTTCCAGGGCACGTACGTGCGCCCCGGGAATTCCTTGGACCTTCGAAGCTGCAGACAGCAGCCGGGAGAGACTCTCCGGGACTACATCCGGCGATTCTCGAAGCAGCGCACCGAGCTGCCCAACATCACCGACTCGGATGTCATCGGCGCGTTCCTTGCCGGCACCACCTGCCACGACCTGGTGAGTAAGTTGGGTCGCAAGACCCCCACCAGGGCGAGCGAGCTGATGGACATCGCCACCAAGTTCGCCTCTGGCCAGGAGGCGGTCGAGGCTATCTTCCGAAAGGACAAACAGCCCCAGGGCCGCCCATCGGAAGATGCTCCCGAGGCGTCTACTCCGCGCGGCGCCAAGAAGAAAGGCAAGAAGAAATCGCAAGCGAAACGCGACGCCGCTGACGCGGACCTTGTCGCTGCCGCCGAGTACAAGAACCCTCGGAAGCCCCCCGGAGGTGCCAACCTCTTCGACAAGATGCTCAAGAAGCTGTGCCCCTATCATCAGGGGCCCGTCAAGCACACCCTTGAGGAGTGCGTCATGCTTCGGCGCCACTTCCACAGGGCCGGACCACCCGTGGAGGGTGGCAGGGCCCGCGACGACGACAAGAAGGAAGATCACCAAGCAGGAGAGTTCCCCGAGGTCCGCGACTGCTTCATGATCTACGGTGGGCATGCGGCGAATGCCTCGGCTCGGCATCGCAAGCAAGAGCGTCGGGAGGTCTGCTCGGTGAAGGTGGCGGCGCCAGTCTACCTAGACTGGTCCGACAAGCCCATCACCTTCGACCAAGCTGATCACCCCGACCACGTGCCGAGCCCGGGGAAATACCCGCTCGTCGTCGACCCCGTCGTCGGCAACGTCAGGCTCACCAAGGTCCTTATGGACGGGGGCAGCAGCCTCAACATCATCTACGCCGAGACCCTCAGGCTCCTGCGCGTCGATCTGTCCTCCGTCCGAGCAGGCGCTGCGCCCTTCCACGGGATCATTCCCGGGAAGCGCGTCCAGCCCCTCGGACGACTCGACCTTCCTGTCTGCTTCGGAACGCCCTCCAACTTCCGAAGGGAGACTCTGACATTCGAGGTGGTCGGATTCCGAGGAACCTACCATGCGGTACTGGGGAGGTCATGCTACGCGAAGTTTATGGCCGTCCCCAACTACACCTACCTGAAGCTCAAGATGCCGGGCCCCAACGGGGTCATCATCGTCGGCCCCACGTACAAACACGCGTTCGAATGCGACGTGCAGTGCGTGGAGTACGCCAAGGCCCTCGCCGAATCCGAGGCTCTCATCGCCGACCTGGAAAGCCTCTCCAAAGAGGTGCCAGACGTGAAGCATCATGCCGGCAACTTCGAGCCAGTGGAGACGGTTAAGGCCGTCCCCCTCGACCCTAGTGGCGACGCCTCCAAGCAGATCTGGATCAGTTCCGGGCTCGACCCCAAATAGGAAGCAGTGCTCGTCGACTTTCTCCGCGCGAACGCCGATGTCTTCGCGTGGAGTCCCTTGGACACGCCCGACATACCAAGGGATGTCGCCGAGCACTGGCACCCGGGGGCTGCACGCACCCCCGGGAAAGGCCGCTTGTCATCGCCGACGTTCTGGAGCCCGGAACGTACGAGCTGGCCGGCGGTCAAGGCGAGGTCTACGGCAACGCTTGGAACATCCGACAGCAACGTCGCTTCTACCCTTAAGAAGTTTTCAAGCTGTTCGCATACCTCGCTCCCACACAAGTCTCAGTCATCAAGGAAGGGTCGGCCTCGCCTCGGCAGAGCCCGACCCTCCCTCGGGGGCAAAAAAGGGGGAACCCCTCTGCGTCAAGATTGGGTGTACCTCTCCGCATCCAAAATTTTCGATCAAAAAGGCTTTTGCGTTCTCCCAGCTATATCAGAAGCAGGGTCCCAAGGAGCGAACGTGGGTGCATGTAAGTGGCAAGGCCGACTGAGCCGAGGGGTTCCTATGCCTCCGGGTTAAGGACACCTTCACTCGTCACCCGCCACGAAAAATGACCCCTACTCGGGAAGTCACCCTGTTATTGACAAACAAAGCCGGACACGCAAAATAAAAGGAAGAGTACGACTTCATACGATGGAAATAAAGTGTTCAGGCCTCAGCGGCCGCAGGAAGACACACGCACATCCAACAGAAACTGTTCCAACAAGAGTTAGGTGTCGCCTTGGGAAGGAGCCGCGCCTTCAGCTCCGTCTCCACCTTCGGTAAGGTCCATCTCGGCTTCCGGCGACGGCGCAGGGGGGAGGATTTCCGCCTCGAAAGTGGTCGCCAGCACTGCGCTCGGACCCGCGGCGACCGCGTCGAGCCGTTGGACTTCCACCAGGGCAGCTTCGTCTTCGTCAGGAAGACAATACCCCTCGCTAACCCGCTCCAGGTCCACAACGTAGTGGGAAGCGAGCACGGCGAAGGCTCGCCTGACGCCATGGTGTAGCGCCTCGCGGAGTCTGCCACGCGCGTGATCACCCAAGGCTTGAAGGCGGCTTTGAGGGGAGCTTCCTGAAGGGACGTCGCCGGAGCCAAGGATCCGATAAACGTCCGAGACGGCTTCGGACATGGCCGCGAGGTCGGCCTCCCTCTGCTCGGCCGCCCCGGCAAGCGCCTCGGCAAGCGCCTTGGTGGACTCATCGAGGGCGGACTCGAGCTCTGCGAATAGCCAGAAGAAAGATCTCAAACACAAGCAGAGGAAACAAACAAGAACAAGAACCAAGGATGGCTAAGGCATACCTTCGGCTCGGGCACGCTGCTCCGAGGTCGCGACCTGGGCTGCGGCTAAGTCGGCAGCGAGGGTTTCGGCCCGGCTTTCGGCCTCGGCAGCTCGGCCCCGAGATTGGTCCCGCTCCTCGACGACCTGGACGAACTCCGACCCCTGCCGTTGCACCTCTGCGCGCGCCGCAGCCGCCTCCGCGCGTGCCGCTGCCGCCTCCGCGTGCGCCGCTGCCGCCTCGGCTCTCAGGTCAGCGCAGAGCAACTGGAGGTCCGCTACCTCGGCACCCTGCTAAGAAAGGCGCGCAGTAGCCCCGGCAAGCGAGGTCCTCAGGGACCACAGCGAGCCCCAGACGTCGACCTCGCGGCGGATGAATGACGACTTGGCGACGCTCCGATCCGTCAGATCCTGAGGGAAGGAAACGGGGCGTCACGAAGAACGCCTCGGTCACAGAAGAGAAAAGGTATGCCTGAAACCGTTACCTGGAGGATTTTGGGGACGTCCCTACAGAAAACCTCCAGCGACGACCGGAGCGACCCCACCGTTGCTTCAGCACACTCGCGGAGCTCATCCCAGGACTGGTCCTCCCGTTCATCGTCGAGAACGAAGACGGGGCCCGAGGCCTCACGGGTCTGGAACCGGAGCAACTGGCGCCAGACCTCGAGGCTCCGCCGCACAGCGACGAGGCCGCCGCCCGGCGGGACGGATCGCGCCTCCCCGCCCGCCTCTTCCGAGGCACCGGGCGCCGACGCATCAGCCGTCTCGGCGTCGGCAGCAACCGGTCGCTCCCCGCCCGGGACGGCGGCGACTTCGGTAGCGGCGGGCGCCGGCATGGCCGGCACGATCGGTGGGCTCGGGACCACGTCGGCGTCAGCCGCCTCCCCTATCACAATGGCCGCCTCGGCAGAAGAGCCAGCCTCGGGAACCTGCTCCACGGTGACCGGCGCCGCCCGAGCCCCCTGAGGTGGAACGCTATGCGAGAGGGTCGGCTGAACGGCAAGGCCCGGAGCGGCGCTGGCCGCACAAGCCGGCGTCGTCTTAAGTGCCTTCCGGGGTGCTAGGTCGGTCAGGCCATGGCTTTGCTTGCTGAGGAGAAAAGAAAAATCACAGCCGGGACATATGAATGGAAAGCCGGGACGAAGGCATTCCGAGATACTTACCCGCTCCGGGCCATGATCCACCGTGCCTGGGGGGAAGTCTCTTGGATCCCGGCCCCCGGAACCGCCGCCGAGGTCTGCTTCGTTGGCAGCTTCGGCACCGCCCTCGCTTTGGATGCCCGGGGGGCAGATTGCCCAGGCACCGTAACGGTGGCCTGAGGGTCGCCTCCCTGCGCTGCCGGCGCGGGCGGTGGCTCCTGGGGAGCAGACGCCCTGGCCTGCCCCCCCCCCCCCCCGGGGTCGCCTCGGCTCCTCCGGTCGAGGGGTCAGGGGCCCTCTCGGGTTGCCCTTGCCCCTCAGGCCGGGACCCCGACGTCCCGACTCCGGGGACTGACGGTGTCAGCCTGCTCGGGGGCTGGCTTGACGACTCCTGGCCAAACCCCAAGCCGGGGCTGAGGCCAAAACGGGCGGCCATGTCGTCCTCCTCGTCATCATCTTCATCATCGTCGTCGTCGTCGGGTGTTTCCGGCGACGGCTCCCTCGGGAGCCCCTCCCTCTCCTGCTGGCGACAGCGCTTTTCCAAGGCGTCTCGAGCCTGCCTCCGCTCGCGGGCCCGGGCCTTCTCCGCGTCCTTCTTCTTCTTCCTCTCCTCCGCGGCAACCCGCCGCGCTGCTCGGTCCACCGCGTCCAGCGAGACCCGTGGCAGGGAAGGCTTGTGCCACCCCACCTCCTGAAGAGGAGGGGAAAAACCCCAATCGTAAGAGCCAGGAGCAACCTGAGGTATGAAGAAGGAAGAAACGGACACTCACCAGAATCACACACCCTCGGTCGGGGCGCATCAAAAGCTGGGAGAAGGCGTGGGGATCAGGCTTCCCCAACGCAGCGGACACCCGCCATTGGAGGGCGTCGAAGGGAAGAGGATCAAGGGACATCCGCGAGCCTTCCCAGTCGGCCTCCGGGGTCATCTCCCAAAGCGACAGCCGTCGCTCCGCCAAGGGAAGCACCCTCCGACGGTGGATGGCGGCAATCACTCCCGCAGCAGTGAGTCCCCCCTTCCGCAACGCCTCCAAGGCCTGGAGAAGTGGCTCGAGGTTCTTCTGTCTTTCGTGCGGGGTCCCGTGGCGCCAGGCGTCGGTGGCAGCGGTGACTACTCGCTAGGAGAACGGCGGGAGCAACTCGCCGTCGTTCCGGAGGTAGAACCACCGGCGCTGCCACCCCTTGTTCGAGGACTCGAGGATGGCAGGAATATACAGCGACGCCCGCGACTGCCTCAGCAGGATGGTGCAGCCGCCGGCCCGCACCGCTGCGCGGACTTTCCTCTCCCCCGTTGGCGAGGCAAAAAGCTCCGCGCAAAAGAGATGGGTCCACAAATCCCAATGGGGGGCGATCCCCAAGTACCCCTCGCACACCGCCACGAAGATGGCGGCCTGCGAGATGGAGTTAGGGGTGAGGTTGTGCAACTCCACCCCATAGTGGTACAGGATCGCACGCAGGAAGCGGCCCGCCGGCACACCGAATCCCCGCTCGTGGAAGGAGACAAAGCTCACGATGTCCCCCGGCGGTGGGGACGAAGCGGCTCCGCCCACGGGAGGAATCCACTCCGGTCGCTGCTTATCGGTGAGAGGACGGAGCAAACCCTCGCCGACCAGATCCTCCAGGTCACTCGCCGTCACCGTGGAAAAGGGCCATGGATCGCGCGGCGAGATGATGGTCACCCGGTCAACCATCACCAAGCGAAAGGGATGGCGGCGCGAGGGGCAGGAAGGGCGGTTTCCTCTTCTCTGGCTAAATCTCTCGGGTTGCAAAAACCTAAGAGACAGGCAAGAAGCGGAGCAAAGAACCGTCACCGGACCCTCTCCCGGGTATATAAAGACCGAGGCGAGGCCGGTTCCAACGTTCCGCCCGGACCGCACGCGGGATTCAAAAACGTGAAGCGAAACAGCCGTTCCTCGAACGGCTCGCGCACGCGTAGCGGCCGCCCCGCCAACCACTCGCCCCGTCACATTAACTCCGCAGCGGGACAGCCGACGCTTCTGGCAGGAAAAGCGGGCGACGCTTCGCCTTCGCCGAAATAACCGCGCCAAAAAAGGTATGTCGCGTCGTTCGATTTCGTATCCTTTTCCTTTTTTCCTCTTTCTCTATCTCTTGCAACATGGACCGGGAAAGGGGGGTACCCCGAAAAGGATCCTTCCCCGCGAAGGAACCAGGCTCCGAGCCTCCTTACTGATCAGAGGTTCGAAGGCTGGCCCCCCGAAGGGTTCAACAGCCGCCTCAGATCGCGTGGGCCCTACACCCACTACTGGTCAGAGGTTCGAAGGCCGGCCCCCCGAAGGGTTCCACGGCCGCCTCAGGCTACTCGGGCTCCGCGCCCATTACTGATCAGGGGTTCGAAGGCTGGCCCCGAAGGGTTCACAGCCGCCTCAGACGCCGAGCGAGGGATGACCAGAGGTACGTTCGATACATAACCAAGGCTCGGGCTGTGCTCCCGAGGTACCCTAGGACATTTCCGAGACCAGCGGGAGCGATCTTGTAACGGAATCCCATCGGAGGGAGGCATCGAGCCCTCGGACCCCGTCGCCAGGGGACCGGGTCCGGCAGATCACCCGCAGGTACTTTTGGGCGTGCCTCTGGGCCCCTAGCCGACCCCTAACGAACGGGGCACGGACGTCCACTCGGATTACCCGCTTGCAGCTCACCGGAGACACCATGTTCGGCGCCCATCGAGGGCAACATGGCGCTTTCCCTCCCTCCTCCTTGCAGAAAGGCGACGTAGGGGCGTATGTAAAAAAAGCCGAGTCTGTCCCTGATCGCCCTCTCGCCCTGTGCAGAGGCTCGGGGGCTGCTCTCGCAAACCCGGCTCCGCCCGAACCGTTGACAGCGTCAACATACCAGCCCGAGAACTTGGGCCCCGACCGTACACCCAGGCTACGGCCAGTTCGCATGAGGGAACAACCAGACCAGCCGAAGCATTACGCAAGGCATTAAGACCTCGAAGGAGTGAAACCACTCCTCCGAGGCCTCGGGGGCTACACCCGGCGGGTGCGCTCGCGCGCACCCACCGGAACAAAATGCAACCGAGAAAGGCTGGTCCCCTTGCAAAAAAGTGCGACGAAAGCCTCCAAGCGAGTGCTAACACTCCCTTCGAGGCTCGGGGGCTACTGTCGGGGACCATAATTAGGGGTACCCTCAAGACTCCTAATTCTCAGCTGGTAACCCCCATCAGCATAAAGCTGCAAAGGCCTGATGGGTGCGATTAGTCAGGGATCAGTCCATTCGAGCGACTCGATCACACCTCGCCCGAGCCTAGCCTCGGACAAGGGCAGCCGACCCCGGAGGATTTTCGTCTCGCCCGAGGCCCCCCTCCAACGGCGGACACATCTCCGGCTCGCCCGAGGCCCTACCTTCGCTAAGAAGCAACCCTGACTAAATCGCCGCACCGACCGACCGAATCGCAGGAGCATTTAACGCAAAGGTGGCCTGACACCCTTATCCTGACGCGCGCCCCCCGGCAGAGCCGAAGTGACCGCCGTCACTTCGCCGCTCCACTGACCGGCCTGACAGAAGGACAGCGCCGCCTGCGCCACTCCGACTGCAGCGCCGCTTGACAGAGTGAGACTGACAGACAGTCAGGCCCTGCCAAAGGCACCATAGTAAGCTCCGCCCGACCCAGGGCTCGGACTCGGGCTAAGTCCCGGAAGACGGCGAACTCCGCTCCGCCCGACCCAGGGCTCGGACTCGGGCTAAGTCCCGGAAGACGGCGAACTCCGCTCCGCCCGACCCAGGGCTCGGACTCGGGCTAAGACCCAGAAGACGGCGAACTCCGCTCCGCCCGACCCAGGGCTCGGACTCGGGCTAAGTCCCGGAAGACGGCGAACTCCGCTCCGCCCGACCCAGGGCTCGGACTCGGGCTAAGACCCGAAAGACGGCGAACTCCTCCGCCCGACCCAGGGCTCGGACTCGGGCTCAGCCCCAGAAGACGACGAACTTCGCTCCACCCGACCCCAGGGCTCGGACTCCGCCCTGGCCTCTGCCGACGACCTCCGCCTCGCCCGACCCAGGGGCTCGGACTCGGCCTCGGCCATGGAAGACAGACTCGACCTCGGCTTCGGAGGAGCCTCCACATCGCCCAACCTAAGGCACAGGCTCACCACGTCAACAGGAGGCGCCATCATCACCCTGCCCCGATCCGACTCGGGCCGCAGGAAACAAGACCGGTGTCCCATCTGGCTAGCTCCGCCAGATAGGCAATGATGGCGTCCCGCATGCTCTGTGACGACGGCGGCTCTCCGCCCCCTTACGAAAGCAGGAGGACGTCAGCAAGGACTCAACCGCTCCGACAGATGTCCCTCCGCCAGGCTCCGTCGCTCCTCCGACAGCCACGACACCACACCAGCTGGGTGCCAAAATCTCTCCGGCTGCCACATCGGCATGTACTTAGGGCGCTAGCTCACCCCTGCTAGACACGTAGCACTCTGCTACACCCCCATTGTACACCTGGATCCTCTCCTTGCGCCTATAAAAGGAAGGACCAGGGCCCTCTTAGAAAAGGTTGGCCGCGCGGGGACGAGGACGGGACAGGCGCTCTCTTGGGGCCGCTCGCTTCCCTCTCCCGCGTGGACGCTTGTAACCCCCTACTGCAAGCGCACCCGACCTGGGCGCGGGACGAACACGAAGGCCGCGGGATTCCCACCTCTCTCACGCCGGACTCCGGCCGCCTCGCTCCTTTCCCCCCTTCGCGCTCGCCCACGCGCTCGACCCATCTGGGCTGGGGCACGCGGCACTCACTCGTCGGCCTGAGGGACCCCCCGGTCTCGAAACGCTGACAATACCCGAGCACCGTGGCAACTGTAGTATGTTTATACCGGGCAATGTTATACAGACTTGGGTATTTGTGTTGAAGTGTAAAGTTCCCCAACCACTTATCTTCCCAAAATCTGGTTGCATGCTCGTTGTTAACTTTGAACATACCATTAGCTAGAAAAAGGTCTTTGACTTTCATCAATCCAGACAAAAATGTGAATCTCCTGGTTTCCTAACTACCTGCCCAAAGGTTTTGTTACCTAAGTATTTCTTTCTCAAAATTTGTTGCCACATCCCATCCTCATTTAACAACCTAAACAACCATTTACTTAGTAAACACTTATTCTGAATATCGATGTTCTTAATCCCCAAACCTCCAAAATCCTTGGGTTGGCATAGAATATTCCACTTAGCCAATATGTATTTTTTTCTTTTGTTGATCAGATTGCCAAAAAAATCTAGACCTCAGATAATCCAATTTTTTTAAAACCTCCCTAGGTATTTCAAACAAGGACAACATATACAATGGAAGACTCGTAAGGACCGAATTAATAAGGACCAGCCGTCCTCCATAAGACAAATGTTTGCCCTTCCAGCTACCCAATTTCTTTTCTATACGTTCGAGCAGGGTGGCCCAATCAGCATTACTAAGCTTCCTAACGTGCATAGGTATGCCTAGGTATCTGAACGGGTAAGTCCCTGTCTTACATCCGAAAAGCTGGGAGTATAAATGTTCACTTTCTTTAGCCGCACCAAAGCAGAAGATTTCACTTTTATGGAAGTTAATTTTAAGGCCTGACAATTTCTCAAAAGCACATAAGATGAGCTTGAGATTACAGGCTTTCTCATAATCATGATCCATAAAAAGAATAGTATCATCTGCATACTGAAGGACAAAGAGGCCATCGTCCACCAGATGAGGCACGACACCACTAATCTGACCCTCTCTCTTTGCCCTATTGATTAAAATAGCAAGCATATCCACTACTATATTAAATAGAACCGGCGAGAGAGGGTCACCTTGCCGTAACCCCTTCTTAGTTTGGAAGTTATTGCCTAGCTGTCCATTCAGTTTAATGTTAACATGGCCTTTTTGAGTAAAACTACTAATCCAATCACACCACTTTTCTGAAAATCCTTTCATCTGTAAAGATTGTCTCACAAACGACCATCTAATCTTATCATAAGCTTTTTCAAAGTCAATTTTAAACACAACACCACTCGGTTTTTTCCTATGCAGCTCATGAATGGTCTCGTGGAGTACCACTATCCCTTCCATGATATTGCGTCCTGGAAGAAACGTTGTTTGGGTTGGACTAATGACTTTATGAACTATATTTAGAGTCCCAAAATGTGTTTTAAGTTTTCAGAGTTTTGAAATTTACCTTTTTTGAAATTTTAAAATTACCTCAGATGGAGATATAACCAGTGACGGATCTAGGATCATGGCAAGAGGCTAGAAGCTAACTATTTTTTCTCTTCATATTCTTCCTCCTTTTCTCTTCACCTTCTTATTCCTTCATCTCCCTTTCCCCTCTTCTTCCTTCCTCTCCCTTCTTTCTCCCTTCCTCTCTCTTTCTCCTCTTTCTTCCTCTCCCTTACTCCCTCCTACTTGTAAGCTGCCGACGCAGGGGGCTGGAGCCCACCCAGCCCCCCTCTGGATCCGTCACCAGATATAACCAAAGTTGTAATACTCGACATGATATAAGACTTCTATGTTCAAACTTTTTTATTTGACTTTTTAGGGTGTCAAGTATTTATGACAAGATCCACTAAAGTGAATAAAAAATAAAGAAACTTTCACTTAGTCATAAGTGAGTTTTGTGGTGTATATAGTGTAAGTCTATTTCATGCTAGAACATTGGTTGCAAGAAAATATATATCATTGGAGTGTTATTAAAAAAATTGCCAAGGTAATTCATATTTCCTTAAGTGCTCCAAGTAAATTGTTGTAACCCTCAAGAAAAAATGCTTATTTCTAGATATTCCTCTTAACCACCAATATAATAGATTTGTTGTATTCTTGATAGTTAGACCTTATATTTTATAGACATAAATGCTCTCCTGACATGATTGTGAAATGAAATATGGTTATTATGGCACGTTAATCCAATAAAAAGGGTACAATTTTAAATTGTTATGCATTACCGAATGCGCATTGACACTCAATTTGAGATGTCTATGTAGTTTTAAGCCAACATGCAACATACTAAATTCCTAATATTATATGAAGGCAAGTATATATCAAAGTTAGGGTCCAAAAAGATATATAGCTTTGTAGCTAATAACCTTTTCATTTGAAATTATTTAGAGTCCAAAAAATGTTTTAAGTTTTCAGAGTTTTGAAAAATGAATGTTTTAAATGACCTGAGATGGAGATATAACCATAACCAAGGTTGTAATACTCGACAAGATATAAAGTTCAAACTTTTTTACTTAAATTTTTTTAGGGTGTCAACTATTTAGTACAGGATCCACTAAAGTGAACAAATGAAAGAAAGAAACATCCACCAGGAGTCCAGGAGTGATTTTCTTGCCAGTTTTTATGGTTTCGTTGAGGGTTTCTCGTCTAGCCCTAGTAGTCTAGTACACAGCAACCAACCATGGCTTATACCTGGCATCATTATTGGAATTGAGTCCAAGAGAGGGCAATTAGTAGTGATAAGATTTGTCCATCACTGTCGGTTTTGAAGCTGATGGTTACTGTACAGCCCTATAGGATGATATCACTATCGATTGACAATGATAGGAGGAGTGTCACTGCCAGATCAATACCACACACAGCAGTGATCTGGTGAGTGCCCGAATTAGGCCTGTACACGGCAGCGGAGTATAATTCCACGCATACGCTTCAGTTACACAGCGTGATTTGATCGCTAATATGTGTATTATAAATACTCACTTCGACTTAGAGGTGTTTGAATATTATAGAGCTAATAACTAATTAACTTAAAAATTATTAGTACAATTAGCTAACTAATAAATAGCAACCTAACTATTAACTAATTTACTTAAAATACCTAATAGCTAAATTATTAACTAAATTATTTGGATGTCTCCAATTAATTTAGTTACTAACTATTTTAAATATTAGCTCTAGTGCATTCAAACACCCTCTCGGGGTAGGGGTAGAAACAGATCGAATACGCACGGATATGAATTCGAATGACATAGTTTACCATATTTTAGTTTGGATTCGGATACGAATTCGAATATCTTCGGATACGAATACAAAACAGATAGTCGAATCCGAATTCTTATTAGGATATTTATTCAATTCAACTCAAACAACCCTAAAATTTAACATATGTATATGTGGATTTTTATTTAAGTACAACTTTATATAGTTAATAGATAGTTAAAACAAACTTAAATTAAAATAGATTTCTCATGGTCCTCCATATCCAAGTCAACAAAACTATATAAATAATATTTTTAAACTATCAAAGCATGTAACAAAAGGTAAACAACAACACATAATATTTAATAAGTGACATTTGTACAAATACAAGTAAATTAAAATTGATATAAAATAGTAAATGTACCAAGAAAAACAAATTTTCCGTTCTAAAATGAATGAATGTCCTATATAAATGTGTGTACCAAAACTTAAATGAAAACATGAAAAAATTTATCTATATATTGTAAAGTGGAGAGTTATAGTTGAATGTTTATGGAACTTCGTTGAGATGTGTTCACTATATAGATAAAGTGGAGAGTTATAATTGAATGTTTATGAAACCTATTGAATTTTATTATTGAATATCACTAGAAATATAAGGTTGATATATATATATATTTATTTATCATATAAATATTTTAAATATTTTAAATGTTTTAAATGATATATATCATTTTTAGTATATTATTAAACTTAAAATTATTTTAATTAGTGATTAGTGATAAAGTTAAGTTTTAAATGGTTTTATGAAACATACTTTTTACGGATACGGATACTATCGGATGTTTCATGGTTTTTCGAATACGAATATGGAATCGGATAGAGAAAAGTACTATAAATCGAATTCGAATATATATCCATTTGACATTCATATTGAAATTGAATACGAATACGGATATCCATATTATCAGTTTTAGTGAATACGAATACAGATAATTCGTATCTCTAGACATTCATTTTTAGCCCTACCTCGGATCGCCTTCAAATAAAATGAAGAACTCTTCAAATAAAATGAAGAACCTTTAATTCTTTTGGATCACCTCGTCCACGATGAACTTGGACTTTTACTGCTGGTGCTGAAAAGGTTACGACACGACACTGGAATAATCATAGTCACTACCGCCTCCAGTATATCTACTGGTGATTGTTCGCTCTCTAATTCTAGGGCATATTTAGTTTCAAGCTACTAAAGTTTAGTTACTTTTAATCACGAACCAAATAGGGTGACTAAAACTTCCCGACTAAAGTTCAGTCCTCTAGTCAACAAGGAAGTAATTAAAAGTGACTACAAGTGGATTTTCCGCACGCACTTGTCCTTCCCCACTTTAATGGCCTAGGCATGGTACGCGAACAACACATGTGAATGCATTAATTAAGGGTAATACAGTCAATATGCACAGTAAGTTTAGTTACTGAAACTAAATAAGGTACTTTAGTGACTAAACACTAAAGTGTAGCCAAGTGATTAGAGAAACCAAACAAAACCCTAAGGCAGTGTGGCTACCAACAGCGAGCCAAATTAATTAGCTCGCGCTAGCCAAATGAGCTAAATCTAACCTTGATTTTTTTTTTATGAAACTGAACACACCCTTAAGGGTTTGTTCGATTGTATGGGGTCCTTCGATCCACTCCTATCAAATAATACCTAAAGAGAAAACATATCTAAGAGCTAGTCTATTTATATATAGAAGAAAACATATAATCAATTATCAAATTCGCATACATATATACTTTTATAAAGTAGAAATATCTTTAACCGCGGGAGAGATGGCCTCTTTATGCAGTCCAATGGATATAGTATAGCGCAACCCAACAAATAGCACCTCTTCACAGCCATTAGTGGAAGCATTGTACTATGGCACTGGTGTCGAGATCTTATCCGATCCCAGACAATAACTTGTCTTAGATTTCAATGCTTGAGCACTAGTGACGATTATAATGGGGCATTGCCTGTTCACACATCCATCGCATCATGCGTCAAACATGAAGGTAATCAGGTAGAAGAACCTCGTATCCCTCCGGAGGGCCACAAAAATCCAAGCGCTCAGAGCAAAGTTCAGCAGCAACTAGTACAACAGTAAGGCTTTGTTCGTTTACACCAATCCCGCTCTGGATTAACATGGATTGGAATTAAATCCATGCTACAATCCATGCCCTAAAATAATCCATGACTACTTAAATTTTTTTATTCGTTTAAACTCATCATGAAATATAAACCAAAGGTTTGGGAATTTTTTAAATTATGGAAGACATTGATTCTATCCATAGCTCATTAGGTATGGAACAAATCCATGAGATATTGCACAAGTTTACATTAGAACTCATGGATCAAAAGAATAACTAGCTTTAAAAGACACATGGATTAATTGATGGATTTAATCTCACCATGGAATTTGGTGTGAGATATGGATTCATCTAATCCATACCTGGATTAAATTCATGATGAGATTTCATCCCATATAACCGAACAAAGCCTAAGCTGAAACAGTGAAAAGTGCTCGGTACAGGCTCACGTCCTCTCGATGGAGAGACCCAAGCCGCTAGCGCAAGCAAAGCGACGCCACCGACGGAAACGGCGGGGGGGACAAGCACAAGCACATCGAATCAAATCACTCTTGCACGCCAAGTTCAGATTCAGACCCGGCATCATGGGGCTGCCGCCGAATGCGAATGCGCGTGGACGACGACGACAGCGCACTGATGGGCGGGCACTGTTCCCCTTGACAGCGGCGAACCGGTCTGCCGTTCCAGTCCCCCAGCTCGTCCGCTTCCGCCCGACGACGACGACGAGATACATTCACGTTTCAAGCACCGCCGCCCGCCTTTTCCGCTCGCTATGATCATCAGGTGCCATGCCGCTGCATGGCGGTTGCGCTTTGGCGCCATCGGGAGGAGAGGGGACGTATCTGAGGCGTCTGCTGTTCCGTGTCGCAGCAGCTGCCGGCAGCGTCCTCAGGACATGGCCCCTCTATGGCTCTATGCACACAGCACGGGCCGCGGCCATCAGCCATCGACTCGACGCGACGCGGATCGACACGGCCTCCATCCATATACGTTATTACAGGGCAAACGATCGTGCAAACGTAAAGCAGATATTTTATTAAAGAATATATATATTTGGCATGCCGCGACGACAAGGCAGTGCAGTGCAGCGCAGCGCAGGCCGTGGCGCCAGATGATGACAGCTTACAAGATCACAGACACACACCCCAACAGTTGATTTATACATGCAAATAAGCAAGAGAACATGGGAAAGCAGAATGGTTGGTATTCATGCACGCTTCACTGGCGACAAAACACAACAACAAAAAACGGAACTTCCACATCGTCGACGACTGTCCATGGACGCTTCTCTCTGGCAAGGAATCTGAGCCATAGGGATCCAATGTAACCTGCGGATGGTAACATCATGTCAGCATAGAATCATTCGATCAGATAAAACTGCGCGTATTTGTTTATCCATCGCAAAAATCTTACCAAGCATCCTAAAGAAACTGAGTGCAAAACATGAGTCAGCAGAGTGCCACACCACTGCCTTTGAACCCTATTTGTCTGATGACCATGCAAAGGTTTAACAGTTTCAAGGCTACGCAATTTCCCGTCGCAAGCGTATTCAATTTGCCAAAAGTTTTTGGATACTAAGACTAAATGTTTGCCAATATAGTCACGTAAAATTAGACCTAGGCCATCCAAACAAGGGGACCAAGCACACTGCACACCCCAACTAACAACTAGTCCATTAGTTGACCAGACTGAGAAATGGGGTCATGCCCTCCCACCTAGCCTATCTTCCCATTTTCTCTCCCGTTTCTCACGGGCATAAGAGTCTTTACCTAGGAACACTACTAGCTACTCAGCCCATGTATCCGAACAAAGTCTTAGCCAGCTAACGTTTAGTCCCCTAAGGCTATCTCCAGCAGCCTTACTCATTTCCTATTTTAAACTACACTATGTAAACAGTGCAGTCTACAATGTAAAACATTGGCCCTGTTTGTTTCGGCTTCTGGCAGCTTCTGGCCACCAAAAGCTGTTGCAGACTGCCAAACGCTAAGCTTTTCAGCCAGCTTCTATAAAATTCGTTGGGACAAAAAACATCCAAAATCAACATAAACACATGATCGGTTGAGTCGTTGTAATAGTAGAAATCCGTCACTTTCTAGATCCTGAGCCCTATGAACAACTTTATCTTCCTTCACACGTAATCGTAATGATACTTAGATTCTCGCCACAGCCAGATTCTCCCCACAGCCAGAATTTCAGAAAAAAACTGGTTAGAAAAAAGCTGAACCAAACAGGCCCATTGTTTTGCACTGTCATGCACAATCTGCTGGCCATAGCCTAAAGGTGCCTCTAATGGTCAGTTTTAAGTAATTTGAACTAGGGAGAAGAGAAGATCTAAGATCACTGTGTCCTAGTGCATGAGAGATATAACTCCTATATATATCTCTTAACAGCAGTGAGAACATATGAATAAAGTTCACATATTATTGTAGGTGCCCTAACAATTAGTTCTAGTAAATAGTAGACTAACAAATGTGCGAGCCCACTGTTTTTCTGCAATGAAAATGCAGAACCCATCTTATACCACAGATTGTAGTGATGACACAATGCATAGGAACAGCCTAAACTGTTATGATATACCATGAGAGCGATGCGGACAACTGACCCAAGGAGAGTTGGCCCACAATATACATAATACAGGGGAAGAATTGGAAACTTGCCGTTGATGGACTGAATCCATCACCTGGCCAGGTTCATATCTCAAGGAATGAATGGTCTAGGGACATATTATCAAAACATGATCAGTTTCCTGTCGGCTAGCATTTTCCTGGACATGCTCGTCGCGTTGCAGTTTCAATGCTAGGTGCAGGCAATTCTAAGGAAGCCCTGCGACATGGCCGAGAGGAATGCCTTCTAGTTGGACCACGCGCTTTCTAGCTACTCATTATATGTTCGTTTTTGTGTCACTCTTCCAACTACAGTCAGTTCCATAATAGGATTAGCTACACAAACGTCAAATAAAATGAATAATTCCCAAGCAATCGATTTTTTGTGACGTTGGTCTTTTTCCGGATTGCCATCAATTTCATCATCAGATCCAAATAGCACATGGAAAAGGGTAATTATTCTGTAAGAGATGAAAGAAAGGACGAGTTTTACAACTTTACATGGAAACAAAAGGACATGTCAGATTTTTAATCATACTGCAACAGAAGTTGACACATTGAGCTGTGAGCTCCTAATAAATGGAGGCAATATGTGATACACTTTTCTTGGGTGATGTGTTATATTTGGTGCAAGCAGCTGCTTGTCAGATCCAAATATATGGAGGCAGTGTAGAAAATTTTCTTTTCAGACTATCACTTCTTTTATGGATACTAAGAACATCTTTATATAGCAACTGACTTTTCTGCACCCTTCATTTCTTTCCTTAAGGGATATGAAAAAAAAAAAATTATATTCCAGTTCCTCCTAAATGTTGTCGCATAGTGCACGTTCAGTTTTTTTAAGTAAGCAACGATTCAACACGTATCTATTTGTACAATCTATTAACAATCTAGATTTGGTGGCGTGTGCCAAAAAAAATAGCCTGGAAAATATTATTACTTTGTTAGGAAGATTAACCAAGAAAAAATTGCAACAGTACACAATGGTCCACAAAATACCTAGCATGTTGATTTGATAACCAACTGATCCTTGAGTAGGACTCAACAATATATGTAATTCAAAGGACAATTTTAGAAAGCAGATTACCAAATAGAGAAGCAAATTTGTCGGCAAGAATAAACATCATGCAGTAAGGGGGCCCTCTGCATTGCTACGCCCATTGAGCTGCTCTGGGTGGATCTTCTTCCCCAACATCTTCCTCATGACCTACTTAGTTTCATAAGACAACCAAAATCAATAGATGCTTTGCAGGTTAGTAGTCGTTCAGTGCAAAATAGGTTAGATACATCATGCTTGCTTAGCTAGCCAACCATATTTGATCGGGATTAAGAAACTAAGTGGCATGGAATAAATAACTTGGACCACTTCTAGGATAGCAAGAGATGCATAATTATGAGGAGATATGCAATTCTGCCAGTTTAGGACATATGACACAACTTATTAGCCTATAACACATTCTTCTCATGAGCTTCTGTTCTTTCTGGACGAGTATGCCTTTAGGGTGTAATCATATGAGGGTTCTTATATCAGATGAGCCTGGGGTACTTAAATTGCTACAGGGTGTAAATTAAGATAGCAATCAATCAGAGTAGAAAGATTCTTGTCAATATTTGAAATATGATATTTGCAACCGAGAACCGACATAAAGTGTTGGGTGAAGAAAGCAAGCCATACCCGACTTAATTTTCTTGTCGCTTTCAGTGGTTTTGGTGTTGGCTTCCTTGGTTTCTTTTGATGCATCTTTTCCATGCATGATGCATGCTTTGAAGTGGATGCCACAGCAACGTCAATGATATCCTGGCAACTATACTCCCTTGGAGAACTTGATGAGAATACTTCTGCTGCAAATAAATCAGCAAGTGTAGTTCTTACTTTCTCCACCTTTTCTAACATCAGAAGTGGTCGTTCCTGGATATTAGCACCTCCCCCATCTTCCACCTCACGTATCAGGATTTCTTCTGCTACAAAGCATGTAAAGTTGTCTTCTTTCATTGACAATGAATGCATCTTAGCAGGCTCAACAATAGGCCATACTGGTTCACATGGCTCTGTTTCCAATGCAACATCTTCTTTCACCTGATCATTCCTGGGTTCCTCATCATCTCTCTCTTCCACAATTGCTTTCTCATCATCCATGATAAAGAGATCATCTTCTTCAATGCAAGCCACAGGGCAAAGTGAGTCCACGTGATGGCCAAGTGTGCCAATTGCAAGTATACCATTAAGAAGCACATCATGGAGCAGAAGGGCTTCAGTATCTTTCTCAACCACACTATGAGGCACAGAGTCCTTGTCCTCCATGGCTGTTGCATTATTCCAAAGAAAAAGAAGTCGACAAAATAAGAACAAAGAAAAGTATATTAGATCGCATAAAAGAGAGGCATCCTAGGAACATGCTTACCTTTGCTACCATGGATGCTGCAGTACTCAGTATTAGAATGCATCCTCCGATTCAACCAATGAAACACCTGGCAGTGTCATGATTCATGAGAACATGTAGATCATTAACAATATAGGCACTCAATACAAGAATAGCAGCTTCAATATCATGGTCAACAGGATAAAGAGAAACTGCAAAGATAGCACAGATCAAATACTGACAGGGAGTGCATCGTAAGCAAAACTGAATCACCTTTAGGCCCATGTCTCTAGGACCAATCTGAAATCACAGGAGAGAGGCAGACAGTAGCATTAGCCTCAAAGGCATGGCATGGCTTTATATGAAGAACTAGCCCCATAATTGAATGGTCCAGGAGACAAAAGATGGAGTTTTGGTTGCACTGGCTTGGCCTGACTCAAGCCAAGTAAATTCTTTCACTGAGGCCTCACTCGCCCCATAATTGAATCAGGGATGATGACGCGAGTGAACGGCGCGGGGACCTTGGGGGAGGTGGAGAGCTGCTCAGGATCCTCGGGGGTAGTAGTGGAGGGTGCGGCGGGAGGGGGGCGCCAGGGGAAGCGGAAGCGGTGGAGGCAGCGGAGCGAGACGTGGAATAACGCCTCGGTGAAGGAGGGCAAAAGGGCGACGAGGAGGAGCGGGGACTGGCAGGCGAGGGCCCCGCGGGAGGCGCGGCAGGAGCTCGAGGGAGGTCAGGCGGGAGGTGATGGGATGGGGTCCATCTGGGCCGAGCTAAATAGGCCGACAAACGGTACGATCCGTAGTGGTTTGATACTGCACGGTAGGGCGATTCATATTGAGCCTATTTGGAATGTTTCTAACTCTGGTCGAAGCTGGTCCACTCTAAGAGACTAAAGACTATGAGTGGAGTAAGCTCTGAGTGAAGTTATAGTTAACCAAAATGAGTGTTTGGCTACCGGCTCTAAAAATAAAATACAACATAGCCCAATAAAATATACATCCCACCGGTCAACCTCGTATTTACCCTTTCTCCATCTCTTCCTCTCTCTCATCTCTTCCCCACGAGCAGCACCTGGCCACGGAAGTACTCTCTCCGTTCCAGAAATGTTGTCGTTTAACTTTTTTAGACCCAATTTGACCAGTTTATCTTATTCAAAATATTTGTGAAAATATAGAAATTTTAGTTTATAGTTAAAGTAAATGGTATGATAAACTAAATCATAATGAAAATAAACAATAATTATGATTTTATTGAATAAAACGAGCCAGTTAAACTTTATCTCAAAAAGTCAAACGACATTCTTTGTGGGACAGAGGTAGTAGTAGTTGAGGAGCAGCTTTGCCTTCGTCCTTGCTGGTGTACCACCCGACGATGAAGAACTCGGTGCTGACAACAACGACATACGAGATAGTGGCGTGTGTGAGCATGAGTCTCCTCGCGGCGTTCACGCCAACGACGCATGTGGCGCAGCCATGCCAGAGAGGTTTAAGGTCTTGGCGTCGGCGCGCAAGCAGCAGCGGGCGGCGAAGTTGGCGGCGAGCAACAGGGCCGGGTAAAACTCGCTGCAGTTGACAGCGAGCGCTTCGACAATTGACAATGGGACACCAGCCTTGGTGAAGGGGTTGTCGAGCGTGGGGGAAGAAGAGCGGCGATGGTGGTCGAGACTCGAGAGGTAGACGGAAGAGATAATTGTATATTTGGGACTCTAAATATAGCGCTTCGCAATATTGCCATCCGAAAGATTTACGTCGCAAAAAAGGACTGCAAACATCTTCTACTTGATTATACTACCATTTAAAGTATTGTCTTGCTTTTCTAATCTAATTTCATGTATTTTGTCCCTGATTAGCCATTTTTACTCGTATGTAATTATATGCACTAACTGAACTTACTACTCGTCTGTGCTCTCGCGCTCAACAGGATCAACAGCTGGCCAACAGGAAGCCAATTGCAACACCAGAAAGCTAGTGTTTGCAATTTGCAGCTTGTCTGCGCAGGAACCAGGAAGCTGGTTGTCGGCGTTTCGACCCCGGGGGGTCACTGGACCGACGAGTAAATTGTCGCTGCGTGCCCCAGCCCAGATGGGTCGGCGCGAGACGGAACACAAAGAGGGGAAAACCGCGACTTCGTGTTGTCCTGCGCCCAGGGTGGATGCGCTTGCAGTAGGGGGTTACAAGCGTTCGCGAGGGAGAGAGGGAGAGAGCCTGTCCGTAGGCTCGTCCTCCCGCGCGGCCACCTCCTCATACGAGGGCCCTGGACCTTCCTTTTATAAATGTAAGGAGAGGGTACAGGTGTACAATGAGGGGTGTAGCAATATGCTAACGTGTCCGGCAGAGATGAGCCAGAGCCCTATCTACATGCCAACGTGGCTGTCGGAGAGGTGCTAGTGCCCTGTGCATGTGATGTCGTGGCCGTCGGAGGAGCGCTTGAGCCCTGTAGAAGCACAGCTGTCGGGGCTGTCGGGACCTTGCTGACGTCTCCTTGCTTCCGTGGGGGGCTGAGAACCACCGTCGTCATGGGAGCACGCGGGGTGCCATCATTACTTGTTTACCGGGGCGAGCTAGATGTGACGCCGGTTTTGTTCCCCGTAGCTTGAGCTAGGTAGGGGTAGGGTAATGATGTACCCCCCTGTGGCGTGGTCGGTCCGAGCCCAAGGTCGGGCGAGGCGGTGACTCCTCCGAGGTCGAGGTTGAGGCCGAGCCCTGGGGTCGGGCGAGGCGGAGACCGTCTTCCGAGGTCGAGGTTGAGGCCGAGCCCTGGGGTTGGGTGAGGCGGAGACCGTCTTCCGAGGTCGAGGTTGAGGCCGAGCCTTGGGGTCGGGCGAGGCGGAGACCACCTTCCGAGGCCGAGGCGGGGGCCGAGCCTTGGGGTCGGGCGAGGCAGAGACCACCTTCCGAGGCCGAGGCGGGGGCCGAGCCCCGGGGTCGGGCGAGGCGGAGCTTCCTATGGCGCCTGAGGCTAGACTCGGCTGTTGTCAGCCTCACCCTTGCGGGTGGCACAACAGTCGGAGCAGGGCAGGCGGCGCTGTTTTCCTGTCAGGTCAGTCAGTGGAGGGGCGAAGTGACTGCGGTCACTTCGGCCCTACCGACTGAGGAGCGCGCGTCAGGATAAGGTGTCAGACGATCCTTGCATTGAATGCTCCTGCGATATGGTCGGTTGGCGAGGCGATCTGGCCAAGGTTGCTTCACTGCGAAGCCTGCCCGAGCTGGGCCTTGGGCGAGTCGAAGGTGCGTCCGTTGCTTGAGGAGGCCCTCGGGCGAGGCGTGAATCCGCCTGGGTCTACTGTTCCTGCCCGAGGCTGGGCTCGGGCGAGGCGAGATCGTGTCCCTTGAGTGGATGGAGCCTTGACCTGAATTGCGCCCATCAGGCTTCTGCAGCTTGTGCTGATGGTGATTACCAGCCGAGTTTAGGAGTCTTGGGGGTACCCCTAATTATGGTCCCCGACAGTAGCCCCCGAGCCTCAAAGGGAGTGTTGGTACGCGCTTGGAGGCTTTGTCGCACTTTTTTGCAAGGGGACCGGCCTTCCTCGGTTACATTTTGTTCCGGCGGGTGCGCGCGAGCGCACCCACCGGGTGTAGTCCCCGAGGCCTTGGAGGAGTGGTTTGACTCCTCCGAGGTCTTAATGCCTTTCGTGATGCCTCGGCCGGTCTGGTTGTTCCCTCATGCGGTCTGATCATAGCCCGGGTGCATGGTCAGGTTCCGAGTTCTCGGGCTAGTATGTTGACGCTGTCAACGGTTTGGCCGAAGCCGGGTTTGCGAGAGCAGCCCCCGAGCCTCTGCACAGAGCGAGAGGACGGTCAAGGACTGACTCGGCTTTTATCATACGCCCCTTCGTCGCCTTTCCGCAAGGAGGAGGGGGGAAAGCGCCATGTTGCCCTCGGAGGGCACCGAACATGGTGTCTCCAGTGAGTTGCTAACGGGTGATCCGAGTGGACGCCCGTGCCTCGTTCGATAAGGGTCGGCTAGTGGCCCAGAGGCGCGCTCCAAAAGTACCTGCAGGTGATTTGCCGGACCCGATCCCGTTTGATAGGGTCCGAGGACTCGATGCCTCCCTCTGATGGGATTCCGTTACAGAATCGCTCCTTCTGGTCTCAGAAATGTCCTAGGGTACCTCGGGAGCGTAGCCCGAGCATCGGCCATGTATCGGACGTACCCAGAGTCATCCCTCGCTCTGCGTGTTCTAGGGCGGCTGTCGAACCCTTCGGGGGTGTAACACCCTGAATTTGGGGGTATAAAATTTCTTTGCTCATATTCACAAATTCAGGTGTTACTTCCCTTTTTTTCATCCTTTCCCAATCTTCTCTTTCTCATTTCTATAGGAGAAAAGTGGTTATTTTATTTATAATTATAGTCTATTAGCTCAAACTCCAAGGGAGTATGAATTGTTGCATCATGTTGAACCCTAGATTTCACTTTTGTTTGGTGTATAATTCTCAAAAGGTCTAATTTGAATTTGGGGCTCATTTGAATTTGAATCAAATAGAATAAATAAAAGAAAAAGAGAAAACAAATACCAAAATAAAAGAAAAAGGCAAAGCAGCCCACTTCCCCGCCCCCCTCGGCCTTTCGGCCCAGTCGGCCCACCTCGCGCGCGCGCCTCTCCCCCCTCCTCTCTCTGCGCAGCGGGCCCGGCCTGTCGGCGCGGCCGCCTTCCGCGCACCCGCCTCTCTCTCTCTCTGCCCGTGGGCCCGGCCCGTCAGCCCCGCTTCCCTCGCGCCCGCACCCGCTTTCTTCTCTCTCTCTCTGCGCCGCGGGCCCGGCTTGTCAGCTTCTCCGTCTTCGCGTAACCGCCGCCGTGCGTGCCGCGGTCTCCGCGCCCACGTTGCGCGTGGGGCTCGCCCCACCTCGCCCTTGGCCACTTGAGCCCCGAGCCTTGCTCGCCATCTCCCCCTCCCTCATTTGCGCACCAACCGGCCCCCCTTCCACCTCTCCCTCGCTGTGCGCACGCCAGAGCGCCGCCGCCGTAAACCCCGCCGTTCCGAGCTCGGTTCCCGGCCGCCGTTGGAGCTCCGCCGTGTCCATTGCCACGGTGAGCTTCGCCCCGACGTCCGCAACCCGGAACGCGCACCAATTTCCCCTTCCCCTCCCTATTTCTCTCTGCCCGCGCTCACCCGCCGTCCGCCGTGCAGCCGCCACCGTCGCGTCTCCGTCGCCGCCGAGGAGTCCCCGGAGCCCGCCTTGAGGTAAAGAACCTCTCCCGCCCCTATTGGCCTTTATTTTGCTCTCTGCTGCGTTTGATTGCTCGTCGGAGTTGCTTACCGCCGCCGCCGAGCCACTCCGCCGTGAGCCACCCCCCCCGGTGCCCCTGCCCCGACCCAGACCCCACCAATGGATTCCCCGTGCCCTCCCTAACCTCCCCGGCCACTCGGATCGCCCCAAGGACCCGCAGGGCCCCCGCGCCCCTCGTCTCCGGCGAGCTCCTCCGCCGCGGGGACGAGCGCCGCCGCCCCAGCTAGCCGAAGGAGACAGGAGCCAGCCGCCCCATCTCCGCTGTCCATCTTAGATCGGACGACCCTGTTTCAAATAGCCCGAACCCAGCCTCAACCGTCTGCCCAAGATCCAACGGCCCAGAGCCGTTTCCCCCGCGCCCCGCCTCCCTGCCAGCTGGGCCCCGCCTGCCAGTCGCCCGCGCCCGCGCTGCCCGCCCGGCAGTCGCCCGCGCCCGCGCTGCCCGCCCGGCCCCGCCTGTCAGCCGCTCACGCCGCCGCGCGCCCGCGCGCCCGCCGCGGGATCTAATCCTGGCCGTCGATCTGAGATCCAACGGCTGTAAGCGCCCGATACCCCTTCGCCCGCGCTTTTTCTTAAAGAACCCCCCTGTTTTCTGGAAATTGCGCCCGTCGTCCCTGGTTTCTCGCAGTTAGGTCCTCGGACCTTTTATTTAATTCAAAATAGGTCCTTAGGGTATAATTTTAACCCCTAAACTTGTAAAATTCATAACTTTGTCATATGAACTCCAAATTAGGTGCTTCAAATTGCAAAATGTTCATAATATTATTATCTATCTGTTTATGCAATGTTTCCCTCCTGTTTCCATGTCCCAATTAATGGTTAATCATTAGGATAAAGTTAAGGTTATGGGAACCCTATTTGAGATAAATAAAAGAAAGTAGACTTTAATAAAAGTTGGAGCACTTAAGTTTATGGACTCAAACACTTAAGTTTAGGAACTTAAACCAGATAATTATTTAATCCCACCACTGACTTGAACCTGATTAGTGGATAATGAATCACTTTGTATAGTCCTCTACCCCAGACCTAGGGAACACTAGAGTGCCTATCCCTTTTCTGTTATGAACATGTGACCTCTCTCTGCTGCACATGTTTGGTATTTTGTTTTTGTTTGTTATTTTCCCAAGTGCATAGTGTGAATGATTGCTTTACGTAGACAACGAGCAGTCTGTGTTTCCCGAGGCAGTTGCAGAGGAAGTCCCTGATCAGCAGTTTGGTGAAGGCAAGTGTCCTCTGTCCCATTATGTCCTACTCATTTATAACTTACTATCCCGCATTACTTACTTGAGACCTAAGGATTGACTAGCTTTACACTTTACTTTATCCTTGATGACCATATGGGTTGTTATGGTTAGCACTCTGCTATTGCCTTAACTTAATCAATGAACATGATGTGACTATTTATGATACTGTTATCCTGATGATGTTGATGATCTTGTGATACTCTAGGGGGCTCAGGCTGTTTCCTGAGTACCTCTCCGTAAGGACTGGTTCGTTGAGAGACCACCCGGGATAACAGTGCAACCATGAGGGTGAAATGGGATGCCCTTAGCTGATTAATTAGATGAACTAGAGGTGTAGTTGCTTAGCCGTCGTGCCGTCAATAGGGTCCAGGCACAGTGCTTGCTCTGCCGAGGCTGAGTGCCGAGGTTCTTTCGTTTTGCTCTTTGTTAGTCACTCTCCTGCGGGGAGGGGTACTGTGTTTATCAAACTGGAGAAACCTAACGGGCAGCTATGATCTCTAGGGAATCTTTGTAAAAGCTACGTAGTGATGCCCTGCCGGACCACCTAGGTAGTGGTCAATGGGGATTAGCTCTCCCCGGGTAGAAAGGGAATCATGACTCATGGGTAAAGTGTGCGACCTCTGCAGAGGGTAGTGAAACTGGTATATCAGCCGTGCTCACGGTTAAGAGCAGCCTTGGGATCCTCTTTGATTAGAGATACAGATGGTTCGAGATACAAGGATTATGTGATGGTTTTGGTTCGACTATGATGGTGTTGTTCCTCAATGAGGAAATGGTTCACGGGTTGGTTAATGCTAAAATCTGGCTTCTACTAATGATAAATACCTGACCAACTAAAAGCAACTGCTTGAGCCTAACCCCACATAAAGCTAGTCCACTTCAGCCAAACGGGACATTTGCTGAGTACGTTGATGTGTACTCATCCTTGCTTTACCACAAAACACCAGGTTGTCCGCATTGTAACCACTGCTTAGGAGAAGGCGAAGCCGTGGAAGGAGACTTCCAGGAGTTTCAAGACTACGATGAATTCTAGGTGTGGGTTGGCGGTAACCCCCAGTCAGCTGCCTGTGAAGGCCTTATCTTTACTGCGTTTCGCTAGCACTTTGATTTACTTGTTAAGACAATGAATATGTGGATGTCTATGACTCTATGATGTAATAAGTACTCTTTTATGTTATTATTCGAGCATTGTGTGATGATGTTCATTTATGTAATCGCTGTGTACGTGAGTTCTGATCCTGGCACGTACATAGTTCGCATTCGGTTTGCCTTCCAAAACCGGGTGTGACATAAGTGGTATCAAAGCCGTGCTGACTGTAGGACCGCTGACTTAGAGTAGCACTGGTCGTTCTAAGGACTATTGACCTTCCCTCTCACCTTGACCTCTGTTGTTACTTCAAAAGTCGGTCACTTCGACCAACCCTATGTTTTACTATCTATCTATACTATACCTTGTTAAAATTTTTATCTTATTCTGTCTATGGTTTATTCACTTGTCATATTAGTTCTGCTCTTACTCTTGTGCTTACGGTGTCTTTTGTAGATGGCTCGTCTTAGACACACTGCACGTAAGTCGGTGATTCCTTTCCTGCCGTCTCGACTTGCGGAGCGTCCTCTGCACCGCACCGTGTCCGGACAGTCGAGTCACTTGGAGAGGCTGCACCACCGTCTGCGTGAGGAGCAGGAACGCCGGCGCCAGCACGGAGAGCAGCAGGGCTCTTCCTCCTCACCCCAGCGAGAGGTGGAGACCGTGAGGCCCCGTTCCTCTGTTGCCCAGCTGGAGGCGCCCCTTGTACCACCGCGGGACGCCCCGGCTGTTGGAGGAGCTACTGGAGGAGATCCCGACGACGACGACTCAGACCACAGCATGGAGTCTTCTGAGCCGCAGGAGGCGGAAGGATGGGTCGCCCGACCCATCACCCGTGACGCCGCTCGCGGTTGTCACTTCCACGACGCACTCGACACCTTGCTGCACCAGGCTTTCGACCGGCACACCTGGTCGATCGAGTATCGTTGTGTAGTCTACCAGCACAGTCGCGGGAGGTACCCGGACCGCTGGGAGGCTACCTGCCTAGTTCGCCGTCCGGAGGATGACCTCCGGGGTGCGGAGGCCGTTTCGGAGCACTATTCCATCTCCGAGAGGGACACTGCAGAGGCGGCTATGCAGGATGCAGCACGGCGTGCACTCTCCCAGTACTGTTCCTTGTTCGGTGGCGTGGCCGACGGTCTTAACCTTCGGTACTACCCCCGCCGCCCTACTGGCAGCACAGAGAGTGTGGTTGTCTCACCCGTTGGTGAGGCTAACCCTAGGTTGAGCAGCGCAGTCAACCTAGTCGCGGTGCTTAACACTGAGCTGGATCACTCTCTGGACGAGCTAAGCAGGGCTCGAACGGAGATTGCGGAGTTGCGTGCTGAGCTGGCAGAGCGCCATCACCAGGAGGGTGGTTCCCCCGCTCCTGTTGGGACTCAGCACCCATACCGCTCGCCGCCACGTGGTCACCACACTTATGGTTCCCCTGTCTGTAAGACCAGGATAGATCTGGATCCTTAGATCGTTAGCGTCGGAGTTTGTAATAATTCTTAAGTCAGATGTCTCAGTCTTAAGTAGTCAGTTTAGTTTGCTTATCAGTTGCTTCCATTTAGTTTAGTTTGCTTATCAGTTGCTTTCATGCTTGTTATGATGAACTTGTGCTGGATTCAAATCTTTGTAATGACTGTTGCCAACCTGTGGGTTTCCCCTGCAGTTTGGCTTAGCTAGTAATGTTAATGAAGTCAGTTGTTTAGTTGGGAAACCATTTACTTCTACTTTCCTTCTTATCTGAGAGGCTGTGTTGAATCATAATGAGGATCAGTGAAGCTCTTTATTCACTCAGTGTCATGAAGAATTCTGTATTCTCTTTTCTTATGCTGAAGGGTTGTAAGATCAATGCTGATGTATGAATGTCTTCCACAGATGTCTGACAACAGGCGCCGATGCAACAGGCGTGCTCAGCAAGAGCAGCATGACCAGCAGGAGGAACAACAGAGGCAGCCTCCCCCACCACCCCCGATGTCAGTGGAGCAGATGTTCTTGATGCAGACCCAGGCAGTGCAGGCCATTGGGCAGACTCTGGTAGCCATGCAGCAGGCTCAACAGCAGCCCCAACCCCAATTGCAAGTGCAGATGCCCCAGATGCCACGGGATAAGCGTGGTGAGTTCATGAGAGGGCACCCTCCCACCTTCGCCCATTCTGCTGACCCCATGGATGCAGAAGACTGGCTGCGCGCAGTGGAAAGGGAACTGCGCACCGCCCAATGTGACGACAGGGAGAAGGTTCTATATGGTCCCCGTCAGCTAAGGGGAGCAGCCCAGTCCTGGTGGGAGTCCTACCTCGCCACCCATGCTAACCCCGAAGCCATCACCTGGGAAGAATTCAGCGAGAGTTTCCGCAGGTACCATGTGCCGGAGGGACTGATGATCGTGAAGAAGGAGGAGTTTCTGGCTCTGAAGCAGGGACCCCTGTCTGTTAGTGAGTACAGAGACAAGTTTCTGCAGCTGTCTCGTTACGCACCTGAGGATGTCAACACTGATGCCAAGAGGCAGTACAGGTTCATGAGAGGTTTGGTGGATCCCCTGCATTACCAGCTGATGAATCACACCTTCCCCACCTTCCAGCACCTGATCGATAGGGCAGTCATGACTGAGAAGAAGCGTAAGGACATGGAAGATCGGAAGCGCAAGATGAGTGGACACCAGTCCGGAGGCATCAGCCGTCCACGTTTCTCGGGCAGTTCGTCTCAGCAAGGCAGGCCTGGTCACCCACAGGGATATCAGAATCAGAATCAGCGTCCGCATCAGCAGCAGTTTCAGAGGCAGTATCAGCAGCAGCAGTAGTATCGTCAGCACAGCCAGCAGGGAGGTAATCAGTATCAGAAGCAGAACAACCAGGCACCTCGCCTTCCTGCCCCAGCAGCAAATCAGAGCAACCAAGCAGCCCCAGCACAAGGAGGAGGCAGAGGATGTTTCCACTGCGGAGATCAAGGCCACTGGGCGATGCAGTGCCCAAAGAAGTTGGCGCAGCAGCAGACCAACCCCAATGCTCCAACAAGGCAAGGTGTACTGCAGCCGGCAGCAGGCAATCGTAACCAAGCGTACAACCGTGGAAAGGTGAACCACTTGGAGGCCGAAGCAATCCAGGATGCACCAGATATGGCAGTAGGTATGTTTTCAGTCGAATCTCATCCCGCGAAAGTGTTATTTGATACTGGTGCAACTCATTCATTTGTCACTACAACATGGGTAGAATTGCATAACATCTCAGTAGAGGCAATGATGCCGCCCATGAGGATTAATTCGGTTGGTGGCAAGGTGCAAACAGATAAAATATGCTCAAATGTAAGGGTGGAAATAAGGGGGATAGAGTTCCCCAGTGATCTAATAGTAATAGACACCCTTGGGGTAGATATCATCCTAGGGATGAATTGGTTAATGAAGTATGAGGCGAATGTTAGTTGTGACAAGAGGACCGTAACATTGAAGTCCCCGTCAGGAGAAGAGGTAGTGGCCGAGCTATGGATGCCTAAATCAGAAGAGGGAGTCTGTCACCAGATTTCAGTTGGTAGTAAGGAGCCTAACCCGCTCGAGGCTATCAAGGTCGTGTCGGACTTTCCGGATGTGTTTCCCGAGGAGCTAACGGGCATGCCACCCGAGAGAAAGGTTGAATTTGCCATAGAGCTTATCCCTGGTACCGCCCCCATTTCAAAAAGGGCCTATCGAGTGTCTGGACCAGAACTGGTGGAACTCAAGAAGCAGATAGATGAGATGTTAGAGAAGGGTTACATCAGGCCAAGCACCTCGCCTTGGGCCGCTCCAGTGTTGTTTGTAGAGAAGAAAGATGGTACCAAAAGGATGTGCATAGACTACAGGGCCTTGAATGAAGTCACTGTCAAGAACAAGTACCCCCTGCCAAGAATAGAAGATCTGTTTGACCAGCTCAGAGGTGCCAGCGTATTCTCGAAGATAGATCTGAGATCAGGTTACCATCAACTCAGAATCTGACCCTCAGATATACCGAAGACGGCATTCATCACCAAGTATGGATTATATGAGTTCACAGTTATGTCCTTTGGTTTGACAAATGCGCCAGCCTTCTTTATGTATCTGATGAACAGTGTGTTCATGGACTATCTAGACAAGTTTGTGGTAGTGTTCATCGATGACATTCTCATATACTCTCAAAGTGAGGAAGATCATGTAGAGCATTTGAAGATGGTATTGCAAAGGCTTCGAGAGCATCAGTTGTATGCCAAGCTGGGCAAATGCGAGTTCTAGATTCATGAAGTCTTATTTCTGGGTCACATCATAAATCAAGATGGGTTAGCAGTGGATCCAAAGAAAGTAGCAGATATCCTGAACTGGAAAGCACCGAAGGATGTTCGCGGGATCAAGAGCTTCATTGGAATGGCTGGATATTATAGGCGTTTCATTGAAGGCTTCTCAAAGATTGCTAGGCCAATGACAACGTTACTAGCAAAGAAGGTTGAGTTTAAATGGACTCAAAAGTGTCAGGAAGCATTTGAAGAACTGAAGAATAGATTGACTACAGCTCCTGTGTTAGTTCTGCCTGATGTTCACAAGTCATTCTCAGTGTATTGCGACGCTTCGTACACCGGATTGGGATGTGTGCTAATGCAAGAAGGGAGAGTTGTAGCATACTCGTCTCGACAGCTGAAGATCCATGAGAAAAACTATCCCACACATGACCTGGAGTTGGCAGCAGTGGTTCATGCTTTAAAGACCTGGAGACATTACCTGTATGGGCAGAAGTGCGACATCTACACAGATCATAAAAGTCTGAAGTACATATTCACCCAGTCAGAGTTAAACATGAGGCAGCGAAGATGGTTGGAATTGATCAAAGACTATGAGTTGGAGATACATTACCATCCAGGCAAAGCCAATGTTGTTGCAGATGCTCTGAGCAGGAAAAGTCAAGTTAATATGTTGGCCTCGCACCCAATGCCATATGAGTTAGCCAAGGAATTTGACAGACTGAGCCTCGGTTTCCTGAATAGTACGCAAGGAGTGACAGTGGAATTAGAGCCCACCCTAGAGCGGGAGATCAAAGAAGGGCAGAAGGATGATGAAAACATCAACAAGATTCGGCAGCTGATCTTAGAAGGAAGAGGCAAAGACTTTCGAGAGGATGAAGAGGGAGTAATATGGTTCAAGGACCGATTGTGTGTTCCCGACCTCAAACCTATTCGGGAGCTGATCCTAAAGGAAGCTCATGAGACAGCCTACTCCATACACCCGGGGAGCGAAAAGATGTACCAGGATTTAAAAAGGAGGTTTTGGTGGTATGGCATGAAAAGAGAGATCGCAGAATATGTCACCATCTGTGATAGTTGTCAGAGAACCAAAGCAGAGCATCAGAGGCCTGCCGGATTGTTGCAGCCATTGCGGATTCCTCAGTGGAAGTGGGATGAGATCGGGATGGATTTTATAGTTGGCCTACCTCGCACCCGGGCCGGTTATGATTCCATCTGGGTGGTTGTGGACCGCTTAACAAAGGTGGCCCATTTTATACCTGTGAAGACAACATACACCGGAGCAACGTTAGCTGAGTTATACATGTCACGGATAGTCTGCTGTCACACCCGGTTTTAGAAGGCAAACCGAATGCGAACCATGTACGTGCCAGGATCAGTTATTCACGTACACAGCAGTTACATAATATGGACATCATCACACAGTGCTCAAAATAGTATTAATAAGGGAAATAGTCGATTTCATCATACGTCTGAGACGTCCATATAGTTCTTACAATAAATCAAAGTGCGGAAAAGAAACGTAGATAACGCGGCCTTCACAGGCAGCCGACTGGGGGTTGCCGCTAACCCACACCTAGAACTCGTCGTAATCTTGGAACTCCTGGAAGTCTCCTTCCACAGCTTCATCTTCGCCTGAGCAGTGGTTGCAATGCTGACAACCTGGGGGGGGGGGGGGTTTGGTGTGTAGAGCAAGGGTGAGTACACATCAACATACTCAGCAAGTATCCTGTTTGGCTGTAGTGGACTAGCTTTATGTGGGGATAAGTCAAGCAGTTGCTTTTAGTTGGTCAGGTTATTACTTACTAGTAGAAAGCCAAGTTTTAGCATTAACCCAAGTTATTAACCCGATGTACCCTTTCCAAACGGAAAGAATACCACTTACCAGCACCATAGTCATAACCGGAATCATCAATCTCATAACCACCTGTACCACAATGTCTCTGATCAAGTACCACTAATCACTGGAGCTCCCTTGGCCGCTCATAACCGCGAGCACGGCTGATATATCAGTTTCATAACACTCTGCAGAGGTTGTGCACTTTACCCACAAGCCGTGATTCCCTCTCTAGCCCGGGCTTGCAAGACCCTTATTCACTCCCGAGGTGAATGGCCAGGGATTCACTACGAAGCCTTTACAAAGATTCCCCGGGGCTGTAGCCACCCGTTAGGTTTCCTAAATGCACCGCACTCCTCCCCAAGGGGCAAACCCAAACTTGGCAGAGCGAGCCGCATACACCGAGCCCCATTGACGGCACGACGGCTAAGTGAACTACACCCCGGATCCTCTAATTATTCAGCTAAGGGCACCCCATTCCACCCTTATGGTTGCACTGTTTTCCCGGGCGGTCATCCATAGAACAGGTCCTTACGGAGAGGCACTCGAGAAACCGCTCGAGTCCCCTTGAAAACCACCAGTATAATCATAAAGAATAACGGGAAAACAGCGTATCATAGATAATCACATCATGTTCATTGATTAGAGTTGAGCAATAGCATCAGACTAAGTAGTAATAATCCGACCCAAATAGGTAAACAAGGACATGGATAACAAAAGCTAGTCAATCCTTAGGTATAAATGTGTAATGCGGGAGGTGAATTAAAGAATGAATAGGACATAGATAGGTCAAAGGACACTTGCCTCCACCAAACGACTGCTGCTCAGGGGCTTCTCCTGCGAATTCCTCGGGCTCTTCGACCGGATCGTTCTCTATGCGAGCGCAAACATACATACATACATCCACATATTTAATACAAAAGAACAGTACACCATACAAGATAACAAATAAAGCGAATATGCATCAAGTATGACATTCGATAACGCATTTGTTATGGTTAGAAAGAAACGGGAAAGGTCTCGCAGGGGGGTTAAATCTTATGCACTAATGACACAATTGGTTTTTAACAAAATAATTCTGTTATATAAATTTATATATACTAATGGAAACCTAATCACTTTTAGTTGATCAACATTGCACAGGGTAAACAATTAATTACGTGAATCAATAACATAACGGAATTTTAAATTAAACTTCCTATTTTCCCATAGCATGAACAGTGATTAGCCTACTTAAAATACAGTAATTATGATCACAGAAAGTAAATAAAATAAAATAAAAAAAATAAAAAAAAAACAGAGGGGAGGGGGCGGTTGAACCGGCCCTAGGGCGGTTGAACCGGCCCTAGGCGGGGCGCGGGCGGGGCTGCGGGCGGCCGGGCTGGCGAGGGCGGGGCGGCCGAACCGGCGGGGCGCAGGGGCGGCCGAACCGGCGGGGCAGGGGGCGGCGCAGGGGGCGGCCGAGCCGGGCGAGGCAGGGGGGTGGGGCGGCCGAGCCGGCGGAGCGCAGGGGCGGCCGAACCGGCGGGGCGCAGGGGCGGCCGAACCGGCGGGGCAGGGGGCGGCGCAGGGGGCGGCCGAGCCGGGCGAGGCAGGGGGGCGGGGCGGCCGAGCCGGCCATGGCGGCTGGGCTGGGCGGCGGGCGGCCGGACCGGGCGGGCAGGGAGGCGGCCGAACCGGCCATGGGGAAAGGGGAGAGGGGATGGGGGAGGGAGGAGAGGGGGAGGGGGGAGCTCACCGGGGAGGGGCGCGACGGCGAGGGGCGGTCGGCGGCAGGTGCGGCCGAGGGCGGCGGTTGGGCAGGGGGCGGCGGCGGCTTAGGGCAGGGGTAGGGGCGGCGGCTTAGGGAGAGGGAGAGAAAATGAGAGAAAATGAGAGGGAGGGAGAAAGAATTGGGGGAAAAAGGGGAGGTGGGGGGGCGGTTGGGCCTATTGGGCCCAAGGGGGGGGCGCGCAGGGGCCTGGGCCGGCCGGGGTCGGCCCACGGCGCGGGAAAGAGAGAAAAAGAGGAGAGAAAAAGAGAGGGAGAAAAAAGAAAGAAAAGATCTTCTCCACATTTTCGAAATCCGATCTTTCTACATGAATGCAATTGCGCTTTCAAAGCAATCAAAAGAAATGCAAGGGCGGCATGGTGCATCAAACAACATAAAGTATTTAGGGTTTTTATACGTACGGGAATTCCAAACCGAATCCCGCTAGAACTTTGGAAAAGGTCAAGGTTTAGCGAGGGGAAAAAGAAAAAGAAAAGGTAACGCCCGAATTTTGGCGAGTAAAGAAAAGAAAAAATTCAACTGCAAAAATTCGGGGCGTTACAAACCTATCCCCCTTAAAAGAATCTCGCCCTCGAGATTCAGGGCTGGCTAGCAAAGAGCTCTGGGTACTTAGCCATCAGATCATCTTCACGCTCCCAGGTTGCTTCTTCCTCAGAGTGGTGATTCCATCTGACTTTGCACATTCTGACGGTCTTCCTTCGGGTGACTCTATCTGCAACCTCAAGGATCTGAGCTGGCTTCTCAACGTAGGTCAAGTCTTCCTGGACCTCAAGACCTTCCACTGGCAACTGCTCTTCTGGCACACGCAAACACTTCTTCAATTGAGACACATGAAAGACATCATGCACAGCAGACAAATTCTCTGGCAGGCTGAGCTGATAAGCCACTTCTCCACGCTTTGAGAGAATTTGATACGGACCAATGTAGCGGGGTGCCAGCTTGCCTTTCACTCCGAATCTTCTGACTCCTCTGATCGGTGACACTTTCAGATAGACAAAGTCTCCGACTTCGAAACTCAGCTCTCTTCTTCTTGTGTCTGCATAGCTTCGCTGCCTCGATTGCGCTATCTTCAGATTCTCTCGAACCATCTTGATGTTCTCTTCGGCTTCAAGCAGAATGTCTGGCCCAAACACTTGCTTCTCTCCAGGCTGATCCCATTGCAACGGAGTTCTGCAACTCCTTCCATACAGCGCTTGAAATGGTGACATCTTCAAACTGGTCTGATAACTGTTGTTATAGGAAAACTCCGCATAAGGCAATCTCTTGTCCCATCCGGACTGATCTTGCAACGCACAGGCTCTCAACATGTCTTCAAGAATTTGATTGGTTCTTTCAGTCTGACCATCTGTCTGCGGGTGATAAGCTGAACTGAAATTCAGATGCGTGCCCAAGGCTTCATGCAACTGCTGCCAGAAATGAGAGGTGAACTGCGTTCCTCTGTCTGACACTATCTTCTTTGGCACACCATGAAGACAAACGATCCGAGACATATACAATTCTGCCAATACTGCACTGTTGTAGTTGGTCTTGACAGGTATGAAGTGGGCTGACTTGGTCAAACGGTCCACCACTACCCAGATGGAATCGTAGCCGGCTCGAGTGCGAGGCAATCCGACTATGAAATCCATACCAATTTCATCCCATTTCCACTGAGGGATCTGCAACGGTTGCAACAATCCAGCTGGTCTCTGGTGTTCTGCCTTAATTCTTCGACAACTATCGCACATAGCCACATGCTCTGCGATTTCTCTTTTCATTCCGTACCACCAGAATTTCTTCTTCAGATCCTGATACATCTTCTCACTACCAGGGTGAATCGAATAAGCTGTCTCATGAGCTTCCTTAAGAATCAACTCCCGAATGGACTGGACATTGGGAACACACAAGCGGTCTTTGAACCATACCACACCTTCTGCATCTTCTCGAAAATCTTTGCCTCTGCCATCTAGAATCAATCGCCGAATCTCACTGATCTTTTCATCATTCTTCTGCGCTTCTTTGATCTCGCGCTCCAAGGTAGGTTCCAACTCAATTGTAACTCCTCGCGAATTGTTCAGAAATCCGAGACTCAACCTGTCAAACTCTTTGGCCAACTCATAAGGCATCGGGCGAGCGACCATCAGATTGACTTGACTCTTTCTGCTCAAAGCATCTGCCACTACGTTTGCTTTGCCGGGATGGTAATGAATCTCCAACTCATAGTCTTTGATCAACTCTAACCATCTTCGTTGCCTCATGTTCAACTCTGACTGAGTGAATATGTACTTCAGACTCTTGTGGTCTGTGTAAACATCGCATTTCTGTCCATACAGGTAGTGCCTCCATGTCTTCAGTGCGTGAACCACTGCTGCCAACTCTAGATCATGGATTGGGTAGTTCTTCTCATGAACCTTCAGCTGTCGGGACGAGTAAGCCACAACTCTTCCCTCTTGCATCAACACACATCCCAAACCTGTGTAACAAGCATCGCAATACACCGAGAAGGGCTTGTGCGCATCAGGCAAGACTAGGACAGGCGCTGTTGTCAACTTCTCTTTCAGCGCTTCAAAGGCCTCTTGGCATTTCTGGGTCCACTTGAACTCAACCTTGTTGCCTAGCAACGCTGTCATTGGCTTCGCAATCTTCGAAAACCCTTCAATGAATCGCCGATAGTATCCGGCCATTCCAATGAAACTCTTGATTCCTCGGGCATCCGTTGGCGCTTTCCAGTTTAGAATGTCTGCCACTTTCTTCGGATCCACAGCCAATCCTTCTTTGTTGATTATGTGACCCAAGAACAGGACTTCACTGATCCAGAACTCACACTTGCTCAACTTTGCATACAACTGGTGCTCTCGCAATCTCTGCAATACCATCCTCAAATGATCTGCATGCTCTTCTTCACTTTGAGAATAAACCAGAATGTCATCAATGAACACCACCACGAACTCGTCAAGATAATCCATGAATACACTGTTCATCAAGTTCATGAAGAATGCTGGCGCATTGGTCAAACCAAAAGACATCACTGTGAACTCATATAAACCATACTTGGTAATGAATGCCGTCTTCGGAATGTCCGAAGGTCGGATCCTGAGCTGATGATAACCTGACCTCAGATCGATCTTGGAGAACACACTGGCTCCTCTCAACTGGTCGAACAGATCTTCTATTCTGGGCAAAGGATACTTGTTCTTGATCGTGACCTCATTCAAAGCTCGATAATCAATACACATCCTCTTGGTGCCATCTTTCTTCTCCACAAACAAGGCAGGGGCGGCCCAAGGCGAGGTGCTTGGCCGGAGGTAACCTTTCTCTGACAGCTCATCAATTTGCTTCTTAAGTTCATCCAACTCTGGTCCAGATATTCTGTAAGCTCTCTTAGAGATGGGGGCGGTTCCAGGAAGAAGCTCTATAGCAAATTCAACTTTCCGCTCTGGTGGCATACCCGGTAAATCCTTTGGAAACACATCTGGGAATTCAGACACAACCTTGATACTCTCAATTGGGTCTGCTTCACTGCTATCAACAGCCATCTGATAACAACTTCCTTTCTTTGGCTCAGGCGGGACTAACTCGGTCACCACTTCCTCTCCTAGTGGGGACACCAACTTGATTGTCCTTTTATCACAACTGATAACTGCCTGATACTTATCTAACCAATTCATCCCTAGGATGACATCTATTCCCTGAGTACCCATTACTATAAGGTTGGCGGGAAACGCTATCCCCCTTATTTCCACACTTACATTTAAACAAATGCTATCAGCTCGAATTCTACCACCAGCTGAGTCAATTTGAATGGGGGTTAACATGGTAGTAGTTGGAAGATTATGTGCTTCTACCCATGAGGCAGTAATGAAAGAATGCGTTGCTCCAGTATCAAATAACACTTCTGCAATATGGGAGTCGACTGGGAACATACCTACTGTCATGTCGGGGGTCTCCTGAACTGCTTCAGCCTCCAAGTGATTCAGCCTTCCATGATTATAGCGCTGCTGAGAGCGATTGCCTGCTCCAGGCTGAGACACATTCTGCTTTGCTGGGGCATTGGGGCCTGACTGCTGCTGGGCTGCCTTCTTCGGACATTGCATCACCCAATGGCCTTGCTCTCCACAGTGGAAACATGCCCTATTTCCAACCTGAGCTGGTGCTGCCTGACTGTTCTGCTGATTTGCTGGGGCAGGAAGACGAGGTGCTTGCTGATTCTGCTTCTGAAACTGACCTCCTGACTGATTGCTCTGACGGTTCTGGTACTGATTCTGAGGGTACTGCCTTTGGAACTGCTGATACTGCTGACGCTGCTGATGCTGCTGAGGTGGACGCTGGTTCTGCCTGAACTGCTGAGGTTGATTGCCTGAGAAACGGGGACGGCTGCTGCTTCCAGGCTGGGGTCCACTGATCTTGCGCTTACGATCTTCCATCTCCTTGCGCTTCCTTTCTGTCATGATTGCTCTGTCAATCAGGTGCTGGAATGTCGGGAAGGTGTGGTTCATCAGCTGATACTGCAGAGGGTCAACCAAGCCTCTTAGAAAACGGTACTGTCGCTTGGCGTCGGTGTTGACATCTTCAGGAGCATAGCGAGACAATTGCAGAAACCTGTCTCGGTACTCACTGACAGACGATGACCCTTGCTTAAGGGCCAGGAACTCCTCCTTCTTCACTGTCATCAGACCTGCAGGAACATGGTACTGACGAAAGCTACCTCTGAATTCTTCCCAGGTGATGGTGTCGGGGTTGGCATGGGTGGCGAGGTAAGACTCCCACCATGACTGGGCTGCTCCTCTCAACAGACGGGGACCATACAGAACTTTCTCCCTGTCATCGCACTGAGCGGTATGCAACTCCCGCTCCACAGTGCGCAGCCAATCTTCAGCATCCATGGGGTCAGAAGAGTGAGCGAACGTTGGTGGATGACCTCTCATGAATTCAGCACGCTTGTCTCTAGGCATCTGAGGCATCTGAGGCTGGGGTGGTGCTTGCTGCTGTTGCTGCTGCTGCTGCTGCTGAATGGCGGCCAAAGTCTGACCGATGGCTTGAACTGCCTGAGTCTGCATCAGAAACATCTGCTCAATCGACATCGGGGGCGGGGGCGGCAGGTGCTGCTGCTGGGGCACCTCATCCTGCGGAGCGGCTCGCTCCTGCTGAGCACGCCTTCCTCCTCTACGCCTGTTCTCTGACATCTGCAGAACGCAACCACACATCAGAACTGATCTGGCAAAGCTTGCAGCATAAGAAAAGAGTATAGAATTCTCCAACAGCACTGAACAGATGAGCATCTTCACTGATCTCCAACACAGACCACACAGCTTCTCAGATAAAGAGGAAAGGAGAATAATGGGTTTCCCAACTATATAACTAACTTTATTGACATAGTATGTAAACCAAAATGCAGGGGATACCCACACTCTGGTGACAATCATTACAAAGATCCAAACCAAACATAGTTCATCATGACAAACATAAATGCACAGGATATAGCAAACTACCCTGTCTAACTAAAACTAACTAAGACCGAGACTAACGCTAAGACTGAAGCTTCCATGTATATATTTATTTCGTATTAATTACAAGATCCAACTCTAACGATCTATGGTTCTAGATTTATCTTGGTCTTGCAGGCGGGATTGCCATAAGACTGGTGTCCACGCTGAGGTGAGCGGTACGGGTGCTGAGTCCCAACGGGAGCGGGGGAACCACCGTCCAGAAAACGACGTTCCGCGCGCTCAGCCCGCAGCAGGGCGATCTCAGCACGAGCCCTACTCAGCTCGTCTAGTGCATGGTCCAGCTCCGTGTTTAGCACGGCGGCTAGGTTGACTGTGCTGCTCAACCTAGGATTGCCCTCACCGACAGGTGAGACAATCACGCCTCCTGTGCTGCCAGATGAACGGCGGGGGTAATACTTCAGGTCAAGACCGTCAGCTGCCCCACCGAAAACCGAGCAGTAGTGCGAAAGCGCACGCCGTGCAGCATCTTGCATGGCTGCCTCAGCTGAGTCCCGCTCAGAGATAGAATAGTGCTCTGAACAGGCCTCTGCACCCTGGAGACTGTCCTCCGGGCAGCGCACCAAGCAAGTCGCCTCCCAGCGGTCCGGGTAGACCCCGCGACTATGCTGGTAGACCACACAGCGATACTCGACGGACCAAGTATGCCGGTCAAATGCCCGACGTAGCAGGGTGTCGAGCGCATCATGGAAGTGACACCCGCGAGCAGCGTCGCGAGTGATGGGTCGAGCAACCCATCCTTCCGGCTCAGGGTTAGCAGAGAAGTCGGTGTCGTGGCTCGAGCTGTCGTCGCCATCTCCGTCGTCTGGGTCTCCTCCAGCAGCTACTCCAGAAGCTGGGGCGCCCAGTGGTGGTGCAGGGGGCGGCTCCAGAGGAAGCACAGGGGAGCAGCTCCTCACAGACTCTATCTCCTGGTGGAGCGAGAGGGAAGAGCTCCGCTGCTCCTGTCGTCGACGTTCCTGCTCCTCACGCAGGCGGTGGTGTAGTCTCTCCAAGTGGCTGGACTGTCCGGCCACGGGACGGCGAAGCGGACGCTCAGCAAGGCGGGAGGGTAAGAAGGGGATGACTGACTTTCGTGCAGTGTGTCTAAGTCGAGCCATCTATAAAAGACATCGCAAGCAAAAGGGTGAGAACAGAATTAATATGACCAGCAAGTAATAAGTAAATGAAGGATCAGAATGAAACACAATTTTTAGCAAGGTATAATATGTAGTAGAACATAGGTTTGGTCAGTAGGACCAACTTTTGAAGGGATATCAAAGTCAAGGTAGGGACAGAGGTCTATAATCCTTAGAACGACCATTCTACTCTAGGTTAGCGGTCCTACAGTCAGCACGGCTTTGATACCACTTATGTCACACCCGGTTTTAGAAGGCAAACCGAATGCGAACCATGTACGTGCCAGGATCAGTTATTCACGTACACAGCAGTTACATAATATGGACATCATCACACAGTGCTCAAAATAGTATTAATAAGGGAAATAGTCGATTTCATCATACGTCTGAGACGTCCATATAGTTCTTACAATAAATCAAAGTGCGGAAAAGAAACGTAGATAACGCGGCCTTCACAGGCAGCCGACTGGGGGTTGCCGCTAACCCACACCTAGAACTCGTCGTAATCTTGGAACTCCTGGAAGTCTCCTTCCACAGCTTCATCTTCGCCTGAGCAGTGGTTGCAATGCTGACAACCTGGGGGGGGGGGGGGTTTGGTGTGTAGAGCAAGGGTGAGTACACATCAACATACTCAGCAAGTATCCTGTTTGGCTGTAGTGGACTAGCTTTATGTGGGGATAAGTCAAGCAGTTGCTTTTAGTTGGTCAGGTTATTACTTACTAGTAGAAAGCCAAGTTTTAGCATTAACCCAAGTTATTAACCCGATGTACCCTTTCCAAACGGAAAGAATACCACTTACCAGCACCATAGTCATAACCGGAATCATCAATCTCATAACCACCTGTACCACAATGTCTCTGATCAAGTACCACTAATCACTGGAGCTCCCTTGGCCGCTCATAACCGCGAGCACGGCTGATATATCAGTTTCATAACACTCTGCAGAGGTTGTGCACTTTACCCACAAGCCGTGATTCTCTCTCTAGCCCGGGCTTGCAAGACCCTTATTCACTCCCGAGGTGAATGGCCAGGGATTCACTACGAAGCCTTTACAAAGATTCCCCGGGGCTGTAGCCACCCGTTAGGTTTCCTAAATGCACCGCACTCCTCCCCAAGGGGCAAACCCAAACTTGGCAGAGCGAGCCGCATACACCGAGCCCCATTGACGGCACGACGGCTAAGTGAACTACACCCCGGATCCTCTAATTATTCAGCTAAGGGCACCCCATTCCACCCTTATGGTTGCACTGTTTTCCCGGGCGGTCATCCATAGAACAGGTCCTTACGGAGAGGCACTCGAGAAACCGCTCGAGTCCCCTTGAAAACCACCAGTATAATCATAAAGAATAACGGGAAAACAGCGTATCATAGATAATCACATCATGTTCATTGATTAGAGTTGAGCAATAGCATCAGACTAAGTAGTAATAATCCGACCCAAATAGGTAAACAAGGACATGGATAACAAAAGCTAGTCAATCCTTAGGTATAAATGTGTAATGCGGGAGGTGAATTAAAGAATGAATAGGACATAGATAGGTCAAAGGACACTTGCCTCCACCAAACGACTGCTGCTCAGGGGCTTCTCCTGCGAATTCCTCGGGCTCTTCGACCGGATCGTTCTCTATGCGAGCGCAAACATACATACATACATCCACATATTTAATACAAAAGAACAGTACACCATACAAGATAACAAATAAAGCGAATATGCATCAAGTATGACATTCGATAACGCATTTGTTATGGTTAGAAAGAAACGGGAAAGGTCTCGCAGGGGGGTTAAATCTTATGCACTAATGACACAATTGGTTTTTAACAAAATAATTCTGTTATATAAATTTATATATACTAATGGAAACCTAATCACTTTTAGTTGATCAACATTGCACAGGGTAAACAATTAATTACGTGAATCAATAACATAACGGAATTTTAAATTAAACTTCCTATTTTCCCATAGCATGAACAGTGATTAGCCTACTTAAAATACAGTAATTATGATCACAGAAAGTAAATAAAATAAAATAAAAAAAATAAAAAAAAAACAGAGGGGAGGGGGCGGTTGAACCGGCCCTAGGGCGGTTGAACCGGCCCTAGGCGGGGCGCGGGCGGGGCTGCGGGCGGCCGGGCTGGCGAGGGCGGGGCGGCCGAACCGGCGGAGCGCAGGGGCGGCCGAACCGGCGGGGCGCAGGGGCGGCCGAACCGGCGGGGCAGGGGGCGGCGCAGGGGGCGGCCGAGCCGGGCGAGGCAGGGGGGCGGGGCGGCCGAGCCGGCGGAGCGCAGGGGCGGCCGAACCGGCGGGGCGCAGGGGCGGCCGAACCGGCGGGGCAGGGGGCGGCGCAGGGGGCGGCCGAGCCGGGCGAGGCAGGGGGGCGGGGCGGCCGAGCCGGCCATGGCGGCTGGGCTGGGCGGCGGGCGGCCGGACCGGGCGGGCAGGGAGGCGGCCGAACCGGCCATGGGGAAAGGGGAGAGGGGATGGGGGAGGGAGGAGAGGGGGAGGGGGGAGCTCACCGGGGAGGGGCGCGACGGCGAGGGGCGGTCGGCGGCAGGTGCGGCCGAGGGCGGCGGTTGGGCAGGGGGCGGCGGCGGCTTAGGGCAGGGGTAGGGGCGGCGGCTTAGGGAGAGGGAGAGAAAATGAGAGAAAATGAGAGGGAGGGAGAAAGAATTGGGGGAAAAAGGGGAGGTGGGGGGGCGGTTGGGCCTATTGGGCCCAAGGGGGGGGGCGCGCAGGGGCCTGGGCCGGCCGGGGTCGGCCCACGGCGCGGGAAAGAGAGAAAAAGAGGAGAGAAAAAGAGAGGGAGAAAAAAGAAAGAAAAGATCTTCTCCACATTTTCGAAATCTGATCTTTCTACATGAATGCAATTGCGCTTTCAAAGCAATCAAAAGAAATGCAAGGGCGGCATGGTGCATCAAACAACATAAAGTATTTAGGGTTTTTATACGTACGGGAATTCCAAACCGAATCCCGCTAGAACTTTGGAAAAGGTCAAGGTTTAGCGAGGGGAAAAAGAAAAAGAAAAGGTAACGCCCGAATTTTGGCGAGTAAAGAAAAGAAAAAATTCAACTGCAAAAATTCGGGGCGTTACATCTGCCTTCATGGTGTGCCGAAGAAGATAGTGTCAGATCGAGGAACGCAGTTCACATCTCATTTTTGGCAGCAGCTACAAGAAGCTTTGGGCACCCATTTGAACTTCAGCTCAGCTTATCACCCGCAGACAGACGGTCAGACTGAAAGAACTAATCAGATCCTAGAAGATATGTTGAGAGCCTGTGCGTTGCAAGACAAGTCAGGATGGGACAAAAGATTACCTTATGCAGAATTCTCCTACAACAATAGTTACCAGGCCAGCTTGAAGATGTCACCGTTTCAGGCACTCTATGGACGGAGTTGTAGGACTCCGCTGCATTGGGACCAGCCTGGAGAGAGACAGGTGTTTGGCCCCGACATCTTGCTTGAAGCTGAAGAGAATATCAAAATGGTTCGGGAGAATCTAAAGACAGCCCAGTCAAGACAGCGAAGCTATGCGGACCGAAGGAGAAGAGAACTGAGTTTTGAAGTGGGAGACTACGTCTATCTGAAGGTGTCACCTATCAGGGGAGTCAGAAGGTTCGAAGTTAAAGGCAAGTTAGCACCCCGGTACGTTGGACCATATCAGATTCAAACAAAGCGTGGAGAAGTGGCTTACCAACTCAACCTACCAGAAAGTTTGTCGGTAGTGCACAACGTGTTCCACGTGTCGCAATTGAAGAAATGTCTGCGAGTACCAGAAGAGCAGTTGCCAGTGGAGGGTTTGGAAGTTCAGGAAGATCTGACCTACATAGAGAAGCCAACGCAGATTCTGGAGTTTGCAGACAGAGTCACCCGGAGGAACACCATCAGAATGTGCAAAGTCAGGTGGGGTCACCACTCTGAGGAAGAAGCAACCTGGGAACGAGAAGATGATCTGAAAGCCAAATACCCTGAACTCTTTGCTGACCAACCCTGAATCTCGGGGGCGAGATTCTTTTAAGGGGGATAGGTTTGTAACACCCTGAATTTGGGGGTATAAAATTTCTTTGCTCATATTCACAAATTCAGGTGTTACTTCCCTTTTTTCATCCTTTCCCAATCTTCTCTTTCTCATTTCTATAGGAGAAAAGTGGTTATTTTATTTATAATTATAGTCTATTAGCTCAAACTCCAAGGGAGTATGAATTGTTGCATCATGTTGAACCCTAGATTTCACTTTTGTTTGGTGTATAATTCTCAAAAGGTCTAATTTGAATTTGGGGCTCATTTGAATTTGAATCAAATAGAATAAATAAAAGAAAAAGAGAAAACAAATACCAAAATAAAAGAAAAAGGCAAAGCAGCCCACTTCCCTGCCCCCCTCGGCCTTTCGGCCCAGTCAACCCACCTCGCGCGCGCGCCTCTCCCCCCTCCTCTCTCTGCGCAGCGGGCCCGGCCTGTCGGCGCGGCCGCCTTCCGCGCACCCGCCTCTCCCTCTCTCTGCCCGTGGGCCCGGCCCGTCAGCCCCGCTTCCCTCGCGCCCGCACCCGCTTTCTTCTCTCTCTCTGCGCCGCGGGCCCGGCTTGTCAGCTTCTCCGTCTTCGCGTAACCGCCGCCGTGCGTGCCGCGGTCTCCGCGCCCACGTCGCGCGTGGGGCTCGCCCCACCTCGCCCTCGGCCACTTGAGCCCCGAGCCTTGCTCGCCATCTCCCCCTCCCTCATTTGCGCACCAACCGGCCCCCCTTCCACCTCTCCCTCGCTGTGCGCACGCCAGAGCGCCGCCGCCGTAAACCCCGCCGTTCCGAGCTCGGTTCCCGGCCGCCGTTGGAGCTCCGCCGTGTCCATTGCCACGGTGAGCTTCGCCCCGACGTCCGCAACCCGAAACGCGCACCAATTTCCCCTTCCCCTCCCTATTTCTCTCTGCCCGCGCTCACCCGCCGTCCGCCGTGCAGCCGCCACCGTCGCGTCTCCGTCGCCGCCGAGGAGTCCCCGGAGCCCGCCTTGAGGTAAAGAACCTCTCCCGCCCCTATTGGCCTTTATTTTGCTCTCTGCTGCGTTTGATTGCTCGTCGGAGTTGCTTACCGCCGCCGCCGAGCCACTCCGCCGTGAGCCACCCCCCCCCCCCCCCCCCGGTGCCCCTGCCCCGACCCAGACCCCACCAATGGATTCCCTGTGCCCTCCCTAACCTCCCCGGCCACTCGGATCGCCCCAAGGACCCGCAGGGCCCCCGCGCCCCTCGTCTCCGGCGAGCTCCTCCGCCGCAGGGACGAGCGCCGCCGCCCCAGCTAGCCGAAGGAGACAGGAGCCAGCCGCCCCATCTCCGCCGTCCATCTTAGATCGGACGGCCCTGTTTCAAATAGCCCGAACCCAGCCTCAACCGTCTGCCCAAGATCCAACGGCCCAGAGCCGTTTCCCCCGCGCCCCGCCTCCCTGCCAGCTGGGCCCCGCCTGCCAGTCGCCCGCGCCCGCGCTGCCCGCCCGGCCCCGCCCGCCAGTCGCCCGCGCCCGCGCTGCCCGCCCGGCCCCGCCTGTCAGCCGCTCACGCCGCCGCGCGCCCGCGCGCCCGCCGCGGGATCTAATCCTGGCCGTCGATCTGAGATCCAACGGCTGTAAGCGCCCGATACCCCTTCGCCCGCGCTTTTTCTTAAAGAACCCCCCTGTTTTCTGGAAATTGCGCCCGCCGTCCCTGGTTTCTCGCAGTTAGGTCCTCGGACCTTTTATTTAATTCAAAATAGGTCCTTAGGGTATAATTTTAACCCCCAAACTTGTAAAATTCATAACTTTGTCATATGAACTCCAAATTAGGTGCTTCAAATTGCAAAATGTTCATAATATTATTATCTATCTGTTTATGCAATGTTTCCCTCCTGTTTCCATGTCCCAATTAATGGTTAATCATTAGGATAAAGTTAAGGTTATGGGAACCCTATTTGAGATAAATAAAAGAAAGTAGACTTTAATAAAAGTTGGAGCACTTAAGTTTATGGACTCAAACACTTAAGTTTAGGAACTTAAACCAGATAATTATTTAATCCCACCACTGACTTGAACCTGATTAGTGGATAATGAATCACTTTGTATAGTCCTCTACCCCAGACCTAGGGAACACTAGAGTGCCTATCCCTTTTCTGTTATGAACATGTGACCTCTCTCTGCTGCACATGTTTGGTATTTTGTTTTTGTTTGTTATTTTCCCAAGTGCATAGTGTGAATGATTGCTTTACGTAGACAACGAGCAGTCTGTGTTTCCCGAGGCAGTTGCAGAGGAAGTCCCTGATCAGCAGTTTGGTGAAGGCAAGTGTCCTCTGTCCCATTATGTCCTACTCATTTATAACTTACTATCCTGCATTACTTACTTGAGACCTAAGGATTGACTAGCTTTACACTTTACTTTATCCTTGATGACCATATGGGTTGTTATGGTTAGCACTCTGCTATTGCCTTAACTTAATCAATGAACATGATGTGACTATTTATGATACTGTTATCCTGATGATGTTGATGATCTTGTGATACTCTAGGGGGCTCAGGCTGTTTCCTGAGTACCTCTCTGTAAGGACTGGTTCGTTGAGAGACCACCCGGGATAACAGTGCAACCATGAGGGTGAAATGGGATGCCCTTAGCTGATTAATTAGATGAACTAGAGGTGTAGTTGCTTAGCCGTCGTGCCGTCAATGGGGTCCAGGCATAGTGCTTGCTCTGCCGAGGCTGAGTGCCGAGGTTCTTTCGTTTTGCTCTTTGTTAGTCACTCTCCTGCGGGGAGGGGTACTGTGTTTATCAAACTGGAGAAACCTAACGGGCAGCTATGATCTCTAGGGAATCTTTGTAAAAGCTACGTAGTGATGCCCTGCCGGACCACCTAGGTAGTGGTCAATGGGGATTAGCTCTCCCCGGGTAGAAAGGGAATCATGACTCATGGGTAAAGTGTGCGACCTCTGCAGAGGGTAGTGAAACTGGTATATCAGCCGTGCTCACGGTTAAGAGCAGCCTTGGGATGCTCTTTGATTAGAGATACAGATGGTTCGAGATACAAGGATTATGTGATGGTTTTGGTTCGACTATGATGGTGTTGTTCCTCAATGAGGAAATGGTTCACGGGTTGGTTAATGCTAAAATCTGGCTTCTACTAATGATAAATACCTGACCAACTAAAAGCAACTGCTTGAGCCTAACCCCACATAAAGCTAGTCCACTTCAGCCAAACGGGACATTTGCTGAGTACGTTGATGTGTACTCATCCTTGCTTTACCACAAAACACCAGGTTGTCCGCATTGTAACCACTGCTCAGGAGAAGGCGAAGCCGTGGAAGGAGACTTCTAGGAGTTTCAAGACTACGATGAATTCTAGGTGTGGGTTGGCGGCAACCCCCAGTCAGCTGCCTGTGAAGGCCTTATCTTTACTGCGTTTCGCTGGCACTTTGATTTACTTGTTAAGACAATGAATATGTGGATGTCTATGACTCTATGATGTAATAAGTACTCTTTTATGTTATTATTCGAGCATTGTGTGATGATGTTCATTTATGTAATCGCTGTGTACGTGAGTTCTGATCCTGGCACGTACATAGTTCGCATTCGGTTTGCCTTCCAAAACCGGGTGTGACAGGGGGCCAGCCTTCGAACCCCTGATCAGTAGTGGGCGCGGAGCCCGAGTGCTCTGAGGCGGCTGTCGAACCCTTCCGAGGGGCCAGCCTTCGAACCTCTGATCAGTAGTGAGCCTGAAGCTCGAGTGCTCTGGGCGGCTGTCGAACCCTTCCGAGGGGCCAGCCTTCGAACCCATGATCAGTAGGAGGGCTCGTGGCCCGCTTCCTTCGCGGAGAAGGATCCCTTCTGGAGTATCCCCTTTCCCAGTCCCTGTAGCAAGAGAGAGAAAGGGGAAGGAGAAAAGGATACGAATTTAAACGATATGGCACACCTTTTTTGACGTGGTCATCATGGCGGAGGTGAAACGTCATCCGCTTCACCTGCCAAAGGTGTCGCCTGCCCTGCCGCGAAGTTAATGCGACGGGACGGGTGGTTCACGGGGCAGCCGTTGTGCGTGCGCGAGCCGTTCGAGGGACCGAACACGGGCGTGTCGTCTTCACGCTGTGGGAGAGGGCTCCCCTGCTGCTCTAGGAGGGGACTTGAACCTGTAGACGATTTGACTGCTGCTTCCGCCCGCCTGCTGCCGCCATTACTGCCGGCCCACTTTTGGCCATATTGACCGTCGCGCCTTCTCCCGCGGCTGACTGACCCGTGACCGATGCGCTTGGTTGGCACTGTAGGGCCATGCGCGGGGTTGCCTCGAGTCGCGGCACCGGTTCCGCAGTCGAGAAAGCGCGGTATTGGCGCAAGTGGCGGTGCAGTTTTTCGCACGTAGCAACCAGCGCGCCGGTTACATGACGTGTGGGCCTGGGCCTCCATGCTGGATGCGTCGAAGTCGAAAGGGTGCATCCCCATGGTGCAGTTGCATGCCGCCTGCATGGCGGTCCGTCCTTCCACCCGCCGGTTTCGGCGAGGATGGAGGAGTGCTTGTAACCGCTGGGCGGTTACACGCTCCGCGCGCGGCGGTTTGGCTTCTTCTATCCCGGGCCATCTTGCATGACGTGTGGGACCCAGCCCCCATGTCGTAGGGGGAGGACCCTGGAGCGCGTTGGTGAAGACTTAGTCCGCGACGCCTGAGGACGCGAGTGGGGAGAGTCGCCTTTAAAAAGGGATCGACCCCTGGGTGGTAGCCACGCCTTCGCACTCCCCTCATGCATTGCGCCCTTCCACCTTCCGAGCCCCCGGATGGGGAGCGCCCGCGTTGCTTTCGTCTTGCTGTTGTTGGAGGAGCGCAACTTCGCGGAGGTTGGCACCTTTCAGCCATTGCTCGGCTTCAAGGATTTTCATCAGGCAGCCCGGCTGCATTCCCTCACCAATGGTCACCCAGGACGGTGACCACCAGTTCGATGGTGGGGAGAAGCAAGCCGGGCTGCGGCCTCTGCCCCGCCCTTAGCTTCAAGGATCTTCATCATCCTTGCTGGGGCGGGGAGCGAGGCAAGGCAGGGCCTGCCTTCGCGTGGGCTGGCGTCCCGCTTCTTCCTCCGGCATCTGGGGGTGGAAACCATCCTCCAGCTCTGCGGAGGAGGCGTCCTCCAGCCATGCGGGGGAAGGCGAACTGCTGCTGCCCGGCCAGGGTGCAACATTCCGTCCTCTGCCCGGGCGACTGTGGCCGGCCGCACCGGAGGGTCTCACAACACGTCGTACGCCGCGAGGGCGGTACTCGTGTTCTGGGACAGTCCCGTTCTCATTTTCGTGGTGAGGACGGGGGTGAGGACCTGCCGGTGCGCTTTGGGGCGGCCGGCGCTCGCTGGTGCGGTGTTGGTGGGCGGGTGGACGCCGCCGTCGGTGCTGAGGTGGTGGCAGCCGGAGAAGGTTTCTCCGCCGACGAGATCGTCAGCGCCATCTGCGCTCCGGGCCTCCGGCTCTTTGGCTTTAATAGCTGGTTCTTGTCCTCCGCGAGAGGACGCGAACGAGAGCCTTCCAGCGGTAGCGTTCGCCCTGGTACCATCGCTGCTGCTGCAGAGGTCGCCGGCGAGTCACCCGGAGCTTGTCGTCCCGCAGGCCCTCCGATGTGGGGGTTGTTCGTACCCGCGAGAGTGGAACCGGAGTTCCGTTTGTAATGGCACCTAGAGTGCCGGTGTCTGTTCATTGTGGCTGTCGGGGCCTGAACATCTAGGTATTTGAGTGCAATACCGTGTTCCTTCCTCATTTCGAGCGCCAGGACTCGCCTGTCGGCTAGCTGAACCGCTTAGCCAAGTTTGAGTTGCCATGTGCGAAAGGTGACGAGTGAGGTATCCATATCCCGGAGGCGTAGGAGTCCCTCGGCTCTGTCGGCCTTGTCACCCAAGGCTTCTCTTGCTTAGTTAAAGAAACCCTCGGCCGCTCTGCGATGAGCCGGAGCCGGAGGCAGCAGTGTCAGCGTGGACAGAGGCGGAGTCGGCTCGAGAAGAAGCTTCGTCGACCCAGAAGCAGGTGACTTCCCAGGCCGAGGAGGCGTAGCAGCGGCGGCTGGAACCTAGCCAGGTCGTCCACTGGCGGGACCAACCCCGGAGTCGGGCTGCCGAGGCCATGAGTCGGGCTGATGTCCTCAGGGGACAGCTGGCTGAGGCTATGGAGCGGCCGGTCAAGCCGTCTGCTCGGGCCGGGTTCCTGGAGGAGACCCTGGCGGCGTTGGCCCAGGGGCGGTGCTGACATCTTCCTTCGAGGTGGAGATCCTCCGCCCGTGTCGTCGTCCGAGGCCGGGCTAGATTCCGCCGAAGGTGGAGACGACGCCGAGGGTGCTGCTGCTCCCCCTGTTGATGTCTGAACCTGCAGGAACAGTTTGTCTGTAGTACGCGTATGTTTTTTGCGGCCGCCGAGGCCCAAACATATCATTGTCGTACTATAAAGCTGTGTTTCCTTTCCTCTTGTTTCGAGTATCAGGACTTGTTCGTCGGTAGCAGAATGCTTATCCGAGCGAGAGTTACTTATTGCGGAAGGTGATGAGTGAGGTATCCGTATCCCGGAGGCGTAGGAGTCCCTCGGCTCGGTCGGCCTCGCCTCTTACGTGTACTCTTACTCGTCCGCAGGATTCTGTTATCGATATAGTCGAGAAAACGTGAAAAATCATTTTGGCAGAAAAGTTTTCGAGCGTTAAGACTTGTTCGGTCAGCAGAATCGTTTATCCGAGCGTGAGTTACTTATCGCAGAAGGTGATGAGTGAGGTATCCGTATCCCGGAGGCGTAGGAGTCCCTCGGCTCGGTCGTCCTTGCCGCTTACGTGTACTCCATCGTTTTCAGGATCCTGCTATCGAAGTAGTCAAAAAGTGCAAAAGATGTTCTAGCAGAAAGACTTTTTCTGAGGAAAATTTTGACGCAGAGGGGGTTCCCCCCTTCTAGCCCCCGAGGGAGGGTCGGGCTTTGCCGAGGCAAGGCTGACCCTTCCTTGATGGTTAGACTCTATTTGTGTATGTAAAGAGAACGAGGTATATGAACGACTTGAAAACATCTTAAGGGTAAAAGCGACGTAGCTGTCGGATGTTCCAAGCGTTGTTGTAGACCTCGCCTTGACTGTTGGCTAGCTTGTATGTTCCGGGCTTCAAAATCTTGGCGATGATGAACAGCCCTTCCCAGGGAGGAGTGAGCTTGTGGCGCCCTCGAGCGTCTTGTCGTAGCCGAAGCACCAAGTCCCCCACCCGGAGGTCTCGGGACCGAACCCCTTGGGCGTGGTAGCATCGCAGAGACTGCTGATACCGTGCCGAGTGTAGTAAGGCCATGTCTCGAGCCTCTTCCAGTTGGTCCAGTGAGTCTTCTCGGCTGGTCTGGTTGCTTCGGTCATCGTACGCCTTTCTCCTCGGGGAACCGTATTCTAAGTCTGTGGGCAAGATAGCCTCGGCCCCATAGACTAGAAAAAACGGCGTGAAGCCCATGGCTCGGCTTGGCGTCGTCCTCAGACTCCAGACCACTGAGGGGAGTTCCTTCATCCATCGCTTGCCAAACTTGTTGAGGTCGTTGTAGATCCTCGGCTTAAGTCCCTACAGAATCATGTCGTTGGCATGCTCTACCTGCCCATTCGTCATGGGGTGAGCTACGGTGGCCCAGTCCACCCGGATGTGGTGGTCCTCGCAGAAGTCCAAGAACTTCTTGCCAGTGAACTGGGTGCTGTTGTCGGTGATGATAGAGTTCGGGACCCCCAAAGCGATGGATGATGTTGGTGAAGAACGCCACCGCCTGTTCGGACCTGATGCTGTTTAGGGGTCGGACCTCGATCCACTTGGAGAATTTGTCGATAGCGACCAGCAGGTGCGTGAAGCCCCCGGGTGCCTTCTGCAAGGGACCGACAAGGTCCAGACCCCACACAGCAAACGACCAGGTGATGGGTATCGTTTGCAGGGCCTGAGCGGGCAGGTGTGTCTGTCTTGCGTAGAATTGACACTCTTGGCAGGTACGTACAATCCTAATGGCGTCGGCCACCGCGGTCGGCCAGTAGAAACCTTGTCGGAAGGCGTTTCCAATGAGGGCCCGAGGTGCTGCGTGATGACCACAAGCCCCCGAGTGTATTTCTTGCAATAGCTCCTGATCTTCGGCGATGGATATGCATCGTTGGAGGATGCCTGAGGGGCTGCGGTGGTAGAGCTCCTTCTCGTCACCCAGTAAGACGAACGACTTGGCGCGCCGCGCCAGTCGCCGAGCTTCGGCTCTGTCGAGGGGTAGCTCTCCTCGGTGGAGATATTGCAGGTACGGGGTCTGCCAGTTTCGATTAGGCGTGACCCCATTCCGCTCTTCTTCGACACACAGTGCCTCACCCTCGGCGGCCGAGGGTGCCTCGGGCTGGGCCGAGGCCTCCCCGGGCTCGGGCGTGCCGTCGGTCTTGACGGAGGGTTGATGTAGGTCTCGAGAGAAGACGTCCGGGGGAACTGTTGTCCGTCCCGAGGCTATCTTAGCCAGCTCGTCCGCAGTCTCGTTGTACCGTCGAGCGACGTGGTTGAGCTCGAGCCCGTAGAACTTGTCTTCCAGGCGCCGAACCTCGTCGCAGTAGGCCTCCATCTTCGGGTCACGGCAGTGGGAGTTCTTCATGACTTGGTCGATGACAAGCTGCGAGTCGCCACGAGCGTCGAGGCACCGAACCCCTAGCTCGATGGCGATGCGCAACCCGTTAACCAGAGCCTCGTACTCGGCCATGTTGTTTGACACCGGGAAATGGAGGCGCAGCACGTAGCGGAGGTGCTTCCCGAGGGGTGAGATGAAGAGCAGGCCCGCACTCGCTCCTGTTTTCATCAGCGACCCGTCGAAATACATGGTCCAGAGTTCCGGTTGGATCGGAGCTGCTGGAATCTGGGTGTCGACCCATTCAGCCATAAAGTCCGCCAAGACTTGGGACTTGATGGCCTTCCGAGGAGCGAACGAGATTGTCTCGCCCATGATCTCCACTGCCCATTTTGCAATCCTACCCGAGGCCTCTCGGCACTGGATGATCTCCCCCAGTGGGAAGGATGACACCACAGTAACCGGATGAGACTCGAAGTAGTGTCGCAACTTTCGTCGCGTCAGAATTACCGCGTACAGTAGCTTCTGAATTTGCGGGTAGCGGATTTTGGTCTTGGACAGTACTTCACTGATGAAGTAGACCGGCCTCTAGACGAGCAATGCATGCCCTTCTTCTCGTCTCTCGACCACGATTGTGGCGCTGACCACCTGAGTGGTTGCGGCTACGTAGATCAAGAGGGCTTCTCCCGCAGCGGGGGGCACCAGGATGGGCGCGCTTGTAAGGAGCGCCTTTAAGTTCTCGAGGGCTTCCTCGGCCTCGGGGGTCCAAGTGAAGCGCTCGGTCTTCCTTAGGAGGCGGTACAGGGGTAGGCCTCTTTCGTCGAGGCGCGAGATGAAGCGGCTTAGTGTCGCAAGGCATCCCATGACCCTTTGTACTCCTTTCAAGTCCTTGATAGGCCCCATGTTGGTGATGGCCGCGATTTTCTCTGGGTTAGCCTCGATGCCCCACTCGGAGACGATGAACCCCAGGAGCATGCCTCGGGGGACTCCGAAGACACACTTCTCGGGGTTGAGTTTCACGCCCTTCGCTCTCAGACACTTGAATGTCGTTTCAAGGTCAGAGAGGAGGTCGGAGGCTCTCCTTGTCTTGACTATGATGTCATCGACGTAAGCCTCGACCGTTCGGCCGATGTGCTCTCCGAACACGTGGTTCATGCACCTTTGGTATGTCGCGCCTGCATTCCTCAAACCAAATGGCATAGTAATATAGTAGTACATGCCAAAGGGTGTGATGAAAGAGGTCGCGAGGTGGTCGGACTCTTTCATCCTGATTTGGTGATACCCTGAGTAGGCATCGAGGAATGACAGGGTTTCGCACCCAGCAGTGGAATCCACGATTTGATCGATGCGAGGCAGAGGGTAGGGAACCTTCAGACATGCTTTGTTTAGACCAGTGTAGTCTACACACATCCTCCATTTCCCACCTTTCTTTTTCACAAGCACAGGGTTGGCTAGCCATTCGGGATGGAATACCTCTTTGATGAACCCTGCAGCCATCAGCTTGTGGATCTCCTTGCCTATGGCTCTACGCTTTTCTTCGTCGAATCGACGCAGAGGCTGCTTCACGGGTCGGGCTCCAGCTCGGATATCCAGCGAGTGCTCGGCGACATCCCTCGGTATGCCAGGCATGTCCGAGGGACTCCACGCAAAAACCTCGGCGTTCGCGTGGAGAAAGTCGACGAGCACTGCTTCCTATTTGGGGTCGAGCCTGGAGCCGATCCGGACTTGCTTGGAGGCGTCGTTGCTGGGGTCGAGAGGGACGGACTTAACCGTCTCTGCTGGCTCGAAGTTGCCGGCGTGGCGCTTCGCATCTGGCACCTCCTTGGAGAGGCTCTCCAGGTCGACGATGAGGGCCTTGGATTCGGCGAGGGCCTCAGCATACTCCACGCACTCCACGTCGCATTCGTACGCGTGTCGGTACGTGGATCCGACGGTGATGACCCCGTTGGGGCCCGACATCTTGAGCTTGAGGTAGGTGTAGTTGGGGACGGCCATGAACTTGGCGTAGCATGGTCTCCCCAGCACTGCGTGGTAGGTTCCTCGGAACCCGACCACCTCGAACGTGAGGGTTTCCTTTCGGAAGTTGGAGGGAGTCCCGAAACAGACGGGCAGATCGAGTTGCCCAAGGGGTTGGACGCGCTTCCCGGGGATGATCCTGTGAAAGGGCGCCGCACCGGCCCGGATCGTGGATAGATCGATATGGAAGAGCCCGAGGGTCTCGGCATAGATGATGTTGAGGCTGCTGCCTCCGTCCATGAGGACCTTGGTAAGCCTGACATTGCCGATGACGGGATCGACAACGAGCGAGTACTTCCCTGGGCTCGGCACGCGGTCGGGGTGGTTGCCTTAGTCGAAGGTGATGGGCTTGTCGGACCAGTCTAGGTAGACTGGCACCGCCACCTTCACCGAGCAGACCTCCCGGCGCTGCTGCTTGCGGTGCCGAGCCGAGGCGTTCGCCACTTGCCCACCGTAGATTATGAAGCAGTCGTGGACCTCTGGGAACTCCTCTGCTTTGTTGCCCTCCTTCTTGTCGTTGTCATGGCCTTTGCCACCTTTCGCCGGGGGCCCGGCCTTATGGAAGTAGCGCCGAAGCATGACGCACTCCTCAAGGGTGTGCTTGACGGGACCCTGATGTTAGGGGCACGACTCCTTGAGCATTTTGTCGAACACGTTGGCCCCTCCGGGAGGCTTCCGAGGGTTCCTGTGCTCGGCAGCGGCGACAAGATCTGCGTCGGCGGCGTCGCGTTTCGTTTGCGACTTCTTCTTGCCCTTCTTCTTCGTGCCGCGCTGAGCGGATGCCTCGGGAACGTCTTCCTGCTGGCGTCCCTGAGGCTGCTTGTCCTTCCGGAAGATGGCCTCGACCGCCTCCTGAGTAGAGGCGAACTTGGTGGCGATGTCCATCAGCTCGCTCGCCCTGGTGGGAGTCTTGCGACCCAGCTTGCTCACCAGGTCGTGGCAAGTGGTACCGGCGAGGAACGCGCCGGTGACATCTGAGTCGGTGATGTTGGGCAGCTCGGTGCGCTGCTTCAAAAATCGCTGGATGTAGTCCCTCAGGGATTCTCCTGGCTGCTGGCGGCAGCTTCGGAGATCCCAGGAATTCCCAGGGCGCACGTATGTGCCCTGGAAGTTTCCGGCGAAGGCTTTGACTAGGTCGTCCCAGTTGGAGATCTGCGCAGGAGGCAGATGCTCTAGCCAGGCTCAGGCGGCGTCGGAGAGGAACAGGGGAAGGTTGCGGATGATGAGGTTGTCATCGTCCGTTCCACCCAGCTGGCAGGCCAGCCGGTAGTCCGCGAGCCACAGTTCCGGCCTTGTTTCCCCCGAGTACTTAGTGATGGTAGTCGGGGCTCGGAACCGGGTCAGGAACGGCGCCCGTCGTATGGCCCGGCTAAAGGCTTGCGGACAGGGTGGTTCGGGCGAGGGGCTCCGATCCTCCCCACTGTCGTAGCGTCCCCCATGCCTGGGGTGGTAGCCTCGGCGCACCTTCTCGTCGAGGTGGGCTCGACGGTCGCGGCGGTGGTGCTCGTTGCCGAGGCGACCCGGGGCTGCAAGCGTTGCGTCCCGCGTGCGCCCGGTTGTCACACCCGGTTTTAGAAGGTAAACCGAATGCGAATCATGTACGTGCCAGGATCAGGAATTCACGTACACAGCGATTACATAAATGACTCATCATAGCACAATGCTTCGAATTACAATAAAGAGTAAGTAATAATATTACAGACTAGAGTCATTTACATAATATAAATCAAAGTACGCAGAATCGAAACGTAGCCAACGTAAACAACCCACCACAGGCAGCTGACTGGGGGAGGTCGCTAGCCTAATCCTCGAACTCATCAACGTCCTGGAACTCCTGGAGATCCACCTCGACGTCTTCTTCTTTACCTCAGCATAGATTGCACCAAAGGCAACCTGGTGTTTTGTGAAAGCAAGGGTGAGTACACATCAACGTACTCAGCAAATGCCCCGTTTGGCTGAAGTGGACTAGCTTTTATGTGGGGTTGGTCAGGTATTTATTGTTAGTAGAAGCCAAATTTTATCATAAAACCCAAGTTATAATCCCAAAAAGTACCTCCTCAGAGAGGAAATACTAGAATACATAATTAAAGTCACCATCATTAACCATCATCATTAAAGTCATCATCTGAGGTGTATCCGGAGTATCTCTAATCAAAGAGGATCCCAATGCTGCTCTTAACCGTGAGCACGACTGATATATCGGTTTCATTACCCTCTGTAGAGGTCGCACACTTTACCCATGAGCCGTGATTCCCGTTTTGCCCAGGGATCATGACTCCCCATTGATCACTTCCTAGGTGGTCCGGCAGGGTATCACTACGTAGCTTTTACAAAGATTCCCTAGAGGTCATAGCCGCCCGTTAGGTTTCTCCAGTTTGACAAACACAGTACCTCTCCCCGCAGGAGGGTGACTAACAAAAGCAAAACGAAAGAACCTCGGCACTCAGCCTCGGCAAAGCAAGCACTGTGTCTGGACCCCATTGACGGCACGACGGCGAAGCAACTACACCTCTAGTTCCTCTAATTAATTAGCTAAGGGCATCCCATTTCACCCTCATAGTTGCACTGTTATCCAGGGTGGTCTCTCAACGAACAGGTCCTTACGGAGAGGTACTCGGGAAACAGCCCGAGTCCCCTAAATGCCACAAGTATATCATCATATCCAGAATAAAATCATAGTATCATCATTGTATCTCATCATGTTCATTGATTAAAGTAAAACAATAGCATGAATCTAACCATAGTAGCCCAAAAGGTAATCAAGGACCAGGTAAATAGAAAGCTAGTAAATCCTTAAGTTGTTCATAGTATGCGGGACAGTGTATTATAAAGTAAATGGGACATAATGGGACAGAGGACACTTGCATTCACCAAACAGATGCTCAGGGTCTTCAACTTTGTAGAACTCGAAAAATTCGATCACTTGGTTGCCGAAGCTTGACTGTCGATTCCTTGAAGCTCGAAAATGGATCGCAGTCTATTCGCGACGCGAAGCGAAGACGAACAGGCACAAGCAAACAAACATATACATATGCATAAGAACATTACACCATACAAAGAAAAATATAATCAAAACATGCAATACGAAAATAGAGCTCGCTACTATGGTCACGCGGCGAAAAGAAACGTGATAATCGGAGCTATGGTCGAGAAGTTATCGCGTTTACTCTAAACCAGTATTAGTTAGAACATTTAATTTGACACAATTATATTAATTGACATTTATCAAATGTAAATTAAAACTACTACTTAGTTTTGACTAACTTACTATTCCAATAGTGGATGATTAAACAACTATTAATTAACCGACACGAGTGATTATAAGCGAGCAGTTTAATGTTGCACACACACAGCACGCGATACGCGCGAAAGACGCGCGAAACGTGCAAATGGCGCGTGACGACACGCGGACACGCGCGACATAGTGCACGAACGACGCACGAAACAATGCGCGCGACCAGCGCGAACGACGCGCGAATCAGCACGTGACCACGAGCACATCACTCGCGAACAACGCGCGGATAGTGCGACGACGCGTGATAATCATTAACAGATAACACGATTATACTAGGCAAATATTAAATAAAAAGTGTTTAAGTTGGTATTAATCAAGTTAATATTTATTTATAAAAGCGCAAATTAAAACTATAAATTAGTTTTCAATTGGAAAGTTATTTTAATAACCAACGAACAAACTGATTATTAATTAAATAAATAAGACATGCGTCGCGATAAAATATTGTTACTAACACGTAGACTATATTATTACGGAGCTGGCGCAAATGGAACAGGTTGGAATGGATTTATAACACAATATATATTGAATAATTAGCATTTCACGGATTTTACATCGACGTGTCGTGATATTATTGGCCGCACACAACAGCAAGGGCTGGGAGGGCCGGTGGCCATGGCTGCTCGCACGCTCGCAGCAATGGAGGGAGGAGGGCTACACCGGCCATGGGTCTTGGTCACAGTGGAGAGGCCAGGGCGCGGCAGCGTGGGTTCGCCGGCAGCATGTAGCTCACCGGCGCTACGCATGGTGGCGTTGAGGCAGAGTTACCACGGTCCGCGATGCAGAGCAAGCACAGGGTAGCATGGTGCGTGGCTATGGCGACAACGAGCAGCGCTCGCATGGGGGCAAGGCAGCGGCGGTGGTATAGGCACAACAAAGAGGAGATGACGGGGCTCACCAGAGGCGTCGATGTCCGTGGTGCTCTGGCGTAGCTTCGGGCGCTGCAAGCCTTCGGATGGGGGTGGCTGATGTCCATTCTCCAGCGCTCGACGGAGCTCGGTGATGTGTGATGAGACACTGGTGGCGGTGCGCGGGCGCGGCATGACGCGGCACCGCAGCGAGCCTAGCATGGGCAGTGGTGGATGTGCATAGCGAGGGTGGGATAAGGTGAAGATTAGCCGACTAGGGGCCGGTGGTTTTTTTATGCAGCAGCTGAGGTGGGCAGTTCCACGACCCACGTAGTGGTCGGGCGAGTGGTGAACGCGGAGGCTGGCTGACACGTAGGCCCCACAATGCAGCGGTTGGTCAGCAAGCTGCTCCCACGCGCGGGGCGCTGGCTGGGCCTGGCTGATTACCGGCGTGAGGTGAGGAGAAAAAGGAATTGTTTTTTCTTTGTTTTACTTAATATATAAATATTATATAGATATTATATATATATGTACATGCCTATATACATTAGATCATGCCTATTTTTACCCTAAATTCAATAGTTTTTCTCCCTTTTTTTAACGCAAGCACAATCAAAACTATTTTAGCAAACAAAAATTGTGATATGACATGAGATGTAAAAAAAATCAAACTCCTGTAGGGTTCACTTTACTAGGCTTATGTCTATATATAACAAAATAATGCTCCATTATTTTAGAATAAAAGAAAAGAAATGGAAAGGGAAAGGAAAAGATAGGGTAACACCTGAATTTTAAATATACAGCAAATAAAATTTTTTATACCTAAAAATTCAGGGTGTTACACCGGTGTGGACCAAGGCTTCCCGCATGAATCGGGAAGTCGCGACGCGATGCTCCGGGGGTACCCTTGCCTTCGGGAGGCAGAGCTCTCGGCCCGTCGGACCGTGGCATCCTCCAGGAGATTCTTGAGTTCTCCCTGGATACGTCGCCCCTCGGTGGTGGATGGCTCCGGCATCGCTCGGAGTAGTATTGCTGCTGCAGTCAGGTTCTGGCCGACCCCACTGGAAGCCGGGGGCAGCCTTGCCCTGGCATCGTCAGCGATGCGGTGCTAGACGTCCTGGGCCAGATGACGCGCTTCTCTGGCTAGTGCTCGGCCTGCCCACTCCTGCCCGATGTTCTGCCGGAGTTACACAAGTTGTCCTGCTTCCTCGTCGAGCTTGGCCTGCATCTCGCGGATTTGCTCGAGTTGTGTGTCCTGACCCCCCGCATGGACTGGGACCACAGCTAGCTCCCGAAGGATGTCAACGCGAGGCGCAGGCCTAGGGGGATCGTCGTCCTCCGGCATACCAAGGTGGTTGCCTTCGTCGAGACCCCCTAGATCGACGTGGAAACATTCGTGACTTGGGCCACAGTCCTCGTCGTCAAGGCTGTGGCCACCATCGGAGTAATCGGACAGGCAGTAGTCACATGCGGTCATGAAGTCTCGCATGGCACTGGGGTTACCGAGCCCGGAGAAATCCCAACCAGAGTTGGGCTCATCATCTTCCTCGGAACCCGAGGGCCCGTAGGTCGAGACGGCCGTCAGTCGGTCCCAGGTTGACCACATATGGTACCCCGGAAGGTTAGGATTGCCTTTATGAAAGCGTCCGCCGAAGCGGGGTCGCTTGGTGAGAGCACCTATAGGAGGGGGTGAATAGGTGATCCTGTAAAAACTTGAAACTTAATGCCACAAAACTTGATTAGGAGTTAGCACAATAAAGCCAAGTGGCTAGAGAGAAGTTCTTGCAAAACACAATAACCACAAGGAGATCAACACAGAGAGGCACAGTGGTTTATCCCGTGGTTCAGCCAAGTCCAACACTTGCCTACTCCACGTTGTGGCGTCCCAACGGACGAGGGTTGCACTCAACCCCTCTCAAGTGATCCAATGATCAACTTGAATACCACGGTGTTCCTTTTTCCTTTACTATATCCCCTTTGCGAGGAATCTCCACAACTTGGAGTCTCTCGCCCTTACAATGAGGATCAAAGTGAAAGAACTAGAGTAAGGGAAGGAAGCAACACACACAAATTCACAGCAAATACGCACACACACAGCCAAGACTTGAGCTCTAATGAATATCACAAAGTTCTCACTAGAACGGAGCTCAAATCACTAAGAAGGTCAAACGAGTGCGCAAAGACGAAGTGTGAATGATCAAGAATGCTCAAAGTGTACTTGGTGTCCTCCATGCGCATAGGGGTCCCTTTTATAGCCCCAAGGCAGCTAGGAGCCGTTGAGAGCATTCCAGGAAGGCAATTCTTGCCTTCTGTCGACTGGCGCACCGGACAGTCCGGTGCGAATTTCTTTCCTGTTTTGGCACAGCCGACCGTTGGCGTTTTGGAGCCGTTGGCGCACCGGACACTGTCCGGTGCACACTGGACAGTCCGGTGCCCCCTTCAGACCGTTAGCCCGGCCACGCGTCACGCGCGGATTGCGCGGCCGACCGTTGGCTCACCGGTCAGTCCGGTGAATTTTAGTCGTACGCCGCCGACGAATTCCCGAGAGCGGCCTTTTCACCAAAGCCAGCCTGCACCACCGGACATTGTCCGGTGCACCACCGGACAGTCCGGTGCTCCCAGACTGAACTGTCTTTGGCTGAACAAAGCCATCACTTTTCCAAATTGATTTCTCCTGTTTCCAGTACTTAGACACAATACATTAGTCCTTAAAACAAAGTACTAAGACTTAGAAACATACCTTTATGTTGGTTTTCACTTTGTCCATCATTTGGCATAGATTAACACATGACCACTTATGTTGGCACTCAATCACCAAAATACTTAGAAATGGCCCAAGGGCACATTTCCCTTTCAATCTCCCCCTTTTTGGTGATTTATGCCAACACAACAAAAAGCAACTAAAAGAAGTGCAACATCAATGCAAATAAGAACACAAATTTGTTTTGATTCAAATTTGGCATATATGGATCATTCTTTGCCACCACTTGGTTTGTTTTTGCAAATCAAACTCAATTTCCTATCTCTAAGTCAAATTCACTTGTTGAGCCATAGAGAAAGGTATTCCAAGAGAAATTGATCATTCATTCAAAAACTCCCCCTATTCCCCATAATCAAACATTCTCCCCACAAGAGACCAACTTTTGACAAAAAGAGACATTTAGAATTTTGACAAAACAAAAGTCCTAACTCTATTATTTTCAAAATTCTCTATTATTTTCAAAATTCTCAAGTGGTAGTTGATCTATTTGTTGCTTTGGCCCTTAATTTCTCCCCCTTTGGCATCAAGCACCAAAACGGGAGCATTTTTGGCCCTTAAACCCCATTGCCTCACCAAAATTGTCAATTAAGAGCAAAAATGCAATAAGTGACATGGGGGTGAACTTGGAGTAAGTTACCCTCTCATCGGAGTGCAGTGGAAGTCTTTCATGGTCCAAGTCCAACATTCCCTTTCATTCCACCTTTGAGACTAAATCAAGCAAACTCAAGCACACAGTTAGTCTCAAAGGGTCAAGGTGTAGCACATCTCCCCCTAAATATGTGCATCACTTGCAAATGGACTTGTGAGGTCCGGGGAGTGTTTGTACAACTTGAGCACAATAAATAAACAACAAAATGCATAAGGAACATGATCAAGGCATAAAACACATGTATGCTATAAATCAATCCAGGTTCCGCGAATCTAAGACATTTAGCTCACTACGCAGCCTGCAAAAGGTTAAGACATTTAGCTCACTACGCAGCCTGCAAAAGGTCTTCTCATCTAGAGGCTTGGTAAAGATATCGGCTAGCTGGTTCTCGGTGCTAACATAAAACACTTCGATATCTCCCTTTTGCTGGTGGTCTCTCAAAAAGTGATGCCGGATGTCAATGTGCTTTGTACGACTGTGTTCAGCAGGATTGTCCGCCATGCGGATAGCACTCTCATTATCACATAGGAGTGGGACTTTGCTCAGATTGTAGCCAAAGTCCCGGAGGGTTTGCCTCATCCAAAGTAGTTGCGCGCAACACTGTCCTGCGGCAACATACTCGGCCTCAGCGGTGGATAGGGCAACAGAAGTTTGTTTCTTAGAGCTCCACGACACCAGGGACCTTCCTAAGAATTGGCACGTCCCCGATGTACTCTTCCTATCGACCTTACATCCAGCATAGTCGGAGTCTGAATATCCAATCAAGTCAAAGGTAGACCCCTTTGGATACAAGACCCCGAAGCAAGGCGTAGCGACTAAATATCTAAGAATTCGCTTCACGGCCACTAAGTGACACTCCCTCGGATTGAAATCTGGCACACATGCATACACTAAGCATAATATCCGGTCTACTAGCACATAAATAAAGTAATGAACCTATCATGGACCGGTATGTTTTTTGATCAACGGACTTACCTCCTTTGTTGAGGTCGACGTGTCCGTCAGTTCCCATTGGAGTCTTTGCGGGCTTGGCGTTCTTCATCCCAAACCGCTTGAGCAAGTCTTGCGTATACTTTGTTTGGGAGATGAAGGTGCCGTCCTTGAGTTGCTTCACTTGGAACCCAAGGAAGTAGTTCAACTCGCCCATCATCGACTTCTCAAATTTCTGCGTCATCACCCTGCTAAATTCTTCACAAGACTTTTGGTTAGTAGAACCAAATATTATGTCATCGACATAAATTTGGCACACAAATAAGTCACCATCACAAGTCTTAGTGAATAAAGTTGGATCGGCTTTCCCAACCTTGAAAGCATTAGCAATTAAAAAGTCTCTAAGGCATTCATACCATGCTCTTTGGGCTTGCTTAAGTCCATAGAGCGCCTTAGAGAGCTTACATACGTGGTCGGGGTACCGTTCATCCTCAAAGCCAGGGGGTTGCTCCACGTACACCTCCTCCTTGATTGGCCCATTGAGGAAAGCGCTCTTCACATCCATTTGGAACAACCTGAAAGAATGGTGAGCGGCATAGGCTAACAAAATGCGAATGGACTCTAGCCTAGCCACAGGAGCAAAAGTCTCCTCAAAGTCCAAACCTGCGACTTGGGCATACCCTTTTGCCACAAGTCGTGCCTTGTTCCTCGTCACCACCCCGTGCTCATCCTGTTTATTGCGAAACACCCACTTGGTTCCCACAACATTTTGCTTGGGACGCGGCACCAGTGTCCAAACTTCATTACGCTTGAAGTTGTTGAGCTCTTCCTGCATGGCCAACACCCAGTCCGGATCTAGCAAGGCCTCTTCTACCCTGAATGGCTCAATAGAAGAGACAAAAGAGTAATGCTCACAAAAATTAACTAATCTAGAGCGAGTGGTTACTCCCTTGCTAATGTCACCCAAAATCTGGTCGACGGGATGGTTCCTTTGAATCATCGCTCGAACTTGAGTTGGAGGGGCCTGTGGTGCTTCTTCCTCTTCAACTTGGACATCTTGTGCTCCCCCTTGATCACACGCCTCCTCTTGAGGTATCTGTTCATCATCTTGAGTTGGGGGGTGCACCGTCGTTAAGGAAGAAGGCTGATCTTGTTCCTTGTGTTCCTGCGGTCGCACGTCTCCAATCGCCATGGTACGAATTGCGTCCGTTGGAATATCTTCCTCATCTACATCATCAAGATCAACAACTTGCTCTCTTGGAGAGCCATTAGTCTCATCAAATAAAACGTCACTAGAGACTTCAACCAAACCCGATGATTTGTTGAAGACCCTATACGCCTTTGTATTTGAGTCATAACCTAACAAAAACCCTTCTACAGCTTTGGGAGCAAACTTAGAATTTTTACCTTTCTTCACTAGAATATAACATTTGCTCCCAAATACACGAAAGTATGACACATTGGGTTTGTTACCGGTTAGGAGTTCGTACGATGTCTTCTTGAGGAGGCGATGAAGGTAGACCCGGTTTATGGCGTGGCAAGCCGTGTTCACAGCTTCCGACCAAAACCGCTCGGGCGTCTTGAATTCTCCAAGCATCGTCCTTGCCATGTCTATGAGTGTCCTGTTCTTCCTCTCTACCACACTATTTTGTTGTGGTGTGTAGGGAGCGGAGAACTCGTGCTTGATTCCTTCCTCCTCAAGGTACTCCTCCACTTGAAGGTTCTTGAATTCGGACCCGTTGTCGCTCCTTATCTTCTTCACCTTGAGCTCAAACTCATTTTGAGCTCTCCTTAGGAAGCGCTTGAGGGTCCCTTGGGTTTCAGATTTATCCTGCAAAAAGAATACCCAAGTGAAGCGGGAAAAGTCATCAACGATAACAAGACCATACTTACTTCCTCCTATGCTTAGATAGGCGACGGGTCCGAAGAGGTCCATATGAAGCAACTCCAAAGGTCTTGATGTGGTCATCACATTTTTGGTATGATGAGAGCTTCCCACCTGTTTACCTGCTTGACAAGCTGCACAAGGTCTATCTTTTTCGAAGGTTACATTTGTTACACCTATTACATGTTCTCCCTTTAGAAGTTTATGAAGGTTCTTCATCCCCACATGTGCTAAACGGCGATGCCACAACCATCCCATGCTAGTCTTAGCAATTAAGCATGCATCTAGACCGACCTCCTCCTTTGCAAAATCAACTAAATAGAGTTTGCCATCTAGTACACCCTTAAAAGCTAATGAACTGTCACTCCTTCTAAAGACAGACACATCTACATTTGTGAATAAGCAATTATATCCTATATTACATAATTGACTAACCGACAAAAGATTATAGCCTAGCGACTCTACGAAAAAAACATTGGAGATAGAGTGCTCATTTGAGATGGCAATCTTCCCTAAGCCTTTAACCTTGCCTTGATTCCCGTCACCAAGTATGATTGAATCTTGGGAATCTTTATTCTTGACGTAGGAGGTGAACATATTCTTCTCCCCCGTCATGTGGTTTGTGCATCCGCTGTCGATAATCCAGCTTGATCCCCCGGATGCATAAACCTGCAAGGCAAATTAGGCTTGGGTCTTAGGTACCCAACTCTTGTTGGGTCCTACAAGGTTAGTGACAATAGTCTTAGGAACCCAAATGCAAGTTTTGTCTCCTTTGCATTTTGCCCCTAATTTCCTAGCAATCACTTTCTTATCCTTTCTACAAATAGCAAAGGAAGCATTGCAAGCATGGTAAATTGTAGAATGTTCATTACTTACTTTCCTAGGTACATGAACAACATTTCTTCTAGGCATATGATGAACAACATTTTCCTTAGCAAAATTTCTATCATGCATAATAGAAGAACTTGAAGCAATCATGGCATGAGAATCAAAAGCATCATAACTTCTATGAACATTCCTAGAATATCTCCTGTCATGGTACATGAAGGCATGGTTCTTTTGAGCACTATTAGTCATAGGAGCCTTCCCTTTCTCCTTGGCGGGAATGGGAGCCTTATGACTTGTTAAGTTCTTGGCTTCTCTCTTAAAGCCAAGTCCATCCTTAATTGAAGGATGTCTACCAATGGTGTAGGACCCCTTGCAAATTTTAGTTTATCAAATTCATTTTTGGTAGTCTTAAGTTGGGCATTAAGACTAGCCACTTCATCCTTTAATTTAGAAATGGAGACTAGGTGTTCACTACAAGCATCAACATTAAAATCTTTACACCTATTGCAAACCACAACATGTTCTACACAAGAGGTTGATTTATTAGCTATTTCTAGTTTAGCATTCAAGTCAACATTGATACTCTTTAAGCTAGAAATAGATTCATGGCATGTAGACAATTCACATGAAAGCATTTCATTTCTTTTAACTTCTAAAGCAAGAGAATCTTGTGCACTTACAAATTTATCATGCTCTTCATATAAGAGATCTTCTTGCTTTTCTAAAGGTCTATTTTTCTCATTCAAAGCATCAATTAATTCATTGATCTTATCAATTTTAATCCTATCTAATCCTTTGAATAAACTAGCATAGTCTACTTCATCATCGCTAGATTCGTCATCACTTGAAGAGGCATATGTAGTAGCATTTCGAGTACTTACCTTCTTCTCCTTTGCCATGAGGCAGGTTTGATGCTCGTTGGGGAAGAGAGATGATTTGTTGAAGGTGGTGGCGGCGAGTCCTTCGTCGTCGGAGTTGGACGAAGAGCAATCTGAATCCCACTCCTTTCCAAGGTGTGCCTCGCCTTTAGCCTTCTTGTAAACCTTCTTGTTCTCTCTTTTCCCATTCTTTCCTTATTCCTGGTCACTATCATTATCGGGACAGTTAGCAATAAAGTGACCAATCTTACCACACTTGAAGCAGGAGCGCTTTCCCTTCGTCTTGCTCTTTTTGGGATGCTCCTTGCGACCCTTTAGCACCGTCTTGAAGCGCTTGATGATGAGTGCCATTTCTTCCTCGTTGAGCCCCGTCGCCTTAACTTGTACCACCTTGCTAGATAGCGTCTCCTTGCTATTTGTTGCCTTGAGAGCAATGGCTTGAGGCTCATGAATTGGACCATTCAATGCCTCATCGACGTATCTTGCCTCCTTGATCATCATCCGCCCGCTTACGAACTTTCCAAGTATTTCTTCGGGCGACATCTTGGTGTACCTAGGATTTTCACGAATATTGTTTACAAGATGTGGATCAAGGACAATGAAAGACCTTAGCATTAGGCGGACGACGTCATGGTCCGTCCATCGCGTGCTTCCATAGCTCCTTATTTTGTTGACGAGGGTCTTGAGCCTGTTGTATGTTTGGGTTGGCTCCTCCCCCCTGATCATTGCGAACCTTCCTAGTTCGCCTTCCACCAACTCCATCTTGGTGAGCATGGTGACGTCGTTCCCCTCGTGTGAGATCTTGAGGGTGTCCCAAATCTGATTGGCGTTGTCCAAGCCGCTCACCTTATGGTACTCATCCCTGCACAATGAGGCTAACAACACAGTAGTAGCATGTGCATTTTTATGAATTTGTTCATTGATGAACATGGGACTATCCGTACTATCAAAGTGCATTCCATTTTCTACTATCTCCCATATACTTGGATGGAGAGAGAACAAGTGGCTACGCATTTTGTGACTCCAAAATCTGTAGTCCTCTCCATCAAAGTGAGGGGGTTTACCGAGGGGAATGGAAAGAAAATGAGCATTGGAATTTTGCGGAATACGAGAGTAATCAAAAGAAAAATTCGAGTTAACCGTCTTCTTTTTCTCGTAGTCGTTGTCGTCGTTGTCCTTTTGGGAAGAAGAGGACTCGTCGCTGTCGTCGTAGTAGACGATCTTCTTGATGCGCCTCTTCTTCTTCCCGTCCTTCTTCTTATGACTTGAGCCCGAGTCAGTGGGCTTGTCGTCTTTCGGCTCATTGATGAAGGACTCCTTCTCCTTGTCATTGATCACTATCCCCTTTCCCTTAGGATCCATCCCTTCGGGCGATTAGTCCCTTTCTTGAAGAGAACGGCTCCGATACCAATTGAGAGCACCTAGAGGGGGAGTGAATAGGTGATCTAGTAAAAACTTGAAACTTAATGCCACAAAACTTGATTAGGAGTTAGCACAATAAAGCCAAGTGGCTAGAGAGGAGTTCTTGCAAAACACAATAACCACAAGGAGATCAACACAGAGAGGCACAATGGTTTATCCCGTGGTTCGGCCAAGTCCAACACTTGCCTACTCCACGTTGTGGAGTCCCAACGGACGAGGGTTGCACTCAACCCCTCTCAAGTGATCCAATGATCAACTTGAATACCACGATGTTCCTTTTTCCTTTACTATATCCCGTTTGCGAGGAATCTCCACAACTTGGAGTCTCTCACCCTTACAATGAGGATCAAAATGAAAGAACTAGAGTAAGGGAAGGAAGCAACACACACAAATTCACAGCAAATATGCACACACATAGCCAAGACTTGAGCTCTAATGAATATCACAAAGTTCTCACTAGAACGGAGCTCAAATCACTAAGAAGGTCAAACGAGTGCGCAAAGACGAAGTGTGAATGATCAAGAATGCTCAAAGTGTACTTGGTGTCCTCCTCCATGCGCCTAGGGGTCCCTTTTATAGCCCCAAGGCAGCTAGGAGCCGTTGAGAGCATTCCAGGAAGGCAATTCTTGCCTTCTGTCGACTGGCGCACCGGACAGTCCGGTGCACCACCGGACAGTCCGGTGCACCACCGGACACTGTCCGGTGCGAATTTCTTTCCTGTTTTGGCGCAGCCGACCGTTGATGTTTTGGAGCCGTTGGCGCACTGGACACTGTCCGGTGCACACCGGACAGTCCGGTGCCCCCTTCAGACCGTTGGCCCGGCCACGCGTCACGCGCGGATTGCGCGGCCGACCGTTGGCTCACCGGACAGTCCGGTGAATTTTAGTCGTACGCCACCGACGAATTCCCGAGAGCGGCCTTTTCACCAGAGCCAGCCTGCACCACCGGACATTGTCCGGTGCACCACCGGACAGTCCGGTGCTCCCAGACTGAACTGTCTTTGGCTGAACAAAGCCATCACTTTTCCAAATTGATTTCTCCTGTTTCCAGTACTTAGACAGAATACATTAGTCCTTAAAACAAAGTACTAAGACTTAGAAACATACCTTTATGTTGGTTTTCACTTTGTCCATCATTTGGCATAGATTAACACATGACCACTTGTGTTGGCACTCAATCACCAAAATACTTAGAAATGGTCCAAGGGCACATTTCCCTTTCACTTGGTGGGTCGAAGCTGAATCTAAAAGGCACAGGATGGAAAACGGACGGTACCTATTGATCGACGGATGGTGACGAAGTCGCGTCGGGGATGGACTGCACCGTTATCTCAGGTACGAGGCTAACGCCCAGCAAGTCCTTCGCGAGCGTGCTGGCGTCATCCGTCCGCTTGGGGTTGGCGTGTTGCGGGGAAACGACGCTTGTCTTCGTCTCAGACGCGAGGTCAACGCCCGACGTGTCCCCCGCTGGGGCGCCGGCGTCGTCGACTCGCTCGACAGCCAACGAGGTGCCGCCTCCTGCTTGGCCATGGTTGCCCCGCCTCCTCCTCCTACGGCGGGGAAGGTGACGGGACAGACCCGGATGCTGCTCTAACGCCATGGGGGGAAGACATTGTCGATTCCGCCACCGCCGGGCAGGCTGACGGCCACCGTTGTCGCTGTCGCGCGGCGGAGGAAGGAGTACCATGTCGTAGCTGCCGTCGAGGGATATGAACTCGAGACTCCCGAAACAGAGCAGTGTCCCGGGCTGGAGAGGTTGCTGGAGACTACCCATCTGGAGCTTGACGAGAAGCTGTTCGTCAACACGCAGCAGGCCCCTACCTGGCGCGCCAACTGTCGGCGTTTCGACCCCGAGGGGTCCCTGGACCGACGAGTAAATTGTCGATGCGTGCCCCAGCCCGGATGGGTCGGCGCGAGACGGAACACAAAGAGGGGGAAAACGCGGCTTCGTGTTGTCCTGCGCCTAGGGTGGATGCGCTTGCAATAGGGGGTTACAAGCGTTCGCGAGGGAGAGAGGGAGAGAGCCTGTCCGTCGGCCTGTCCTCCCGCGCGGCCACCTCCTCGTACGAGGGCCCTGGACCTTCCTTTTATAGATGTAAGGAGAGGGTCCAGGTGTACAATGGGGGCCCTATGTACATGCTAACGTGGCTGTCGGAGAGGTGCTAGTGCCCTGTGTATGTGATGTCGTGGCCGTCGGAGGAGCGCTTGAGCCCTGTAGAAGCACAGCTGTCAGGGTTGTCGGGACCTTGCTGACGTCTCCTTGCTTCCGTAGGGGGCTGAGAACCGCTGTCGTCATGGGAGCACGCGGGGTGCCATCATTACTTGTTTACCGGGGCGAGCCAGATGGGACGCCGGTCTTGTTCCTCGTAGCCTAAGCTAGCTAGGGGTAGGGTAATGATGTACCCCCCTGTGGCGTGGTCGGTCCGAGCCCAAGGTCGGGCGAGGCGGTGACTCCTCCGAGGTCGAGGTTGAGGCCGAGCCCTGGGGTCGGGCGAGGCGGAGACCGTCTTCCGAGGTCGAGGTTGAGGCCGAGCCCTGGGGTTGGGCGAGGCGAAGACCGTCTTCCGAGGTCGAGGTTGAGGCCGAGCCTTGGGGTCGGGCGAGGTGGAGACCACCTTCCGAGGCCGAGGCGGGGGCCGAGCCTTGGGGTCGGGCGAGGCGGAGACCACCTTCCGAGGCCGAGGCGGGGGCCGAGCCCCGGGGTCGGGCGAGGCGGAGCTTCCTATGGCGCCTGAGGCTGGACTCGGCTGCTGTCAGCCTCACCCTGGCGGGTGGCACAACAGTCGGAGTAGGGCAGGCGGCGCTGTTTTCCTGTCAGGTCAGTCAGTGGAGGGGCGAAGTGACTGCGGTCACTTCGGCCCTGCCGACTGAGGAGCGCGCGTCAGGATAAGGTGTCAGGCGATCCTTGCATTGAATGTTCCTGCGATACGGTCGGTTGGCGAGGCGATCTGGCCAAGGTTGCTTCACTGCGAAGCCTGCCCGAGCTGGGCCTTGGGCGAGTCGAAGGTGCGCCCGTTGCTTGAGGAGGCCCTCGGGCGAGGCGTGAATCCGCGTGGGTCTACTGTTCCTGCCCGAGGCTGGGCTCGGGCGAGGCGAGATCGTGTCCCTTGAGTGGACGGAGCCTTGACCTGAATTGCGCCCATCAGGCTTCTGCAGCTTGTGCTGATGGTGATTACCAACCGAGTTTAGGAGTCTTGGGGGTACCCCTATTTATGGTCCCCGACACTGGTATTTGTAACTTGCAGGATGCAAACAACTCTTAATGTTCACGTAATACTCATGAAACACCAGGACGATGATACAACTTCCATGGTCGGCGTGTCCCTAGGCTGGGCTTATGATGCGGACGAGGCGCCCCTGTCCAGCATTACATCGCCCAGCGCGTTCTCACCTAGTGTGATCTCGCCCAACGTGGCGGTCGGCGCGGCCTTGGCCAGCGCGTGCAGGACCGAGCTCGATGGGAGCCCGACGGACAGTGCAGCAGGGGTGAGCCTGAGGGCCTGGACGGGGTACAGGGTAGCCGTGGCCAAGACGGTGGCCGGTCATTCATGGCGGCGTGGAGACAGAACGCGCACACAAGATAATTTGGTCTCCTTAGGTACAAAATACAGGGAAAGAAGTAATAAAAGGAAGATTATATAGTAAATGGTAGTATAATCAATTAGAACATATTTGTAGTCCCTTTTTTGCGAAGTAAATCTTTTGGATGGCAATATTGCGAAACACTATGTTTAGAGTCCCAAATATACAATTGGCTCGTAGACGGAAGGTGCTAGAAGAAAAGAATAGATGGAAACGTTATTTTTATGTAACCAGTGGTATTGGTGGGTAATTATTTACCAACTTCACATCCAGGTTTATATTTTGACGTTTTGGAGTTGCAAATGAGGTGCTCCAAAACTCCACCTCCATTTATATTACAACTCCATGGAGTTGTCAGTTCCTTGGAGTTTTGGAGTTCTAGTGTTTGGCTAGAAAGTTAGTTGGAGATACTAGAGTTTAGCTCCAGAGCCATCCCATACAGGCCCATAGTATCAGTGTCGGCACGACATGGGTCTAATACTGGCTTGGGGCACGCACCCCGACATGATGGACTGGCATGAGTACGACATGATTAAGTGACCGGACGGTTAGACACCGGTGGTATATAGATGTGATTGTGATATGTGCATGTGATTGTAAATCGTTATTTTTTTATGATTTTAAACATAATGAATTCACTTTATAAGGTATAAATATTCAAGTTTTAAAATTATATATGTAATCTTAAAGATATATTTTTGAAGTTTTTAAAACGAAATAGTGTATAGACTGGCACGAGCACTATTAGGTGTTAGTGTCGTATAGTGTTGGCACGACACAGTTAGGTACTATAGTGTAGTGTCTACCTGTCTGGCTAATGGTTAGGTACTAGTGGCAGCACGACATAATTAATAATAGTGTCTAATAATATCTTGCCTAATAATATGGTGCCTAATAGTGATGTGCCGGACGGCCATTTATAAGTCCAGCGGAGGGGAAGGCGACGAGTGCAATATAGCGGCTTCTCGATTTGAGGAGCACGTCGACGAGGTGCTCAGCGTGGCCAGTGGCGACCGACGGTGAGTGCCGCCGCCGGGACGAAACCGCGGGCGATCGACGGCCCATGGGTCGACAGCACTAGAACAGGCTACACAAGCTAGTATTGGCCTATGGACATGGACCTTGACCTAACGCACTTGCTATTTTGGGTGCCATTTTCATCTCACGGCAAGAATTTTAATACTATTGTTGGAACTTGCTCTCAGCAGCAAGGAGGCCAACAAGGATGAACAGTGGTGACAACAGGGATACGTGCTCAGGGGCAAATAGCTCTGTTAATGTCTAGCCTCTCACGGGCACTGTGTGGGGGTATTTATAGGTATCTGAGTGCCCAACGCCTCGTGTTAAGGACGCATGTGCCCTCGGACACCTAGTTTATCCCCAGAATATTCCCATAAAGCAGGGTTACAAGCTGTACTTACAAGAATGCCTTTACAAACTAGGCCCGTAACACAACGGCGGTCACGCGGGGCCCGTTACAATGGGCCAGATCACATGTGGGCCTCAGAGCAGGACGAGGCCGTGCCGCGGGGAGACGTCACCGCAGGCCTTCGTCTGGTGCTGAATGAAGTGAAGGGTGTCCCTGCCCGTTTTGTCTTCGTCAAACCAGCGACTGCAGCGAAATGCGACGAGCGAAGGGTGGCGTCTCTGCCTTCGCCCCAACAACTATGTTACTAGTATTGGGCATCCAGAGGGGACTGGCTGAAAATCAAACGAAGGAGACATGTACCTGATGATTCATCGCTCGTGATTGTCTTAGCTAGAGCAGGAAAACGAGGGACCTCACACCTCAGACGACCTTCGATCGAAGGAATCAGGAACCTCAGCCCAAGCTAGATGAAAACTTTTTTGTTGTTTCAAATATTATCAATCTATCTCTTCATTCTAACAAGGTTGCGCTTGCGCATGAGTTAGCTCGATGTGCTAGGACCTGGGACCCGGGACACTGTCATGCCTGGGTGTTGTTCCCAAACTTTGTAAATGTTGCAGTAGCTCGCGATTCAGCTGAACTAGCTGTTCTCAAAATGAGGCCGTAGAGCCGTGATTCAGTTCAAAAAAAAAACTAGGCGTCCTCCAAAAACTAGAAGCGAAGCCACAAACATTCTGCCAGCCAGAAGGCCAGAATTATATTAACTCTAAATATTGTACAAAAAAAAAGAAACCTGAATTCTAAGGCCTTGTTCGTTTGTCTAGGAATGGACCAGGAATCATTCCAGCTGATCAAAACTTATACAAATTAGAGAAACAAACCAGCTAGAAATTGTTCCATCCATGCATCCGTTCCGGAAGAAACGAACTGCCCCTAAATAAGAATCATGCCACCTTTCATATTCAAAGTGTGATGTTCCAACTGAATTCTTAACATACCAATCATTACACACATCCGTGCCACTGGTTTCCACCTCATCCTCATGGAATGGGGACGTGAACACACTGTGGAATCGACATTTTACTTACAGGTTATGACTTGACTTCAACAGCTGCTGTGTCGGAGCTGACAGTGACGCATGGGAACCAATATCTTCGCTTGCCATCCCTGTGGCCATCGTCGATCATAGCAAGCCCCTCCTGCTCAAGCAGCAATAGTTGTTACACCTCTGTAAGGTTGAACTCACATCATTTCAATAATGTCATGTACTCCAAGGAACTTTATGCTTGCTTCAAATGTGAACCCACCCAAGCCCGTGTTCACAGGCATGCATGGATGCAATTGTGTATCTACATGGATGAGGATGACTCAACAAATTGCAAAGATTGGCTATGGGTGGACTCAGCGTCACATGACGCACATGTATTAACAATAACTGATATCTTTTTTTTTCTTTGGCACAGAAAAGATACATACAGGATACTATTGTCATAAGGAAACTTAGGAGGCAGATTACCTTGAGCAAAGTTTCAAGAGCATCAATCGCACGCCCAGTAGACCATGAGAATTCCTTTTCAACTTGTTCCACCGTGACATAGCCATCAGCCTACATGTCAATGATGTTATCAGCAGAGGGGAACCGAAAAGTAATTTAAGGCTTCCAACCTACTCTTGATTACTAATATACAGCTGCTATAAATAAGGCCTTTGTGGTTGCCAACATGAGAAATGGCATCACCTCTATGATGTACTATGACATCGAACATTACAAGCACAAACCTGAGCTAGCCCAAGTATCCCACTGTGGTCTTTATTTAATTCGGTAGGAACTGAACGCACAAGCTTTCTCCTCCCAACAGAAATTACTTCAAAACCACTACCAAGGACCTGCGAATCCACAAAGGAAGGAGCAGATGAGATACAGACTCATAGAAACAATATACATGCGATTCCAAAGTTCCAAGATAAATATAAATGGATCATTAAAGCTTCATAGTCTTACTTTTAGCTTGCTTATAGCACGCAAACAGTCATCTTCAGATAATGATTCAAGAGTAGCTTTCCTCTTCTGACCGAGCAGTTTGCGGAGATCTAGTAAGTCAATCAAGCCACCATTATGTGATCTGGTAGCAATGCATATGTCAACTATCTGAACCCCTGCCACGATACGCATCAACGGTAAGCATACCAGATTTTACTTCCATGACCAGAAGAACACTCAAGAAAACTTGAAGTGAGTATGCCAACCAAGTTCATAGTAGAAGTCACCAATCCCTAGAAGTTCTGCCCAGACTCCTTTATTAGATGCCAATGGATCTACTCCGACTTTTGCGCACATCTCATGGAACTGCTGTCTGAATACTGGGTTTTTACGGATGTCACTCTGCAATAGCACAATATGAACATGTAACATTACCAAACAGAATCAGAGCGCACTGCCATTTAATCTTTGCGCTTTTCGGTGACTTAATAAGGCCATATCAAAGGAAACTACTTATTTCTTCAGGGTTCTTCTTTCCATTGACCTTTTCTGTGAGAATGTGGATTGTTGACTGAATTGATATTATATATAAGTTACTCCATGACTTATTAGCAAACTAACACTTAAAATCTATGGGTTGTCATATTTGATTGCTTCATCTTTCAGTTATGTATTGTTTCTGTTAACACTTGGCATTGGATCTAAAAGGGTAATGTTTAATATAATAGCAGTAGCTGAGCATCTACATATTTTCTAAGGACAACCATTTAATTTATAGTTAAGGAAGCAGATAATACATGCAAGCATAAATAATGTTTTTTGAATGAATATTGGCAGGAGAGCTGCTCATTCATTTAGCAGATGAGTCTAAAACAGAGAGTTTACAAAAGCTCATGGATTCTCCCAATCCCAGGCAGGCCATGAGGTTTAGCATTGATCTTACACTTAATTACATAAAAGATGGGTAATCCCAATCTATATCATCATCCAAGAAGCCAGCGGATAACTTGCTATTTTAAGCATATAACAATTAAGTGTCATTAGGCTTTCTTTCTTCTTTGGACATTCAACTAGATATAGGAGAGTGGATCACCTTATGCTTGCGAGCGAATTCCTCGAGCTGTGACCGGAACGTCGCAAGCTGCTCCTTCATGACATCGGTCCTCACCTTGGCCACATTCTCCCCGACCAGCCGGAATTGGTCCTGAAAGTTCCCAGCAATACTCTCATATCATCCTCCAAGAGCACAGATCTCTTATTCAGAAGAAGCATAAGAACTGCACGTACACGAGTAGCCGCCGCATTCTGCAAGCCAGCGATCCCAGGCCTCCTCCTCATGCTTCCCGGCAGTGGCCACAGAAGCGCGGACGACGAGCTCGAGGCACCGAGATGGCGCGAGCTGGGGCGGAGATGGAGGGCGAGCTCGGGGCCGTCAGGGAGGGCGAGGGAGGCCCAAGAGCAGCCAGAAACGGCCTGATGGGGCGTGGGGGAGAGAAGATCGGCTGGGGCGGTGCTCCTTCGGCCGGGAAGAGGAGGCGGCGGCGCTGGAGAGGGTGGGAGGCCGGGCGGGCGCGAGCGGAACACGCCACACGCGTGGGGAAAGCGAGGACCTAAAAATCGCCCGGCGGGCGGCGGCAACGGAAGTGCACTCGGGTCTTCGGGATGGATGTCTGGGGGCTCTCGGCGTATTGGGAATTTGCTATTTTATTAGACTTATCTATTTTACCACCAGATCCATAAATTATAGATATAAATGGTCTCACAAGTCATAGACAGAGTGTCACATAATAACAGAGAGCCCACGTTAAAGCGCTATGAGACGACTTATTTACGTGTCGGTAGGTTAATAGACACAATTCTATACTCACCAGATAGAAGCGTACTGCGTACAGAATTGTGCTGGTTGTTAACAAACTAAGTTAGGATGTCGGGTCAACTATTAAAAAATCCAAATGAATTGATCCAAGTCGAGATGAGCCAGCCACGAACCAAGCGAGACGACAAGTTTAACATCAAGTTAAGGTGAGCAATTATTTTAATGGTTCCCTTCAATGCTTTACTTTCTATTTTTATATGAGTTACACATACAGATGACATCGAGTGATTAGTTTGCACGAGAATAGTGTTGTCGATTGCCCAAAAACATTTTAGAAGCCAAGTATGCCCATTTTTATTCTCCTTTATAAAATGTAATTGCACACGGGCATGGTTTATCAACTTCATGTCAAGGCAACTAATAGACAGCAGGCATAAGTTGTATCAAAAGCTTAGTGGCTGGTAACATTTGCACATTTCAGTTCAACTGTGTTCTCTGCAATAGTTTTCCTTGAACCATAGTATGTGGTAGGGTGGTAAATCGGTGCATCAGATAAATATTGCATGATAGTTTATGATCATGAGATTCCAAATAAACACCAGTAACCTGCTGAAACATTTCTATTGGAATGTCATGCAGCCAGTCAATAATGTGGCCAGTTATGATGATGACCACAGGAAAGCTTTGAGAGGACCACTCTATGCCAGGATCTGTGAATACCAATATTCTGACAGGCAAAGGTGACAGCAATAGAGGAAAATGCATTAATCAACTATTTTAAGAAATGTTTGGGTACATTTTTTAATAAAATTATTAGACAAACAACCTGCTCAGTCTGACATTTGGAAATAGTTGTTTTTTGTTTCATCCTTGTCAATTGTGCTTCATTAGAAAAACATGCATTAACATGTCTACATTCATTGATACTGAAAATATATAGTAGTCATCTAAATTCTAAACTTAATGGTTTTGTGAGTACTTTGTTATAGACTAGATCACCTTGTAGCGACAGATATTTTTGAACTGATTTATGGTTCTTCTATTGGGGGTTAAAAGATTTGCACACAGATGATAATTACTTGTTGGAATGATCTAAAGTTATGTATGCCCATTCCTTTGTTATCATCACTAGTCACTAGAAACTGACATTTTTGGTAAAGCAACAACCTTTTGTTAAGAGGGGTCTTCCTACAGTAATAAATGTTGGACGACTGACCGACTCGGTAAGAGGGGTCTTCCTCATCCTAGTACTTGCCCCTTATGTGACTAGGAAGGGGAGTCTATTCATCACTTGCTTGTTTCCTGTGTCCTCGCGAGACAATTTTGGTATCTTCTTCTCCAACGTGTCGGCTTGTCCGCCCTTTCCCCGGGGATGGAAGATATCAGTTTTGAAGCTTGGTTGAGTAGATCGGCTGAGGTTGTTCCTAAGGACCTCAGAGATGGCTTTAATTCCTTGGTGGTCCTGGGGGCTTGGACTATCTGTAGACACCGCAATGATTGCGTTTTCAATGGTGCTCAACCTTCTATAGCTGGATTGCTTACCTCAGTCGGTGATGAGTTCAATATGTGGTGTTTTGCGGGGGCCAAAGGCTTGACCCGTCTTTCAGACCTAGCTTTTGTTCAACCCCGGCTACTAGGAGGCGGTTTTACCTCTTGTTGTTTTTGTGTGTGTACGTGTGTGAGTGGTGTGTTAGGTCATTGTATATAATTTTTTTCCTTTTCTTCTTCTAATATAATGATACACAACTCTCCTGCGTGTTCGAGAAAAAAATAACTTTTTATAAAAATTATTAAGAGAAGTTATCCTTCTTTTTTCCTATTTGTCTAGAGCTTTTGATCATCCTTGTTTCATATATGCCTTTAGTTCGTGTTCTAATAATAGTTTGCCTTCTAACAACTCTACCCAGTAACATCATCTCATGGCATGCATGTGTACTCTGTGGAACGTGCTTCTCCTCCGTACTCTGGTATTGAAAGTCGCCTAGAGGGGGGTGAATAGGGCGAAACTGAAAATCTCAAAAATAATCACAACTACAAGCCGGGTTAGCGTTAGAAGTATAATAGAGTCCGCGAGAGAGGGTGCAAAACAAATCGCAAACGAATAATGAAGTGAGACACGCGGATTTGTTTTACCGAGGTTCGGTTCTCTCAAACATACTCCCCGTTGAGGAGGCCACAAAGGCCGGGTCTCTTTCAACCCTTACCCTCTCTCAAATGGTCCCTTGGACCGAGTGAGCTTTCTTTTCTCAATCACTTGGAACACAAAGTTCCTACAAGGACCACCACAAGATTGGTGTCTCTTGCCTCAATTACAAGTGAGTTTTGATCGCAAGAAAGAATCAAGAAAGAAGGCACGATTGCAAAAACCAAGCGACAAGAGCGACAAATAACACACGGATCACTTTCTCTCTCAAGTCACTAATCACTAATGATCTCTTTTCTCAATTGTGAAACTTGGAGAGATGGAGGCTTTGAATGTGTCTTGAAATGGATTGCTAGCTCTTGTATTGAATGTTGAAGGTTGGAATGCTTGGGTCAAGTGAATGGAGGTGGTTGGGGTTGTATTTATAGCCACCAACCACTTCCTAGCCGTTGCTCCATTCTGCTGAGCGCGGACGGTCCGCCCGCCTGGTCCGGACGGTCCGCCCCTGTAGATCAACGGCTGAAAACGCAACGGTCAGCAGTAACGGCTATATCAACGGCTATATTGCATTTAATGCGTCGTCAGATGTCAGACAGACCCAGTCGCGGACGGTCCGGTCGTGCACCCCGGACGGTCCGCAACTCCGCTATAATTCATTCTTCCGAACCCGTCACCTTCGGGTTTTTCGGATCCTTGCCTACCGGACGGTCCGCGCATGAGGTCGGACGGTCCGAGCGAGGTCCCAGACGGTCCGCGCTTATCCTCCGGAAGGTCCATAGTGCAGACTCGGATTTTTGCATTGGTTCTGTCCGAGGGTCATCCTTGTGTCGCGGACGGTCCGCTACAAGGGCCCGGACGGTCCGCGCTTTGCCTGTTTTTCCAAAAAGCTTCTCCTGTCCGGAATAATCTACGGTATTCCGGACAGTCGATTTAGTATAGTTGTAGATGAACCTTTGACACCTGTAGAACATATAATCTAGAGCAAACTAGTTAGTCCAATTATTTGTGTTGGACAATTCAACCACCAAAATCAATTAGGAAGTAGGTGTAAGCCTAATTCCCTTACAATCTCCCCCTTTTTGGTGATTGATGCCAACACAAACCAAAGCAAATATAAAAGTGCATATTTGAACTAGTTTGAATAATGTAAGTGCAAAGGTTGCTTGGAATTGAGCCAATAAGAATTCTTGCATGGATTGTTTCTTTATTTTTAACATTTTGGACCACGCATGCACCACACGTTTTGTTTTTGCAAATTCTTTTGTAAATCTTTTTCAAAGTCTTTTTGCAATTAGTCAAAGATAGATGAATAAGATTTCGAGAAGCATTTTCAGGATTTGAAATTCTCCCCCTGTTTCAAATGTTTTTCCTTTGACTTAAACAAAACTCCCCCTAAATGAAATCCTCCTCTTAGTGTTCAAGAGGGTTTTGAGATATCAAGTTTTGAAAAAACTACTTGCTCCCCCTTTAGAACATAAAGAGATACCAATTTGAAATTTACCAATTGAAAATCATTAATTTAAAAAATCAGGGTGGTGATTGTGGTCCTTTTGCTTTGGGCGTACTTTCTCCCCCTTTGGCATGAATCGCCAAAAAACGGATACTTGGAATGAAGTATAAGCCCGTTCTAGCTGCTTTCTCCCCTTTGGCAAGGAAAACATATAAGTGAAGATTATACAAAAGATGGAGAGTGATGCGGAGCGACGACGAAGGATGAGTAGTAGAGTGGAGTGGAAGCCTTTGTCTTCGCCGAAGACTCCAATTCCCTTTCAATATACCTATGACTTGGTTTGAAATATACTTGAAAACACATTAGTCATAGCATATAAAAGAGACATGATCAAAGGTATATTTATAAGCTATGTGTGCAAATTAGCAAAAGAAATTCCTAGAATCAAGAATATTGAGCTCATGCCTAAGTTTGGTAAAAGTTTGTTCATCAAGTGGCTTGGTAAAGATATCGGCTAATTGATCTTTAGTGTTAATGTATGAAATCTTGATATCCCCCTTTTGTTGGTGATCTCTAAGAAAATGATACCGAATGGCTATGTGTTTAGTGCGGCTATACTCAACGGGATTATCCGCCATGCGGATTGCACTCTCATTATCACATAGAAGGGGAACTTTGGTTAATTTGTAACCATAGTCCCGCAGGGTTTGCCTCATCCAAAGCAATTGCGCGCAACAATGGCCTGCGGCAATATACTCGGCTTCGGCGGTAGAAAGAGCGACCGAATTTTGCTTCTTTGAAGCTCAAGACACCAAGGATCTTCCCAAGAACTGGCAAGTCCCCGATGTGCTCTTCCTATTAATCTTACACCCCGCCCAATCGGCATCCGAATAACCAATCAAATCAAATGTGGATCCCCGAGGGTACCAAAGCCCAAACTTAGGTGTATAAGACAAATATCTCAAGATTCGTTTTACGGCCGTAAGGTGTGATTCCTTAGGGTCGGCTTGGAATCTTGCACACATGCAAACGGAAAGCATAATGTCCGGTCGAGATGCACATAAATAAAGTAATGAACCAATCATCGACCGGTATACCTTTTGATCCACGGACTTACCTCCCGTGTCGAGGTCGAGATGCCCATTTGTTTCCATGGGTGTCTTGATGGGCTTGGCATCCTTCATCCCAAACTTGGTTAGAATGTCTTGAGTGTACTTCGTTTGGCTAATGAAGGTGTCCTCTTGGAGTTGCTTGACTTGGAATCCTAGAAAATACTTCAACTCCCCCATCATAGACATCTCGAATTTTTGTGTCATGATCCTACTAAATTCTTCACATGTAGATTCGTTAGTAGACCCAAATATAATATCATCAACATAAATTTGGCATACAAACAAATCATTGTCAAGAGTTTTAGTGAATAAAGTAGGATCGGCCTTGCCGACTTTGAAGCCATTAGCAATAAGGAAATCTCTAAGGCATTCATACCATGCTCTTGGGGCTTGCTTTAGCCCATAAAGCGCCTTAGAGAGCCTATAGACATGGTTAGGGTACTCACTATCTTCAAAGCCGGGAGGTTGCTCAACATAGACCTCCTCCTTGATCGGTCCATTGAGGAAGGCACTCTTCACGTCCATTTGGTAGAGCTTGAAGCCATGGTAAGTAGCATAGGCCAATAATATACGAATTGACTCAAGCCTAGCTACGGGTGCATAGGTTTCACCAAAATCCAAACCTTCGACTTGTGAATACCCCTTGGCCACGAGTCGAGCTTTGTTCCTTGTCACCACACCATGCTCGTCTTGCTTGTTGCGGAAGACCCACTTGGTTCCTACAACATTTTGATTAGGACGTGGAACTAAATGCCATACCTCGTTCCTCGTGAAGTTGTTGAGCTCCTCTTGCATCGCCATCACCCAATCCGAATCTTGGAGTGCTTCCTCTACCCTGTGTGGCTCAATAGAGGAAACAAAAGAGTAATGCTCACAAAAATGTGCAACCCGAGATCGAGTGGTTACCCCCTTATGAATGTCGCCGAGGATGGTGTCGACGGGGTGATCTCGTTGGATTGCTTGGTGGACTCTTGGGTGTGGCGGCCTTGGTTATTCATCCTCCTTGTCTTGATCATTTGCATCTCCCCCTTGATCGTTGTCGTCATCTTGAGGAGGCTCATCTCTTTGATCTTCTCCTTCATCAACTTGAGCCTCGTCCTCATTTTGAGTTGGCGGAGATGCTTGCGTGGAGGAGGATGGTTGATCTTGTGCATGTGGAGGCTCTTCGGATTCCTTGGGACACACATCCCCAATGGACATGTTCCTTAGCGCGATGCACGGAGCCTGTTCTTCACCTATCTCATCAAGATCAACATGCTCTACTTGAGAGCCGTTAGTCTCATCAAACACAACGTCACAAAAAACTTCAACAAGTCCTGAGGACTTGTTAAAGACTCTATATGCCCTTGTGTTTGAGTCATATCCTAGTAAAAAGCCTTCTACAGTGTTAGGAGCAAATTTAGATTTTCTACCTCTCTTAACAAGAATAAAACATTTGCTACCAAAAACTCTAAAATAAGAAATATTTGGCTTTTTACCGGTTAGGAGTTCATAGGATGTCTTCTTGAGGATTCGGTGTAGATATAACCGGTTGATGGCGTAGCAGGCAGTGTTGACCGCCTCGACCCAAAACCGATCCGGTGTCTTGTACTCATCAAGCATGGTCCTCGCCATGTCCAAAAGAGTTCGATTCTTCCTCTCCACTACACCATTTTGTTGTGGGGTGTAGGGAGAAGAGAACTCATGCTTGATGCCCTCCTCCTCAAGGAAGCCTTCAATTTGAGAGTTCTTGAACTCCGTCCCGTTATCGCTTCTAATTTTCTTGATCCTTAAGCCGAACTCATTTTGAGCTCGTCTCAAGAATCCCTTTAAGGTCTCTTGGGTATGAGATTTTTCTTCCGCCGATGCTTATGTAAGCGATCGGGCCGAATAAATCCATGTGTAGGAGCTCCAGTGGCCTGTCACTTGTCATAATGTTCTTGTGCGGATGATGAGTGCCAACTTGCTTTCCTGCTTGGCATGCGCTACAAATCCTGTCTTTCTCAAAATGAACATTTGTTAGTCCCAAAATGTGCTCTCCCTTTAGAAGCTTATGAAGATTCTTCATCCCAACGTGGGCTAGTCGGCGATGCCAGAGCCAACCCATGTTAGTCTTAGCAATTAAGCATGTGTCAAGTTCAGCTCTATCAAAATCTACCAAGTATAGCTGACCCTCTAACACACCCTTAAATGCTATTGAATCATCACTTCTTCTAAAGACAGTGACACCTACATCAGTAAAGAGACAGTTGTAGCCCATTTGACATAATTGAGATACAGAAAGCAAATTGTAATCTAAAGAATCTACAAGAAAAACATTGGAAATAGTATGGTCAGGTGATATAGCAATTTTACCCAATCCTTTGACCAAACCTTGATTTCCATCCCCGAATGTGATAGCTCGTTGGGGATCTTGGTTTTTCTCATATGAGGAGAACATCTTCTTCTCCCCTGTCATGTGGTTTGTGCACCCACTGTCGAGTATCCAACTTGAGCCACCGGATGCATAAACCTACAAAACAATTTTAGTTCTTGACTTTAGGTACCCAAACGGTTTTGGGTCCTTTGGCATTAGAGACAAGAACTTTGGGTACCCAAACACAAGTCTTGGAGCCCTTGTGTTTGCCCCCAACAAACTTGGCAACTACCTTGCCGGATTTGTTAGTCAAAACATAAGATGCATCAAAAGTCTTAAATGAAATGCTATGATCATTTGATGCATTAGGAGTTTTCTTCTTAGGCAACTTGGCACGGGTTGGTTGCCTAGAGCTAGATGTCTCACCCTTATACATAAAAGCATGATTAGGGCCAGAGTGAGACTTCCTAGAATGAGTTCTCCTAATTTTGCTCTCGGGATAACCGGCAGGGTACAAAATGTAACCCTCGTTATCCTGAGGCATGGGAGCTTTGCCCTTAACAAAGTTAGACAAGTTCTTAGGGGGAGCATTAAGTTTGACATTGTCTCCCCTTTGGAAGCCAATGCCATCCTTAATGCCAGGGCGTCTCCCATTATAGAGCATACTTCTAGCAAATTTAAACTTTTCATTCTCTAAGTTATGCTCGGCAATTTTAGCATCTAATAATGCTATATGATCATTTTGTTGTTTAATTAAAGCCATGTGATCATGAATAGCATTGATATCAACATCTCTACATCTAGTACTGAAAGGGAAATGTGCCCTTGGGCCATTTCTAAGTATTTTGGTGATTGAGTGCAAACACAAGTGCTTTATTGTGAATCTATGCCCATGGATGAACAAGGTGCAAATCACAAGTAAAGGTATGTTTCTAAGCCTTAGTACATTGGTGTTATGTACTAATATACTTGTCTAAGTGATAGAAACAGAAAGAAGAAGAAAGAAGAAGAGTTGGCTGTGTACAGCCAAAAGACTGCTTCGGTCTGGGGCACCGGACTGTCCGGTGGTGCACCGGACAGTGTCCGGTGGTGCACCGGACAGTGTCCGGTGCGCCAGGCTGCCTCGGGCGAAGAAGCCGCTCTCGGGAATTTGCCGACGGCGTACGGCTATAATTCACCGGACTGTCCGGTGTGCACCGGACTGTCCGGTGAGCCAACGGTCGGCCGCGCGATCTGCGCGGGACACGTGGCCTGGCCAACGGTCGGAAGGAGGCACCGGACTGTCCGGTGTGCACCGGACTGTCCGGTGCGCCAGATCTGCAACGGTTGGCAACGGTCGGCTGCGCCTGTTAAGGAAAGAAATCGGGCACCGGACAGTGTCCGGTGTGCACCGGACTGTCCGGTGCGCCCGACGACAGAAGGCAAGGATGGCCTGCCAGATTTGTTCTCAACGGCTCCTAGCTGCCTTGGGGCTATAAAAGGGACCCCTAGGCGCATGGAGGAGAACACCAAGCAACCTTAGAGCAATCTTGATCATCCACACTCAGTCTTTGCGCATTTGTTTGTCATTCTAAGTGATTCGAGCTCCGTTCTAGTGAGAACTTTGAGATTGTCTTTTGAGCTCGATTCTTGGCCGTGTGTGTGCGCATTTTGCTGTGGATTTGTGTGTGTTGCTTCCCTCCCTTACTCCGTACTTCTTTGTGAAACTCTATTGTAAGGGCGAGAGACTCCAAGTTGTGGAGATTCCTCGCAAACGGGAAAAGAGCAAAGAAAAGAAGAACACCGTGGTATTCAAGTTGATCACTGGATCACTTGAGAGGAGTTGAGTGCAACTCTCGTCCGTTGGGACGCCACAACGTGGAGTAGGCAAGTTTTGTACTTGGCCGAACCACGGGATAACCACCGTGTCATCTCTGTGATTGCTTTCTTGTGGTTATTGTGTTTTGACTCCTCTCTAGCCACTTGGCAAGAACTGTGCTAACACTTAACAAGTTTTTGTGGCTATAAGTTTAAGTTTTACAGGATCACCTATTCACCCCCCCCTCTAGGTGCTCTCAATTGGTATCGGAGCCGTTCTCTTCAAGAAAGGGACTAGCCGCCCGAAGAGATGGATCCCAAGGGGAAGGGAATCGTGATCAACGATAAGGAGAAGGAGTCCTTCGTCAATGAGCTCAAAGATGACAAGCCTACCGACTCCGGCTCGGGTCATAGACGAGAAGAAAGGGAAGAAGAAGAAGACGAGGCGCATCAAGGAGATCGTCTACTACGACGACAGTGATGAGTCTACTTCTTCCCAAAAGGACGACGACCACAACGACTACGAGCAAAGGAAACCGGTTAATTCTAACTTTTCCTTTGACTACTCTCGTATTCCGCAAAGCTCAAATTCACATTTGCTTTCCATTCCACTCGGCAAGCCCCCACACTTTGATGGGGAGGACTACGGATTTTGGAGCCACAAAATGCGTAGTCACCTATTTTCTCTCCATCCTAGTATATGGGAGATTGTAGATAGTGGAATGCACTTTAATAGTTCAGATAGTCCTATATTCATTAATGAACAAATCCATAAGAATGCACAAGCTACTACTGTTCTTCTAGCTTCATTGTGCAGGGATGAATATAACAAAGTGAGTGGCTTGGATAACGCCAAGCAAATCTGGGATACCCTCAAGATCTCTCATGAGGGAAATGACGCTACCTTGCTCACCAAAATGGAGTTGGTGGAGGGCGAGCTTGGACGGTTCGCGATGATAAGGGGCGAGGAGCCAACTCAAACATACAACCGGCTCAAGACCTTTATCAACAAAATAAGGAGCTACGGAAGCACGCGATGGACGGACCACGACGTCGTCCGACTAATGCTAAGGTCCTTTACCGTTCTTGATCCTCATTTGGTGAATAATATTCGTGAGAATCCCAGGTACACCAAAATGTCGCCCGAAGAAGTCTTAGGAAAATTCGTCAGCGGGCGAATGATGATCAAGGAGGCAAGATACGTGGATGACGCCTTGAATGGACCGATCAACGAACCACAACCTTTTGCTCTCAAAGCATCAAGAAGTAAGGAGGCGCTACCTAGCAAGGTGGCACAAATTGAGGCGGTCGGACTTAATGATGAAGAGATGGCTCTCATCATCAAACGCTTCAAGACGGTGCTAAAGGGTCACAAGGGGCAACCAAGCAAGACCAAGACGAAGGGAAAGCGCTCATGCTTCAAGTGCGGTAAGATTGGTCATTTTATCACTAACTGCCCCGATAATGATAGTGACCAGGAAAAGGGAAACAAGAGGGAAAAGAAGAAGCATTACAAGAAGGCAAAGGGCGAGGCGCATCTAGGCAAGGAGTGGGACTCGGATTGCTCCTCTTCCGACTCCGACAATGAAGGACTCGCTGCCACCGCCTTCAACAAATCAACCCTCTTCCCCAACGAGCGTCACACATGCCTTATGGCAAAGGAGAAGAAGGTATGTACTCGCAACTCTACCTATGCTTCTTCAAGTGAGGACGAATCTAGTGATGAGGATGAAGTAGATTATTCATGTTTGTTCAAGGGCTTAGATAGATCTAAGATAGACAAAATTAATGAATTAATTGATGCCTTGAATGAAAAGAATATACTTTTAGAAAAGCAAGAGGATTTGTTGTATGAAGAACATGATAAGTTTGTAGAGGCTCAAAAATCCCTTGCATTAGAAATTAAGAGGAATGAAATGCTTGCTTGTGAAGTGTCAACATGCCATGATTCTATTTCTAACTTAAAGAGCATAAACGATGATTTAAATGCTAAACTAGTAGAAGCAAATAAATCCAACTCTTGTGTTGAATATGTTGAAATTTGCACTAGGTGTAAGGATATTGATATTAATGCTTGTAGCGAACACTTAGTTTCTATTTCAAAATTGAATGATGAATTAGCTAGTCTTAATGCTCAACTTAAGACTAGCAAGAGTAATTTTGATAAACTAAAATTTGCTAGGGATGCCTACACGGTTGGTAGACACCCCTCAATTAAGGATGGGCTTGGCTTCAAGAGGGAAGCCAAGAACTTAACAAGCCATAAGGCTCCCATTCCCACTAAGGAGAAAGGGAAGGCCCCTATGGCTACTAGTGCTAAAAAGAACCATGCCTTTTTGTATCATGATAGGAGACAAACTAGAAATGCTTATAAGAGTTATAATGAGTACGATGATTTTTCTCATGCTATGTTTGCTTCTAGTTCTTCATATGTGCATGATAGAAATGTTGGTAGAAGGGATGTTGTTCATAATATGCCTAGGAGAAATGTTGTTAATATTCCTAGGAAAGTTAATGAGCCTTCTACAATATATCATGCTTTGAATGCTTCCTTTGCAATTTGTAGAAAGGATAGAAAGGTAATTGCTAGGAAGTTAGGGGCAAGATGCAAGGGAGACAAAACTTGCATTTGGGTCCCTAAGAATATTTGTGCTAACCTTGTAGGACCCAACATGAGTTGGGTACCTAAGTCCCAAGCCTAAATTTGCCTTGCAGGTTTATGCATCCGGGGGTTCAAGCTGGATTATTGACAGCGGATGCACAAACCATATGACGGGGGAGAAGAAGATGTTCACCTCCTACGTCAAGAATAAGGATTCCCAAGATTCAATTATTTTCGGTGATGGGAATCAAGGCAAGGTAAAAGGGTTAGGTAAAATTGCAATATCAAATGAGCACTCAATTTCTAATGTGTTTTTAGTAGAGTCTCTAGGATATAATTTACTATCTGTTAGTCAATTATGCAATATGGGGTATAACTGTCTATTTACTAATGTAGATGTGTCTGTCTTTAGAAGAAGTGATGGTTCACTAGCTTTTAAGGGTGTATTAGACGGCAAACTGTACTTAGTTGATTTTGCAAAAGAAGAAGCCGGTCAAGATGCATGCTTAATAGCTAAGACTAGCATGGGCTGGCTGTGGCATCGCCGCTTAGCACATGTGGGGATGAAGAACCTTCACAAACTTCTAAAGGGAGAACACGTGATAGGTTTGACTAACGTTCAATTCGAAAAAGATAGACCTTGTGCAGCTTGTCAAGCAGGTAAACAAGTGGGAGGAGCGCATCACAGCAAGAATGTGATGACAACTTCAAGACCCCTGGAGCTGCTGCATACGGACCTCTTCGGACCCGTCGCCTATCTAAGTATAGGAGGAAGTAAGTATGGTCTAGTTATTGTTGATGACTTTTCCCGCTTCACTTGGGTGTTCTTTTTGCAGGATAAGTCTGAAACCCAAGGGACCCTCAAGCGCTTCCTCAGGAGAGCTCAAAATGAGTTTGAGCTCAAGGTGAAGAAGATAAGGAGCGACAACGGGTCCGAGTTCAAGAACCTTCAAGTGGAGGAGTTCCTTGAAGAGGAAGGGATCAAGCACGAGTTCTCCGCTCCCTACACACCACAGCAAAATGGTGTGGTAGAGAGGAAGAACAGGACGCTCATTGACATGGCAAGGACGATGCTAGGAGAGTTCAAGACCCCCGAGTACTTTTGGACGGAAGCCGTGAATACGGCTTGCCACGCCATCAACAGGGTCTACCTTCATCGCCTCCTCAAGAAGACGTCGTATGAGCTACTAACCGGTAACAAACCCAATGTATCTTACTTTCGTGTATTTGGGAGCAAGTGCTACATTCTAGTGAAGAAAGGTAGAAATTCTAAGTTTGCTCCCAAAGCTGTAGAAGGGTTTTTGTTAGGTTATGACTCAAATACAAAGGCGTATAGAGTCTTCAACAAATCATCGGGTTTGGTTGAAGTCTCTAGCGACGTTGTATTTGATGAGACTAATGGCTCTCCAAGAGAGCAAGTTATTGATTGTGATGATGTAGATGAAGAAGATGTTCCGACGACCGCTATACGAACCATGGCGATTGGAGACGTTCGGCCACAGGAACAATATGAACGAGATCAACCTTCTTCCTCAACTAAGGTGCATCCCCCAACTCAAGACGATGAACAGGTTCATCAACAGGAGGCGTGTGATCAAGGGGGAGCACAAGTTGATCATGTGATGGAGGAAGAAGCGCAACCGGCACCTCCAACCCAAGTTCGAGCGATGATTCAAAGGGATCATCCCGTCGACCAAATTCTGGGTGACATTAGCAAGGGAGTAACTACTCGGTCTCGATTAGTTAATTTTTGTGAGCATTACTCCTTTGTCTCTTCTATTGAGCCTTTCAGGGTAGAGGAGGCCTTGCTAGATCCGGACTGGGTGTTGGCCATGCAGGAGGAACTCAACAACTTCAAGCACAATGAAGTTTGGACACTGGTGCCTCGTTCGAAGCAAAATGTTGTGGGAACCAAGTGGGTGTTCCGCAACAAACAGGACGAGCACGGGGTGGTGACGAGGAACAAGGCTCGACTTGTGGCAAAAGGTTATGCCCAAGTCGCAGGTTTGGACTTTGAGGAGACTTTCGCTCCTGTGGCTAGGCTAGAGTCCATTCGTATCTTGCTAGCATATGCCGCTCACCATTCTTTCAGGTTGTACCAAATGGATGTGAAGAGCGCTTTCCTCAACGGGCCAATCAAGGAGGAGGTGTACGTGGAGCAACCCCCTGGCTTCGAGGATGAACGGTACCCCGACCACGTGTGTAAGCTCTCTAAGGCGCTCTATGGACTTAAGCAAGCCCCAAGAGCATGGTATGAATGCCTTAGAGACTTTCTAATAGCTAATGCTTTCAAGGTTGGGAAAGTCGATCCAACTCTTTTTACAAAGACATGTGATGGTAATTTGTTTGTGTGCCAAATTTATGTCGATGACATAATATTTGGTTCTACTAACCAAAAGTCTTGTGAAGAGTTTAGCAGGGTGATGACGCAGAAATTCGAGATGTCGATGATGGGCGAGTTGAACTACTTCCTTGGGTTCCAAGTGAAGCAACTCAAGGACGGCACCTTCATCTCCCAAACGAAGTACACGCAAGATCTGCTAAAGCGGTTTGGGATGAAGGACGCCAAGCCCGCAAAGACTCCGATGGGGACCGACGGACACACCGACCTCAACAAAGGAGGTAAGTCCGTTGATCAAAAAGCATACCGGTCAATAATAGGTTCTTTGCTTTACTTATGTGCTAGTAGACCGGATATTATGCTTAGCGTATGCATGTGTGCTAGATTTCAATCCGATCCTAAGGAATGTCACTTAGTGGCAGTGAAGCGAATTCTTAGATATTTAGTTGCTACGCCTTGCTTCGGGCTCTGGTATCCAAAGGGGTCTACCTTTGACTTAGTTGGATACTCAGACTCCGACTATGCTGGATGTAAGGTCGATAGGAAGAGTACATCGGGGACGTGCCAATTCTTAGGAAGGTCCCTGGTGTCATGGAATTCTAAGAAACAAACTTCCGTTGCCCTATCCACCGCTGAGGCCGAGTATGTTGCCGCAGGACAGTGTTGCGCGCAACTACTTTGGATGAGGCAAACCCTCCGGGACTTTGGCTACAATCTGAGCAAAGTCCCACTCCTATGTGATAATGAGAGTGTTATCCGCATGGCGGAAAATCCTGTTGAATACAGCCGCACAAAGCACATAGACATCCGACATCACTTTTTGAGAGACCACCAACAAAAGGGAGATATCGAAGTGTTTCATGTTAGCACTGAGAACCAGCTAGCCGATATCTTTACCAAGCCTCTAGATGAGAAGACCTTTTGTAGGCTGCGTAGTGAGCTAAATGTCTTAGATTCGTGGAACTTGGATTGACTTATAACATACATGTGTTTATGCCATTGATCATGTTCCTTATGCATTTTGTTGCTTATTGATGGTGCTCAAGTTGTACAAGCACTCCCCGGACCTCACAAGTCCTTTTTGCAAGTAATGCACACATTTAGGGGGAGATGTGCTACAACTTGACCCTTTGAGACTAACCATTTGTTTGAGTTTGCTTGATTTAGTCTCGAAGGAGAATTGAAAGGGAAAAGGTGGACTTGGACCATGCAAGACTTCCACTGCACTCCGATGAGAGGGTAACTTATTCCAAGTTCATCTCTATGATCTTATTGCCTTTGTACTCTTAATTGAAGATTTTGGTGAGGCAATGGGGTTAAAGGGCCAAGATTGATCCCGTTTTGGTGCTTGATGCCAAAGGGGGAGAAAATAAAGGCCAAAGCAATAAATGGATCAGCTACCACTTGAGAGATTTGAAAATAGTAGGGTAGAGCTTTTGTTTTGTCAAAACTCTTATTGTCTCTTTTGTGAAAAGTTGGCTTCTTGTGGGGAGAAGTAGTAATTATGGGAAAAAGGGGGAGTTTTTGAAATCCTTGATCAATCTCTTTTGGAATGACTCTCTTTATGCTTCAACATGTGTGTTTGACTTAGAGATAGAGATTTGAGTTCGATTTACAAAAACAAACCAAGTGGTGGCAAAGGGTGATCCATATATGTCAAAAATGAATCAAAATAAATTTGAGGTTTATTTGAAGTGATTTTGCACTTGTTCTAGTTGCTTTGTGTTGTGTTGGCATAAATCACCAAAAAGGGGGAGATTGAAAGGGAAATGTGCCCTTGGGCCATTTCTAAGTATTTTGGTGATTGAGTGCAAACACAAGTGCTTAATTGTGAATCTATGCCCATGGATGAACAAGGTGCAAATCACAAGTAAAGGTATGTTTCTAAGCCTTAGTACATTGGTGTTATGTACTAATATACTTGTCTAAGTGATAGAAACAGAAAGAAGAAGAAAGAAGAAGAGTTGGCTGTGTACAGCCAAAAGACTGCTTCGGTCTGGGGCACCGGACTGTCCGGTGGTGCACCGGACAGTGTCCGGTGGTGCACCGGACAGTGTCCGGTGCGCCAGGCTGCCTCGGGCGAAGAAGCCGCTCTCGGGAATTTGCCGACGGCGTACGGCTATAATTCACCGGACTGTCCGGTGTGCACCGGACTGTCCGGTGAGCCAACGGTCGGCTGAGCCAACGGTCGGCCGCGCGATCTGCGCGGGACACGTGGCCTGGCCAACGGTCGGAAGGAGGCACCGGACTGTCCGGTGTGCACCGGACTGTCCGGTGCGCCAGATCTGCAACGGTTGGCAACGGTCGGCTGCGCCTGTTAAGGAAAGAAATCGGGCACCGGACAGTGTCCGGTGTGCACCGGACTGTCCGGTGCGCCCGACGACAGAAGGCAAGGATGGCCTGCCAGATTTGTTCTCAACGGCTCCTAGCTGCCTTGGGGCTATAAAAGGGACCCCTAGGCGCATGGAGGAGAACACCAAGCAACCTTAGAGCAATCTTGATCATCCACACTCAGTCTTTGCGCATTTGTTTGTCATTCTAAGTGATTCGAGCTCCGTTCTAGTGAGAACTTTGAGATTGTCTTTTGAGCTCGATTCTTGGCCGTGTGTGTGCGCATTTTGCTGTGGATTTGTGTGTGTTGCTTCCCTCCCTTACTCCGTACTTCTTTGTGAAACTCTATTGTAAGGGCGAGAGACTCCAAGTTGTGGAGATTCCTCGCAAACGGGAAAAGAGCAAAGAAAAGAAGAACACCGTGGTATTCAAGTTGATCATTGGATCACTTGAGAGGAGTTGAGTGCAACTCTCGTCCGTTGGGACGCCACAACGTGGAGTAGGCAAGTTTTGTACTTGGCCGAACCACGGGATAACCACCGTGTCATCTCTGTGATTGCTTTCTTGTGGTTATTGTGTTTTGACTCCTCTCTAGCCACTTGGCAAGAACTGTGCTAACACTTAACAAGTTTTTGTGGCTATAAGTTTAAGTTTTACAGGATCACCTATTCACCCCCCCTCTAGGTGCTCTCAAGTACAAATAGAAGTGTGCTCAACGGCAGATGTAGAGGGTTTGCAAGATTTTAGTTCTACAACCTTAGCATGCAACATATCATTCTTAGTTCTAAGGTCGGAAATAGTAGTATTGCAAACATCAAAATCTTTAGCCTTAGCAATCAAATTTTCATTTTCTACTCTAAGGCTATCAAGAGAATCATTCAATTCCTTAATCTTAGCAAGCAAATCATCATTATCATTTCTAAGATTTGGAATTGAGACATCACATACATGAGAATCAACCTTAGCAATTAATCTAGCATTTTCATTTCTAAGGTTGTCAATAGTGTCATGGCATGTGCTTAGCTCACTAGATAATTTGTTACATTTTTCTACCTCTAGAGCATAAGCATTTTTAACCTTAACATGCTTTTTGTTTTCCTTAATAAGGAAGTCCTCTTGAGAGTCCAAGAGATCATCCTTCTCATGAATAGCACTAATCAATTAATTTAATTTTTCCTTTTGTTGCATGTTAAGATCGGCAAAAAAGGTACGCAAATTATTCTCCTCATCACTAGCATTATCATCACTAGAGGATTCATATTTAGTGGGGGATTTAGATTTAACCTTCTTCCTTTTGCCGTCCTTTGCCATGAGGCACTTGTGGCCGACGTTGGGGAAGAGGAGTCCCTTGGTGACGGCGATGTTGGCGGCGTCCTCGTCGGAAGAGGACTCGGTGGAGCTCTCGTCGGAGTCCCACTCCCGGCAAACATGGGCATCGCCGCCCTTCTTCTTGTAGTACTTCTTCTTTTCTCTCCTCTTTCCCTTCTTGTCGTCGCCCCTGTCACTGTCACTAGATATAGGACATTTTGCAATAAAATGACCGGGCTTACCACATTTGTAGCACACTTTCTTGGAGCGGGGTTTGTAGTCCTTCCCCCTCCGTTGCTTGAGGATTTGGCGAAAGCTTTTGATGATTAAAGCCATTTCCTCATTGTCGAGCTTGGAGGCGTCAATTGGTTGTCTACTCGGTGTAGACTCCTCCTTCTTCTCCTCCGTCGCCTTAAATGCCACTGGTTGTGCTTCGGACGTGGAGGGTTCGTCAAGCTCGTTGATCTTCTTTGATCCCTTGATCATACATTCAAAGCTCACAAAATTCCCGATTACTTCCTCGGGAGTCATTAGTGTGTATCTAGGATTACCACGAATTAATTGAACTTGAGTGGGGTTAAGGAAAATAAGAGATCTTAGAATAACCTTAACCACCTCGTGGTCATCCCACTTCTTACTCCCGAGGTTGCGCACTTGGTTCACCAAGGTTTTGAGCCGATTGTACATATCTTGTGGCTCCTCCCCTTGGCGAAGACGAAAACGACCGAGCTCCCCCTCGATCATTTCCCGCTTTGTGATCTTGGTGAGTTCATCACCCTCGTGCGCGGTCTTGAGTAGGTCCCAAATCTCCTTTGCATTCTTCAACCCTTGCACCTTGTTGTATTCATCCTTGCTTAGAGAGGCAAGGAGTATGGTTGTGGCTTGGGAGTTGAAGTGCTCGATTTGGGCCACTTCGTCCGTATCATAGTCTTCATCCCCTACGGATGGTACCTGTGCTCCAAACTCAACAACATTCCATATACTTTTGTGGAGTGAGGTTAGATGAAATTTCATTAAATCACTCCACCTAGCATAATCTTCGCCATCAAAAGTTGGCGGTTTGCCTAATGGAACGGAAAGTAATGGAGTATGTCTAGGTGTACGAGGATAGTGTAAGGGAATCTTACTAAACTTCTTGCGCTCTTGGCGCTTAGAAGTTACGGACGACGCATCGGAGTCGGAGGTCGATGTTGATGAAGTGTCGGTCTCGTAGTAGACCACCTTCCTCATCTTCTTGTGCTTGTCGCCTTTCCGATGCGACTTGTGGTAAGAAGATTTTTCCTTCTTCTCTTTGTGGTGTGAGGAAGAAGATCTTTTCTCCTTCTGTTTGAAGGAGTCCTTCTTCTTCTCCTTCCTCTTGGTGCGGGACTCTTCCGATGAAGTGCTCCCTTGGCTCGTAGTGGGCTTGTCGCCGGTCTCCATCTCCCTCTTGGTGTGATCTCCCGACATCACTTCGAGCGGTTAGGCTCTAATGAAGCACCGGGTTCTGATACCAATTGAAAGTCGCCTAGAGGGGGGGGGTGAATAGGGCGAAACTGAAAATCTCAAAAATAATCACAACTACAAGCCGGGTTAGCGTTAGAAGTATAATAGAGTCCGCGAGAGAGGGTGCAAAACAAATCGCAAGCGAATAATGAAGTGAGACACGCGGATTTGTTTTACCGAGGTTCGGTTCTCTCAAACCTACTCCCCGTTGAGGAGGCCACAAAGGCCGGGTCTCTTTCAACCCTTACCCTCTCTCAAACGGTCCCTTGGACCGAGTGAGCTTTCTTTTCTCAATCACTTGGAACACAAAGTTCCTACAAGGACCACCACAAGATTGGTGTCTCTTGCCTCAATTACAAGTGAGTTTTGATCGCAAGAAAGAATCAAGAAAGAAGGCACGATTGCAAAAACCAAGCGACAAGAGCGACAAATAACACACGGATCACTTTCTCTCTCAAGTCACTAATCACTAATGATCTCTTTTCTCAATTGTGAAACTTGGAGAGATGGAGGCTTTGAATGTGTCTTGGAATGGATTGCTAGCTCTTGTATTGAATGTTGAAGGTTGGAATGCTTGGGTCAAGTGAATGGAGGTGGTTGGGGTTGTATTTATAGCCACCAACCACTTCCTAGCCGTTGCTCCATTCTGCTGAGCGCGGACGGTCCGCCCGCCTGGTCCGGACGGTCCGCCCCTGTAGATCAACGGCTGAAAACGCAACGGTCAGCAGTAACGGCTATATCAACGGCTATATTGCATTTAATGCGTCGTCAGATGTCAGACAGACCCAGTCGCGGACGGTCCGGTCGTGCACCCCGGACGGTCCGCAACTCCGCTATAATTCATTCTTCCGAACCCGTCACCTTCGGGTTTTTCGGATCCTTGCCTACCGGACGGTCCGCGCATGAGGTCGGACGGTCCGAGCGAGGTCCCAGACGGTCCGCGCTTATCCTCCGGACGGTCCATAGTGCAGACTCGGATTTTTGCATTGGTTCTGTCCGAGGGTCATCCTTGTGTCGTGGACGGTCCGCTACAAGGGCCCGGACGGTCCGCGCTTTGCCTGTTTTTCCAAAAAGCTTCTCCTGTCCGGAATAATCTACGGTATTCCGGACAGTCGATTTAGTATAGTTGTAGATGAACCTTTGACACCTGTAGAACATATAATCTAGAGCAAACTAGTTAGTCCAATTATTTGTGTTGGACAATTCAACCACCAAAATCAATTAGGAAGTAGGTGTAAGCCTAATTCCCTTACAAGTATAAAAGTATGTTAAATTGTTTCCTCTTTTAATATATGTTTATCATCAAGCATTGTAAACATCTAATGGTACCATCCCATTGTTATTCTCGCCCTCAGTGCCCCAATTTTACTCATATTGTTGTTCTTTTTTCTCTATATCCTTCAGTTGTCCACGTATCTATGAATAATTGTTAGAACCTTCTCATTTGTGAATGAATTTACTATTATGGCATGCTTGTAGAGTTCATAAGATTGGTTATATTGAGAAGGATGGATAGAAATTTCTTTGGATTAGTAAACGAAGTGATGTGAAGTAACATATCTAGGAATGCTTAATCATCTCGTTGCAGATGGACTGGTGATCTCAGTGAAAAAAAATATTGTAGCAAAATGTGATCGTAGCAAAAACAATCAAGTTCTATTTTACAATCTACATTCTGCAATTCATCAACATGTTTAGTGCAACATGACTGTTCTACTTTATGTTTGTCCTAAGGAAACGAAGGAGGCAATGAGGAGGAACAGAAATCGTTCTCATCCAAGAGGGCTTCGTGGTAAAATTTCCTAGATCCCATAGAGTTTGAAGAAAGTGTTGTTGTGTAGGAGTACCCACAGGTTAGCAGTTCTTGTTGTGCATCTCTTTGATGCGCCTAGGTGAAAAATTGTGTACACCATAGCATGATTCCCTGCTACTTGTTTTTCATGAACAAAATAGTACTTTTCACATGGGAGCTAAGCCCAAGTTTGACCCAAGCTTTGGTTATTTTTTACTTTTCTTTTTAAACTCTTAGGAAACAAAGTGTATGACGATGCCTCCCTGCGCCGGCTCGGTGTCGAGCGCCTCAACATCGGCGTCTTCACCAGCGAGCACCGCCTCTGCTTCCATATTCGTCGCCTCAGCGCCCACCACGCACGACACCCCATTTGCCAAGGCCATCAATGGCACCACACTGCAGCTCTTTGGCTTCACCGAGGCCGTCAGCATCATTGCCGCCACCCTTGAGAAGCTTTTCAAGATCATAGACCTTCACGACATGCTCTCAGACCTCCTACCCGACGTGTCCGACTTTACCAGCCTCAACATTAGGATAACGAGTCAAGGACTCCAGGTCAAAGTGTCTCCAGCGCTGTCCCGTCAAGAGCAGGCCGACCCGTCTCCGTCCTGTGTGTCCCTGTGGCGTCGTGCGGTTCATGTTCTCTAGAGACAACTTAATTTTGATTAACAACACAATACATTGTTATACATATGTTATTGCTGCACTATTTTTTCCCGTTGCAACGTATGTGTATTTACCTAGTTAATGGAGAAGAAGAAAATCTTAAAGCATGGACAAAGGAGGGCCTATGAAACTTGTTTATTTCTCTATTGCTGATCTACCGGGCCTTCCACTACAGCCCTTCTTTTGAGAACTAGCTTTCTGCATGCATTGAGGAGATGATATCCATAATTTTTTTCTTATTAAACTTCCATTCAATATTGACCATGGGGTGAAAATTTAGGACCTGGTTTGTGGGAAAATAGTCTCTGGGGGCTTAGGTTTTAAGATAATTTACTCTATATAATGATTAGTTGTGACCTGGTTAATATTTCAGAGATTGTAATGGCTTGATCAATATGTGAGAAGTTTAGCAAGGGAACATTTTGATTAACTTGCCAATTTGTTTGACTGTTTTGTATGCATGAACCTGTATTTCAATGCACACATGTTTTCTAGATCTCTTAGATTGATTCAAGTTCCTGATTTTTTTCCCTGCCTGTTGCAGCTGCTAGCCGATAAGAGGGAAAGCTAAGCTGAAACATGAAAAACAAGCACATTGACTAGAGGCGAGGACTAAAAGAAATCAAGTTTTGTCTGTTCATTATTGGTTATCCGTTATTTTAAAGGTCTTTTAAGCTTTGTTCAAAACTTAGCTCCGTTTTAAGTCATGTACGTTTCAGTTTCTATGCAACCTTGCAGATCAATGACGAAACATGACACATATCTTCGACATTTTCTCCTATAAATAGTCTAGATATGGAGTAAACAGTTTTTTTATAAGATCGCATCTGTTCGGCGCCATTGATGCCCAGGGCTATGCCCCCTAATGCAAACTGTAGATGCTTAATGCCGAGACAGAGGTAAGATTTTTGCTTATCCTCTTAATTGTGATGCAAACTGTTTTGAGAATTTTGAAGATGTTATCCATCTGTTAAGCTAATGCAAACTTCAGTTATCTTAGTTTTGGTGCTCTCAAGACGCAGTGGAGAAGATGAAAAGTGCATGCGCCTCCATCCGATGTACTCGCTCAGTCGCTTGTATATTGGATTAAGAAGATTGCATTATGATGTACCGTGTATTCCGAGTTTGAGACGTTCCTATTATACTTTAGAAAAAAACAAGAGTTACGGTTGTCCTATGTATTAAAAATAATACTTTTTGTATGGCATTATGTTTTTGTTGTTATAATAATTGGATTTATAAAATTTATTATTATTCATTTCGTATGAAAGAATTTATAAAAACACGTACAGCAGCAAGTTCAACTGGTCCACACCAAACGAGGCGGAAAGACGCTATGCCACGCCAGCAAGCGCACGGCGGCACCGCAGCACGTGACAAAACAGTCACGCCCCACGCGGCCCCACTTCTCCGGCCGCCGGACTCGCCGTTCGGCTTGGCAGTCGCAGACGGCAGATCCCAAAATCGAACAACCACCACCTCCCCCTCCGCCGACCGGCCGGCCGGCTTCGCTCGCCATGGCCGCCACCGCTTCCTTCCTCTCCCACCTCCTCCTCGCCCCCAAGCGCAGACCCAAAACTCAGCCAAACCCCTCGCATCTTCCCTCCCAGCGCATCACGGACCGGCTTCCCTGCCGTGGGCGGCGCTCCTCCGTCGCGGTCTCCGCCGCGGCATCCGACCTCCTCTCTCCCGCGCCCTCCCTCAAGTCCCGCCTCGCCGCCGGAGACACCCTGTACGGTCTGTTCCTCCTCTCCTTCTCCCCTACCCTCGCCGAGCTCGCCGCCCTCGCCGGCTACGACTACGTCGTCGTCGACATGGAGCACGGGCCGGGCGGGATCCCCGAGGCGCTCGCCTGCCTTCGCGCGCTGGACGCCGCGCGCACCCCCGCCGTGCTCCGCCTCCCGGAGGCCAGCGCCGTCTGGGCCAAGAAGGCGCTGGACCTCGGCCCCGCGGGCCTCATGCTCCCCGCCATCGAGTCCCCCGAGGCCGCCGCGGAGGCGGTCTCCCACTGCCGCTACCCGCCGCGCGGGGTCCGCGGCGCCGCACACCCCATCGTCCGCGCCTCCGCCTACGGCTTCGACGACTCCTACCTCTCCCGCTGCGAGGACGATACCCTCGTCATCTGCCAGGTCGAGACCGCCACCGCGATCGCGGAGATCGACGCCATCGCCGCCGTCGACGGCGTGGACGTCGTGCAGATGGGCCCGCTCGACCTGTCGGCTAGCATGGGATACCTGTGGGACCCCGGGAACAGGAAGGTCCGGGCTACGCTGAGGGAGGCCGAGAGGAAGGTGCTGGAGGCCAAGAAGAAGAAGAAGGCGGCGGCAGCAGCCTCGGGTGGCAATGCTGCTTACCTGGGCGGGTTTGCAATGCAGAATGACCCGCCGGAGCAGCTCAAATTGAGGGGTTACCATATGGTAGCTGGCGCAGTAGACATTGCTATGTTCCGGAAGGCGGCATTGGATGATGTCAGGCGGTTCCGAGAGGCAGTGATGGAGATCGGCGAGGAGGATGATGAGGATGAGGTTGAGAAATGTGAGAAGGAAAATGACGGGTACTGGAGTGAGTGAGTGAACAGTGTAGAACAGAGCTGAGCTGAAGCATGGAGAGAAGTGGCTATGGGTTTTGTTCTGGTGATATGTTTTTTGTTCTGAATTCAGAGGATTTATTCGAGATCTTAAGGAGCCCAAGAATTTCTAGCTTTAGCTGTACTCTTGTTTAGGTCATCATTTGATTTTCAGGTGAACAATCCGGTTGGGCATCTTAAACATCCCTATTTGTAGGATGAAACTCAGAACTGGTGGCTACCAATAAAGTGCTGTTTTTTTTCGCCCCCATTTATTTCTAACATCTGGAGAAGTCTGGATCGTTTTGGCCAAACGTTTGATAGTATATCATGGGATGGGAAACACGTAGGTCCAGGTTGTTTGTGTGGTTGGGTCAGGGTAATCTACACGCCCAGAATTTCAGCACTTGCGCAACCTCAAGTCCTCCATCATGAGTATATTATAATCCCAAACAAACAGGCCCTACTTCTCTCTACTTCTCTTGATTCCATAATTTTCTGTAGTGAACAGCAATCTCGCTTGCTCATCAAGGATATCATAGTGTTCAGACTTGACATCTGGCCATTCCTGGCGTCCCATAGAAGCTTTGACACTCCATCGGATGCGTGCTGTGAGCTCGATACATATAAGCTGTGCTGCCATTAAACCTGCAAAAACTCCTGGTACTTTAATTACGCTCTCCTATTGTCTCAGATCCGGCAGCAGTATGTTTGGAGACTTTATACGGAATGAATCGATTTGGCTTACGAACGAGGAACGCTATGACAGACGACATCCTTCCGCGATGCAAACCACCAAACGGCAACGGAGGATCAGATACATGCTCGGACGGCTCCGGGAGCGACCAGTCCTGCAATCCAAACACGCTATTAGTTTATTCTGATATCATTGTTTGTTTTTCCTTACAGCTGAAGAAGGTTGGAAACTTTAAGCGGCAACTGCTAGTGGAAAAGCGGGTAGCTTGCATCACTCTGTCATGTGTTTCCTTCGTTAATATATTTGGAAATCTGTTATGAAATACTTAATCTTTAGTTCTACGATGAGGTGGGTTTGAACTACATGAGTGCAGGTTGAAAAAATATATTTATTCTATGTGATATATGCCTTCTTTGTAATTTAGATTAAGTCTACCTAATTCTATTAATACGTTGATTAATTCACGGTTGAGAAGGGCAAGCTTGGCGTAGTGGTGAGAGCTATCTTACCGAGTGGGTCGTGAGTTTTGGTGAGAGCTATCTTTTACTGAGTCACTGGGTCATGAGTTTTAAATCGCTTCTCCCTATTTGCAGGAGAAAGGCTTGTCCTCTGTTTTTCCTTTCTCCAACCGCGACCAGTGCAAGTGGCCAAGTGTCATGGCAAATACGAGTATTGGGCCAGAGATTGCCGTAGAAACCCCAAGGCCCAAGGGCGAGGCCCATGTTGCGCAAGCTCTGCTAACTCTGTTAAAATCGTGGTAAAATAATACTCTGCTAACTCTGAATTGGGTAGCGAAACAAGACTCAGAAAGTCAGAAACAGCAACAAAAATACTTCGGCATACTACCACAAAAACCAACTGTAAACTCTGAATTGGGTACCGGTGGATTAACATGTTCCTAAGCAAAAGTCATCATCAGGTACAGGATAACTGTAAACTATGCTATAATCCAATTCTCATGAATCCATTTACATCAAAATGGCCCTGGCAACCATGCAAACCAATATGTTCGAAACAGGCTGGAACCACCGAGACACCTGCAAATTGCGGTTCACGTCCATCAACAGATAATCTGCCCCACTAACCAGCTGACAATACCGATCAATAGTGGATGACCCAAGAAAGCACCAGTAGAGAATGGAATCCACTATATCATACAGCAAGGCAACCTCCAGTACTTTAAGTACCGATGTCAGTTGCAACAATTCTTCCACATAGACTAAGCTGAAGCCTTAAGGCAAAATCAAGATGCTGATGAAAGCAAGAACAAGTTTGCCGCGTCAAGATATCAGGAGTTCAAGAAGTTGTAGAAGAAAACAAGACCTGCACAATTCAGTGCCTAGGACCCACCATGTGAACCCATACGAGGAGAGCGAGAGAACTGCAGGTTCAAAATGCGTGAGTGAGGGTCCTGCTCATCAAACTTGTAGCCTGCAAAACGAAGTGCATAATTTGTTCAAAGATGCAGTCGATGAAGCAATGACCCCATGCTACAAAACTGGCATGTTTGGAAATACAATATGTGACAAATTCACACAAATGTGAAGTATGAAAGGGTACCAAAAAAATCAGTGGATTATGCTATCGTAGAGATTTAAACTGATTCATCAATTAGACAGATATTGGCACTGAAGTGGATAAAATGAACAAGTGTTGGCAAATCAAGTATAAGTGTTGTATTTTCTTATATTATCAGAATCTAACTTACTGATCAAGCTACTATAGAATCATTTCTATACTTAACATTTTTTCCCTTTTGTGCTACATCAAAATTATCAGATATAATAACTGATGTCTTATATCTTAAGCAAATGAGATAGACCAACCAAAATCAAGACTCAAGAAGTTAAAACTATTGCTCAGTCTTAATGTAGAAATACTGCTTAGCACCATTCATAATCACCAGAGTTGGAAAATACCATCCAGCACCACATGTTCTAGTTTAAACAGTTTCATATTGTACTGAGATAGTTTTATCCAAGTAAAGGACAAAATGGCTCAGTAGCCTCACAAATACAGCTAAAGATAGAAAACTGTATAAGAAAAAAGGGTTATATTCACCTTGAAGATTTCTCATGGCAAAAAAAGCTTGTGCTGGGGTTGCAAAATCAACAAAGCACAAATGTTTATTAGATCCTTTGTTGACCAGTCTCATTTCAAGGAACCCCATATATTGGCGAAATATATCTAAGCAAAAGTTAATGGGCCCAAAGACCTCAACGTTGATGGATGGAACACAAAAAAAAACATATGGATTGACAGCACCTGAATGTAGATTATAGTTCAGCGGTGGAAAAAGACCAGCAAACAACTCAGTTTCATAATAAGATCAGAAAGAGAAATCATCATCCACACAAGGATACGCGCAACTTCCCGTCTAGTACAGTTGATAGGGAGGCCCTCAACATAAATGGTGTTTGTTGCATCTGGAGGAAGGGAGGGCTCAGGTGCACCAAAATAAGGAACCTGTCATCATTCACCAAGGAGAAGTTAAAAACAACAACACTTTAACATTTAGTAAAAGTTGTCACTCTGAATTAAGAAACAAAATAATCATTATGTACCCCATTGTGTATATTAGGCCCATAAAATTGTCCTATTGCAGCATTGGTTATTGCTGTTTCCTCCTGATGGCCAGTCATATGCTGTCCGTAATTGTTGTCTGCAAAATGTAAACTCAAGGTTTACAATTGTGATGATCACCAAAACACATTCAGAAATTCTTTACAACAAAACTGGAACCTAGAAGCTGAAATCTGGACTAAAAATGCAGATGTGCTACACTGACATGTATCTCCTAATTGTTTTTCAAAAAAGAATAATATGAAAGATAGGCTCCCTAATCTCAATACTTAAGAAGCTACAACACAGAGTATCACGAAACTTTAATACTGGGAACTACTATCCCCAGGATTGCTTCAAAGCTTTAGCACGAAACATAGGCTTGAAGTTAACTACTTATGGTTATGATATGACTTATGTTCTATTCTTCTAGATTTATAGAACAAATGTAAAAACCTAGTTTACCTCTACCTGAATACATCTATGGTAGAACATTTATTAGTCATACCCATGATACTGTTATCACTAAATAAAACAGTAATCAGGGCATCAGGCACATCTAGAAGTTGATCACAAACCATATTGGTCAAGACGCTGGCGCTTGCATGGTAGAGCAGCGAATTGTGGCTGTGCCATCGTCACCTGGTTGCCCTGTGGATTGTGTTGCAGCATCACTGATGGAGGGAATAATGGCAGAGGTGGCTGTGCCATCATCATCGTGGCCCCCTGTGGAGGCTGTTGCTGAAGCATCGCAGAGCCAAGAGGCAGAGGCGGTTGTGCCATTATCACTGTATCAGCTTGTGAAGGCTGCTGCTGCTGCAACAATGGAGGGTCGAGTGGCAGAGGCGGTTGTGCCATTATCACTGTATCAGCTTGTGAAGGTTGCTGCTGCTGCTGCATCATCAATGGAGGGCCGAGTGGCACAGGTGGTGGTGCCGTCACGTGTCCAGCTTGAGCTTGCTGCATCTCCACCGTGGACGGATGGCACATGGGCAAACATTGCGATGGCGCCATGCCTTGAGCGGGTTGGTGAGCAACCATGGCCTGGGCTTGGGCTTGGGCTTGGGCTTGGAGGGCTTGAAGGAGCATCTGCATAACTTGCTGGGAGCCAGGCACCATCGCAGGCGCGAAATGCTGCTGTTGCGGAGCCATCATGGTTACACCCTGCGGCGGCGCCATCACCGGAGCACCTTGCTGTGGCGCGAGCCCGGGCGTCACGCAAAACCCGGGAGGGCCTTGCGGGGACGCGGGGGGCGCTATGTTCTCGACCCCCTGGGCCTGGGGCACGACCGCGAACCCGGGAACGCCCTGCGGGGACGATGGCGCCACCATGGTCGCGCCCTGCTTCGGCTCCGCCGTCGCAAAAAACCCGAGAGCGCCTCGCGTCGACTGCGGCGCGGCGGTCACCGCAGCTTGATGCTGGGTTGCGGAATCATCCGCCGTAGCGGCGGCGAGCGGCTGGGGGTCTGGGTTGACGTAGGTCATCCCTCCTCAGGGCCGCCGAGCGTCGTCTCTGATGGCGAATCTACTACGCGCCGGAGGCGGCTAGGGTTTAGCGGAACGGGGAATGCAGGTGGAGAGAGTTGGCCAGAGCAGGGGCGCATTCTTTTATTGGAATGCCGTTGCCAGTCTGGACGTCGCCCGCGGAGAGTTCGCCGTGGAAGGAAAGGCAGCGGCGGTGTGGGTGGGAAGAGTGGGCGACTGGCCAGCCGGCCGGAGTGATGCCGCGGCGCGTGAGCGAGGGAGCCGGGAAACTGACAGGTGAGGTTTTTGCGTGCTTGGCTTTATTAGATGGGTCCTCTCTCCGTGGCGCAGCCGCCTGAGGACATGAAGCCCATCGACGATTAGCGCTGCTGCCTGTGCATGAGAATGTCGGTCCAGTTCAGCCCAGTATGAAAGTGATCTTCACAAATTTTTTTAAATAATTGGATCTATCGGAGTTATTAAAACTCCACCCCTTTTGGCGCCTGTCCGCATTCGGCGACCTCGATGCCATTAGTCACGCGACGCGTGTGCCGGCGGCCAGGCGCGCGTCCTCTGTGGGGCCGCCGCGGAGCAACGACGGCGTCTTTCTGCGGTTCTCAGTTACATCACACCGTCATGACACCGGCGTCGTCCGTTACTCACTCCTGGCCGCTGGGGTGGGACTGGGAGCGGGCGGACCGGCGGAGCAGATCCACCGTCGCGTAGCCTTGCTCGTGCTCTTCGACGAAGGCGACCGCCTCCGTGCGCCGGGTGGGCCCCGCACCGACCACATCCGGGGTCTGTGCCGACGATTGCTTCCGTCGATTGACGCTGTCGGCCCAACGTCGCCCCGTGCGTCGTCGTCGTTGCGTAAGGGGCCTGATGCTCCGTACCTTCCACTTCTGTTTCTGTCGATTGACGCCGGCGTCGGCGTAGCGTCGCCCCTGTACACCGTCGTCGTCGCGGCAGGGCCCAGATGACGTTGCCCGAGTGGTCCCTGCCTCCGCGGGGTCCACGTGCAGCTGTTGCAGGGAGATGAGCGGGTCGAGTGGTCGACGCGTAGCCGTCGTTGACACGCCCGCAATCTCCGTCACTCCCATGCCTCAGAAGTGACGGGCATGGCCAAAACAGCGCCGCGCAATGTGTAGCACGACGATGAGTACTTTTCTACCCTTTAATATTTCCTTCCCCCTCTACTCGCATCTTGTTCGCCTTAGCCTCCGAACTGACTACTCGAATCTGTCTTCGTCGCTGCTCCTCACTTTCATTTTACCACCCACCGTCATCATGGGAGCGTTTGGTGTGGTCTTGGTGCCCGCCATGCCCTAGCCTTTGTTGGCTGCTCCATAAGCCCAGGTTTGCTCGGCTACATCCCTTCAGTTCGTGTGCAGCTGCATTTGTTGGCTCCATAGGTCTTTTGCTTCGTTAGGGTGGTACTGGCATGGTTAATTTCTCACTCCATTAATTATTTGTGTCGGGGACCATAATTAGGGGTACCCTCAAGACGCCTAATTCTCAGCTGGTAACCCCCATCAGCATAAAGCTGCAGAGGCCTGATGGGTGCGATTAAGTCAGGGATCAGTCCATACGAGCGACTTGATCACGCCTCGCCCGAGCCTAGCCTCGGACAAGGGCAGCCGACCCCGAGAGACTTCCGTCTCGCCCGAGGCCCCCCTTTAACGGCGGACACATCTCCGGCTCGCCCGAGGCCTTGCCTTCGCTAAGAAGCAACCCTGACTGAATCGCCGCACCAACCGACCGAGTCGCAGGAGCATTTAACGCAAAGGTGGCCTGACACCTTTATCCTGACACGCGCCCCCCGGCAGAGCCGAAGTGACCCCCGTCACTTCGCCGCTCCACTGACCGGTCTGACAGAAGGACAGCGCCGCCTGCGCCACTCCGACTGCAGTGCCACTTGACAGAGTGAGACTGACAGGCAGTCAGGCCCTGCCAAAGGCGCCATAGGAAACTCCGCTCCGCCCGACCCAGGGCTCGGACTCGGGCTAAGACCCGGAAGACGGCGAACTCCGCTCCGCCCGACCCCAGGGCTCGGACTCGGGCTAAGACCCGGAAGACGGTGAACTCCGCTCCGCCCGACCCCAGGGCTCGGACTCGGGCTAAGACCCGGAAGACGGCGAACTCCGCTCCGCCCGACCCCAGGGCTCGGACTCGGGCTAAGACCCAGAAGACGACGAACTCTGCTTCGCCCGACCCCAGGGCTCGGACTCCGCCCTGGCCTCTACCGAACGACCTCCGCCTCGCCCGGCCCAGGGGCTCGGGCTCGGCCTCGGCAACGGAAGACAGACTCGACCCCAGCTTCGGAGGAGCCCCCACGTCGCCCGACCTAGGGCACAGGCCCGCCACGTCAACAGGGAGCGCCATCATCACTCTACCCCGAGCCGACTCGGGCCGCAGAGAACAAGACCGGTGTCCCATCTGGCTAGCTCCGCCAGAAAGGCAATGATGGCGCCCTGCGTGCCCTGTGACGACGGCGGCTCTCAGCTCCCTTACGGAAGCAGGGGGACGTCAGCAAAGACTCGACCGCTCCGACAGCTGTCCCTCCGCCAAGCTCCGTTGCTCCTCCGACAGCCACGACATCACACCAGCAGGGTGCCAAGATCTCTCCGGCTGCCACATTGGCATGTACTTAGGGCGCTAGCTCTCCCTCCGCTAGACACGTAGCACTCTGCTACACCCCCATTGTACACCTGGATCCTCTCCTTACGACTATAAAAGGAAGGACCAGGGCCTTCTTAGAGAAGGTTGGCCGCGCGGGACGAGGACGGGACAGGCACTCTCTTGGGGCCGCTCGCTTCCCTCACCCGCGTGGACGCTTGTAACCCCCTACTACAAGCGCACCCGACCTGGGCGCGGGACGAACACGAAGGCCGCGGGATTTCCACCTCTCTCACGCCCGTCTCCGGCCACCTTGCTCTCCCCCCTTCGCGCTCGCCCACGCGCTCGACCCATCTGGGATGGGGCACGCGGCACACTCACTCGTCGGCTCAGGGACCCCCCGGTCTCGAAACGCCGACAGTTGGCGCGCCAGGTAGGAGCCTGCTGCGTGCTGACGAACAGCTTCCCGTCAAGCTCCAGATGGGCAGTCTCCAGCAACTTCTCCGGCCCGGGACAGTGCTCCGTTTCGGGAGTCTTGAGTTCATGTCCTTCGACGGCAGCTACGACATGATACTCCTTCCACCGCCGCGCGACAACGACAATGGCGGCCGACAACCCGCCCGCCGGCGGCGGAATCGACGACATCTTCCCCGCGTGGTGGAAGAACAACATGCGAGCTCGCCCCGTCCTCTCCCCCGCCAACGGAGGAGGAGGTGGGGCAACCAAGGCCAAGCGGGAGGCCGCGCTTCGTTGGCCGTCGAGCGAATCGACGTTCCCAGCGCCCCAACAGAAGGCACGCCGGGCGTCGACCTCGCGTTCGAGACGAAGGCAAGCGCCGTCCCCCCGCGACGCACTGATCCCGAGCAAGAAGACGACGCCAGCGCGCTCGCGGAGGGCCTGCAGGACGTCGCCCTTGTACCTGAGACGACGGTGCAACCAGTCCCCGATGTGACTACGTCGCTCCTCGTCGACCAAAAGGTACAGACTAATTCCCATCCTACGTCATTTCGACTCGGCCTCAACCCGCCTAGCGACCTCGCTTTGGCGGGCACTCTCGTTGAGGCGAGTGCAACCCCACTGGGGTTTCGTGTGCAGTCGCCTTGGGACCGTTTGACGGACGTCTCGACCTACGGGCCCTCTGGGTCCGAGGAAGATGACGCTCCCAGCATCTGTTGGGATTTCTCCGGATTTGGCAACCCCAGTGCCATGCGGGACTTCATGACCGCATGTGACTACTGCCTCTCCGACTGTTCCGACGGTAGCCGCAGCCTTGACGACGAGGACTGCGGCCCAAGCCGCGAATGTTTCCACGTCGAGCTGGGGGATCCCTCCGAAGGCAACCATCTTGGCATGCCGGAGGACGGTGATCTTCCTAGGCCGGTGCCTCGTGCTGACATCCCGCGGGAGCTAGCTGTGGTCCCCGTTCCGGCGGGGGGTCACGACCCACAGCTCGAGCAAGTCCGCGGGGCGCAGGCCAGGCTCGACGAGGGAGCAGGAGCGCTTGAGCCGGTCCGCCGGGACGTCGGGCAGGTATGGGCGGGCCAACCCCCGGCCGGAGAAATACGTCACCTGCCCCAAGGTTTCCAACACCGCGTCGCCAACGACGTCAGGGTCAGGCCGCCGCCCGCATCCAGCGGGGTCGGTCAGAACCTGGCAGCCGCAGCGATGCTCCTCCGCACGATGCCGGAGCCATCAACCACCGAGGGTCGGCGAATCCAGGGAGAGCTCAAGAATCTCCTGGAAGGCGCTGCGGCCCGACGGGCCGAGAGCTCTGCCTCCCGAAGGCAGGGGTACCCCTCGGAACCTCATGCCGCGACTTCCCGATTCATGCGGGAAGCCTCGGTCTACACCGGGCGCACGCGCAACACCACGCCTGCGGCCCCGAGCAACCTCGGCAACGAGCACCACCGTCGCGACCATCGGGCCCATCTCGATGAAAGGGTGCGCCGAGGCTACCACCCCAGGCGTGGGGGCGCTACGACAGCGGGGAGGATCGGAGTCCCTCGCCCGAACCACCCAGTCCGCAGGCCTTCAGTCGGGCCATCCGACGGGCGCCGTTCCCGACCCGGTTCCGACCCCCGACTACTATCACAAAGTACTCGGGGGAAACGAGGCCAGAACTGTGGCTCGCGGACTACCGCCTGGCCTGCCAACTGGGTGGAACGGACGACGACAACCTCATCATCCGCAACCTCCCCCTGTTCCTCTCCGACACTGCTCGCGCCTGGTTGGAGCACCTGCCTCCGGGGCAGATCTCCAACTGGGATGATTTGGTCCAAGCCTTCGCCGGCAATTTCCAGGGCACGTACGTGCGCCCCGGGAATTCCTGGGACCTCCGGAGCTGCCGGCAACAGCCGGGAGAGTCTCTCCGGGACTACATCCGGCGATTCTCGAAGCAGCGCACCGAGCTGCCCAACATCACCGACTCGGATGTCATCGGCGCGTTCCTTGCAGGCACCACCTGCCGTGACCTGGTGAGTAAGTTGGGTCGCAAGACCCCCACCAGGGCGAGCGAGCTGATGGACATCGCCACCAAGTTCGCCTCTGGCCAGGAGGCGGTCGAGGCTATCTTCCGAAAGGGCAAGCAGCCCTAGGGCCGCCCATCGGAAGAGGCTCCCGAGGCGTCTACTCCACGCGGCGCCAAGAAGAAAGGCAAGAAGAAGTCGCAATCGAAACGCGACGCCGCCGACGCGGACCTTGTCGCCGCCGCCGAGTACAAGAACCCTCGGAAGCCCCCCGGAGGGGCTAACCTCTTCGACAAGATGCTCAAGGAGCCGTGCCCCTATCATCAGGGGCCCGTCAAGCACACCCTCGAGGAGTGCGTCATGCTTCGGCGCCACTTCCACAGGGCCGGGCCACCCGCGGAGGGTGGCAGGGCCCGCGACGACGACAAGAAGGAAGATCACCAAGCAGGAGAGTACCCCGAGGTCCGCGACTGCTTTATGATCTACGGTGGGCATGTGGCGAATGCCTCGGCTCGGCATCGCAAGCAAGAGCGCCGGGAGGTCTGCTCGGTGAAGGTGGCGGCGCCAGTCTACCTAGACTGGTCCGACAAGCCCATCACCTTCGACCAAGCTGACCACCCCGACCACGTGCCGAGCCCGGGGAAATACCCGCTCGTCGTCGACCCCGTCATCGGCGACGTTAGGCTCACCAAGGTCCTGATGGACGGGGGCAGCTGCCTCAACATCATCTACGCCGAGACCCTCAGGCTCCTGCGCGTCGATCTGTCCTCCGTCCGGGCAGGCGTTGCGCCCTTCCACGGGATCATCCCTGGGAAGCGCGTCCAGCCCCTCGGACGACTCGACCTTCCCGTCTGCTTCGGAACGCCCTCCAACTTCCGAAGGGAGACCTTGACGTTCGAAGTGGTCGGGTTCCGAGGAACCTACCATGCGGTACTGGGAAGGCCATGCTACGCGAAGTTCATGGCCGTCCCCAACTACACCTACCTGAAGCTCAAGATGCCGGGCCCCAACGGGGTCATCACCGTCGGCCCCACGTACAAACACGCGTTCGAATGCGACGTGGAGTGCGTGGAGTACGCCGAGGCCCTCGCCGAGTCCGAGGCCCTCATCGCCGACCTGGAGAACCTCTCCAAAGAGGTGCCAGACGTGAAGCGCCATGCCGGCAACTTCGAGCCAGCGGAGACGGTTAAGGTCGTCCCACTCGACCCCAGTGGCGACACCTCCAAGCAGATCTGGATTGGTTCCGGGCTCGACCCCAAATAGGAAGCAGTGCTCGTCGACTTTCTCCGCGCAAACGCCGATGTCTTTGCGTGGAGTCCCTCGGACATGCCCGGCATACCGAGGGATGTCGCCGAGCACTCGCTGGATATTCGGACCGGAGCCTGACCCGTCAGGCAGCCTCTGCGCCGATTCGACGAGGAGAAGCACAGAGTGATAGGCGAGGAGATCCACAAGCTAATGGCGGCAGGGTTCATCAAAGAGGTATTCCATCCCGAATGGCTTGCCAACCCTGTGCTTGTGAGGAAGAAAGGGGGGAAATGGCGGATGTATGTAGACTACACTGGTCTCAACAAAGCATGTCCGAAGGTTCCCTACCCTCTACCTCGCATCGATCAAATCGTGGATTCCACCGCTGGGTGCGAAACCCTGTCCTTCCTCGATGCCTACTCACGGTATCACCAAATCCGGATGAAAGAGTCCGACCAGCTCGCGACTTCTTTCATCACGCCCTTCGGCATGTACTGCTATGTCACCATGCCGTTCGGTTTGAGGAATGCGGGCGCGACGTACCAGCGGTGCATGAACCATGTGTTCGGCGAACACATCGGTCGCACAGTCGAGGCCTACGTCGACGACATCGTAGTCAAGACAAGGAAGGCTTCCGACCTTCTCTCCAACCTTGAAGTGACATTCCGATGTCTCAAGGCGAAAGGAGTCAAGCTCAATCCTGAGAAGTGTGTCTTCGGGGTGCCCCGGGGCATGCTCCTGTGGTTCATCATCTCCGAGCGAGGCATCGAAGCCAACCCGGAGAAGATCGCAGCTATCACCAGCATGGGGCCCATCAAGGACTTAAAAGGCGTACAGAGGGTCATGGGATGTCTCGCGGCCCTGAGCCGCTTCATTTCACGCCTCGGCGAAAGAGGTCTGCCTCTGTACCGCCTCTTAAGGAAGACCGAGTGTTTCGCTTGGACCCCTGAGGCCAAGGAAGCTCTCGGGAACCTGAAGGCGCTCCTTACAAAGGCGCCCATCTTGGTGCCCCCAGCTGATGGAGAAGCCCTCTTGGTCTACGTCGCCGCGACCACTCAGGTGGTTAGCGCCGCGATTGTGGTCGAGAGGCAAGAAGAAGGGCATGCATTGCCCGTTCAGAGGCCAGTCTACTTCGTCAGCGAGGTACTGTCCGAGACCAAGATCCGCTACCCACAAGTTCAGAAACTGCTGTATGCAGTGATCCTGACGAGGCGGAAGTTGCGACATTACTTCGAGTCTCATCCGGTAACTGTGGTGTCATCCTTCCCCCTGGGGGAGATCATCCAGTGCCGAGAGGCCTCGGGCAGGATCGCAAGGTGGGCGGTGGAAATCATGGGCGAAACGATCTCGTTCGCCCCTCGGAAGGCCATCAAGTCCCAGGTGTTGGCGGACTTCGTAGCTGAATGGGTCGACACCCAGCTGCCGACGGCTCCGATCCAACCGGAGCTCTGGACCATGTTTTTCGACGGGTCGCTGATGAAGACGGGAGCCGGCGCGGGCCTGCTCTTCATCTCGCCCCTCGGGAAGCACCTACGCTACGTGCTACGCCTCCATTTCCCGGCGTCCAACAATGTGGCTGAGTACGAGGCTCTGGTTAACGGGTTGCGGATCGCCATCGAGCTAGGGGTCAGACGCCTCGACGCCCGCGGTGACTCGTAGCTCGTCATCGACCAAGTCATGAAGAACTCCCACTGCCGCGACCCGAAGATGGAGGCCTACTGCGATGAGGTTCGGCGCCTGGAAGACAAGTTCTACGGGCTCGAGCTTAACCACATCGCTCGGCGCTACAACGAGACTGCGGACGAGCTGGCTAAAATAGCCTCAGGGCGAACAACGGTTCCCCCGGACGTCTTCTCCCGGGATCTGCATCAACCCTCCGTCAAGATCGACGACACGCCCGAGCCCGAGGCACCCTCGGCACAGCCCGAGGCGTCCTCGGTTCAGCCCGAGGTACACTCGGCCCCCGAGGGCGAGGCACTGGACGTCGAGGAGGAGCAGAGCGGGGCCACGCCTGATCGAAATTGGCAGACCCCGTACCTGCAATATCTCCGCCGAGGAGAGCTACCCCTCGACCAAGCCGAGGCTCGGCGGGTAGCGCGACGCGCCAAGTCGTTCGTCTTGCTGGGCGATGAGGAGGAGCTCTATCACCGCAGCCCCTCGGGCATCCTCCAGCGATGCATCTCCATCGCCGAAGGTCAGGAACTCCTGCAAGAAATACACTCGGGGGCTTGCGGCCATCATGCAGCGCCTCGAGCCCTTGTCGGGAATGCTTTCCGGCAAGGCTTCTACTGGCCAACGGCGGTGGCTGACGCCACTAGAATTGTCCGCACCTGCGAAGGGTGCCAATTCTATGCGAAGCAGACCCACCTGCCCGCTCAGGCTCTGCAGACGATACCCATCACCTGGCCCTTTGCTGTATGGGGTCTGGGCCTCGTCGGTCCCTTGCAGAAGGCGCCCGGGGGCTACACGCACATGCTGGTCGCCATCGACAAATTCTCCAAGTGGATCGAGGTCCGACCCCTGAACAGCATCAGGTCCGAGCAGGCGGTGGCGTTCTTCACCAACATCATCCATCGCTTCGGGGTCCCAAACTCCATCATCACCGACAACGGTACCCAGTTCACCGGCAAAAAATTCTTGGATTTTTGCGAGGATCATCACATCCGGGTGGACTGGGCCGCCGTGGCTCATCCCATGTTGAATGGGCAAGTAGAGCGTGCCAACGGCATGATTCTACAAGGGCTCAAGCCCAGGATTTACAACGACCTCAACAAGTTCGGCAAGCGATGGATGAAGGAACTCCCCTCGGTGATCTGGAGCCTGAGGACAACGCCAAGCCGAGCCACGGGTTTCACGCCGTTCTTCCTGGTCTACGGGGCCGAGGCCATCTTGCCCACTGACCTGGAATACGGCTCCCCAAGGATGAGGGCCTACAACGATCAAAGCAACCAAGCTAGCCGAGAAGACTCGCTGGACCAGCTGGAAGAGGCTCGGGACAAGGCCTTACTACACTCGGCGCGGTACCAGCAGTCCCTGCGACGCTACCACGCCCGAGGGGTCCGGTCCCGAGACCTCCAGGTGGGCGACCTGGTGATTCGGCTGCGGCAAGACGCCCGAGGGAGGCACAAGCTCACGCCCCCTGGGAGGGGCCATTCGTCATCGCCAAAGTTTTGAAGCCCGGAACATACAAGCTGGCCAACAATCAAGGCGAGATCTACGGCAACGCTTGGAACATCAAACAGCTACGTCGCTTCTACCCTTAAGATGTTTTCAAGTTGTTCATATACCTCGCGCCCGCGCAAAAGTTAAGTCATCAAGGAAGGGTCGGCCTCGCCTCGGCAAAGCCCGACCCTCCCTCGGGGGCTAAAAGGGGGGAGACCCCCTCTGCGTCGAAATTTTCCTCGAAAAAAGATCTCTTTTTAGCGGAATTTCTTTCGTGCTTTTTGACTACTTCGAAAAGCGGATCCTGGAAACGACGGAGTACACGTAAGCAGCCAAGGCTGACCGAGCCGAGGGACTCCTACGCCTCCGGGATACGGATACCTCACTCATCACCTTCTGCGATAAGTAACTCGCGTTCGGATAAAGTGATCCCGCGGACCGAACAAGTCTTTACGTTCGGAAGCTCTTCTGCCGAAGCGGATCCTTCGAGCCTTCTCGACTGAGTCGGGGACAGGGCCTCATGGATGGGTGAAAGTACGCGTAAGCGGCAAGGCCGACCGAGCCGAGGGACTCCCACGCCTCCGGGATACGGATACCTCACTCATCACCTTCCGCGAGAAGCAACTCTCGCTCGCACAAGCATCCCTGTTACCGACAAAAAGTCCAGATGCTCGAAATAAGAGGAAAGGAGACGCAGCTTTACAACGCAGCGAGGGTGTGTTTTCTGGCCTCAGTGGCCGCAGAAGGCACACACTACAAGGCGATCTGATCCTGCAGGCTCGGGTCTTCACGCTGGAAGGGGGCTAGCACCCTTGGCATCGACGACACCTTCAGCGAGATCCGACCCAGCCTCGGACGGCGACGCGGTCCAGGGACTTCTCCGGGAATCCGGCCCGAGCAGGCGGCTCGGCCGGTTGCCTCAGGAGCCTCGGCCGACCATCTTCCAAGGGCGCCAGCCCGACCCGAGGCCTCGGCTGGTCAACTCCGGCGTCGGTCCCGCTGGCGGACAACCCGGCTAGGCTCCGGCCAACCAGGTTCCCATTTTCGAGCCAACTCCGCCTCTGTTCGTGCTGATATCGCTACCCCTGGCCTCGGCTCATCGAAGAGCGGCCAAGGGGTCCCTTTAACTAAGCTAGAGGAGCCTCAGACAACAAGGCCGACCGAGCCGAGGGACTCCTACGCCTCCGGGATACGGATACCTCACTCGTCACCTTGACACGGGGCGGCTCATGCATGGTGAAGCGGTTCAGATAATCAACAGGCGAGACTTAGTGCTCGAAAATGAGGAAAAAACACGGCTCCGTGCCGAAATTACATACATGTTCAGGCCTCGACAGCCACGATGAACAAAAACACTGGCATTCAAAGTGCCATTACAAACGGAACTCCGGTTCCCCCTCCGCAGGTACGAACAACCCGACTCCATGGGGGAAGGCCTGCGGAGCAACGGAAGACCGACGAACGGCGCGCCGTCACCTGCTCCAGCAGCGGCGGCGACGACGACTTCTGCTCCGGGGGGACGAACAGCGGCAGCACTGACCTCAGGGCGGATGCCGCCGCCAGGAGGCCCCCGCCCAAGCCAAAACTTGTGAGGCAAGGACGGGCAGAAGGCCGTAGAGTTGAAGGTCGGTCCGTGGCCGGCCTTGGCAATCTTGCCGGCAGAAGAACCTCTTCAAGCTGCCGTGGCGGACGCCAGCGCCGCGAGCGGCTCCGAAGCCACTCGCGTCCGAGAGCCAGGCACGGTGCAGCTGCCAGCGCCACGGACGACAACCGCCCTTCCCTCCGATCACTGAGTGAAGGAGCGGGCCGCCGCCCACGCAGGGGCCGACCTCAACTCGGCACACTCCCCTCCCCAGCCCTGGTGATGAAAATCCTTGAGGCTGAGGGAGGGGCAGAGGCCGCAGCCCGGCTCGCTTTCCCCCACCATCAAGCCGAAGGTCACCATCTTGGGTGACCGCCGGTGGAGGGGTGCGGCCGGGCTGCATGATGAAAATCCTTGAAGCCGAACGATGGCTGAAAGGTACCAACTCCCGCGGAGTTGCGTTCCTCCAACGATGAGGCGGAAAGACGGCGGGTACCCCCCATCCGGGGGCTTGGAAGGTGGAAAGACGCGACGCATAAGGGAGGAAGAAGACATGGTTGCCTTCCAAAAGGGGTCGCCCTCCTTTTAAAAGGCAACTCTCCCTACGTGCGCCCCCAAACGCCACGGGCTGAGTCTTCTCCAACACGCTCCAAGGCCCTCCCCTGCGGCGCGGGGGCTGGGTCCCGCATGTCATGCGAACCGGCTCAGAGCAGAAGAAGCCAAAGCGCCGCGCGTGGCGCACACAACCGCCCAGCGGTTACCAGCGACCCCCCACTTTTGCCCAGACCAACGGGCGGAAGGAGTGGGCAGCCATGCAGGCGGCATGCAACCGCGCCAAGTGGACACGCTTCTCCGACTCCCAGCGGCGCCAGCCTGGCGCGACGGTCAATGCGGCCGAAAGTGGGCCGGCAGTAATGACGGTGGCAGGCGGGCGGGAGCAGCGGTCACGTCGTCAGCCAGGCTCACGTCCCATCCAGGGGCAGCAAGAGAGCCTCCTCTCACGGCGTGAAGACGGCGCGCCCGTGATCCGTCCCTCGAACGGCTCGCGCACGCGCAGCGGCCGCCCCGCCAACCACTCGCCCCGTCGCATTAACTCCGCGGCAGGACAGGTGGCGCCCCTGGCAGGAGAAGCGGGCGACGCTTCGCCTTCGCTGTAATAACCGCGCCAAAAAAGGTACGCCACGTCGTTCGATTTCGTGTCCTTTTCCTTTTTTCCTCTTTCTCTATCTCTTGCAACAGGGACCGGGAAAGGGGGATACCCCGAAAAGGATCCTTCCCTGTGAAGGAACCGGGCTCCGAGCCCCCCTTACTGATCAGAGGTTCGAAGGCTGGCCCTCCGAGGGGTTCAACAGCCGCCTCAGATCGCGTGGGCCCTACACCCACTACTGGTCAGAGGTTCGAAGGCCGGCCCCCCGAAGGGCTCCACGGCCGCCTCAGGCTACTTGGGCTCCACGCCCATTACTGATCAGGGGTTCGAAGGCTGGCCCCCGAAGGGTTCATAGTCGCCTCAGACGCCGAGCGAGGGATGACCAGGGGTACGTTCGATACATAACCAAGGCTCGGGCTGCGCTCCCGAGGTACCCTAGGACATTTCCGAGACCAGCGGGAGCGATCTTGTAACGGAATCCCATCGGAGGGAGGCATCGAGCCCTCGGACCCCGTCACCAGGGGACCGGGTCCGGCAGATCACCCGCAGGTACTTTTGGGCGTGCCTCTGGGCCCCTAGCCGACCCCCAACGAACGGGGCACGGACGTCCACTCGGATTACCCGCTTGCAGCTCACCGGAGACACCATGTTCGGTGCCCACCGAGGGTAACATGGCGCACTCCCCCCTCCTCCTTGCGAAAAGGCGACGTAGGGGCGTATGTAAAAAAGCCGAGTCTGTCCCTGATCGTCCTCTCACCCTGTGCGGAGGCTCGGGGGCTGCTCTCGCAAACCCGGCTCCGGCCAAACCGTTGACAGCGTCAACATACCAGCCCGAGAGCTTGGGCCCCGACCGCGCACCCGGGCTTCGGCCAGTTCGCATGAGGGAACAACCAGACCAGCCGAAGCATTACGCAAGGCATTAAGACCTCGAAGGAGTGAAACCACTCCTCCGAGGCCTCGGGGGCTACACCCGGCGGGTGCGCTCGCGCGCACCCACCGGAACAAAATGCAACCGAGAAAGGCTGGTCCCCTTACAAAAAAGTGCGACGAAAGCCTCCAAGCGAGTGCTAACACTCCCTTCGAGGCTCGGGGGCTACTGTCGGGGACCATAATTAGGGGTACCCTCAAGACGCCTAATTCTCAGCTGGTAACCCCCATCAGCATAAAGCTGCAGAGGCCTGATGGGTGCGATTAAGTCAGGGATCAGTCCATACGAGCGACTTGATCATGCCTCGCCCGAGCCTAGCCTCGGACAAGGGCAGCCGACCCCAAGAGACTTCCGTCTCGCCCGAGGCCCCCTTTAACGGCGGACACATCTCCGGCTCGCCCGAGGCCTTGTCGTCGCTAAGAAGCAACCCTGACTGAATCGCCGCACCAACCGACCGAGTCGCAGGAGCATTTAACGCAAAGGTGGCCTGACACCTTTATCCTGACACGCGCCCCCCGGCAAAGCCGAAGTGACCGCCGTCACTTCGCCGCTCCACTGACCGGTCTGACAGAAGGACAGCGCCGCCTGCGCCACTCCGACTGCAGTGCCACTTGACAGAGTGAGACTGACAAGCAGTCAGGCCCTACCAAAGGCGCCATAGGAAACTCCGCTCCGCCCGACCCAAGGCTCGGACTCGGGCTAAGACCCGGAAGACGGCGAACTCCGCTCCGCCCGACCCCAGGGCTCGGACTCGGGCTAAGACCCGGAAGACGGCGAACTCTGCTCCGCCCGACCCCAGGGCTCGGACTCGGGCTAAGACTCGGAAGACGGCGAACTCCGCTCCGCCCGACCCCAGGGCTCGGACTCGGGCTAAGACCCGGAAGACGACGAACTCCGCTTCGCCCGACCCTAGGGCTCGGACTCCGCCCTGGCCTCTGCCGAACGACCTCCGCGTCGCCCGGCCCAGGGGCTCGGGCTCGGCCTCGGCAACGGAAGACAGACTCGACCCCAGCTTCGGAGGAGCCCCCACGTCGCCCGACCTAGGGCACAGGCCCGCCACGTCAACAGGGAGCGCCATCATCACTCTACCCCGAGCCGACTCGGGCCGCAGAGAACAAGACCGGTGTCCCATCTGGCTAGCTCCGCCAGATAGGCAATGATGGCGCCCCGCGTGTCCTGTGACGACGGCGGCTCTTAGCTCCCTTACGGAAGCAGGGGGACGTCAGCAAAGACTCGACCGCTCCGACAGCTGTCCCTCCGCCAAGCTCCGTTGCTCCTCCGACAACCACGACATCACACCAGCAGGGTGCCAAGATCTCTCCGGCTGCCACATTGGCATGTACTTAGGGCGCTAGCTCTCCCTCCGCTAGACACGTAGCACTCTGCTACACCCCCATTGTACACCTGGATCCTCTCCTTACGACTATAAAAGGAAGGACCAGGGCCTTCTTAGAGAAGGTTGGCCGCGCGGGACGAGGACGGGACAGGCGCTCTCTTGGGGCCGCTCGCTTCCCTCACCCGCGTGGACGCTTGTAACCCCCTACTGCAAGCGCACCCGACCTGGGCGCGGGACGAACACGAAGGCCGCGGGATTTCCACCTCTCTCACGCCCGTCTCCAGCCACCTCGCTCTCCCCCCTTCGCGCTCGCCCACACGCTCGACCCATCTGGGCTGGGGCACGCGGCACACTCACTCGTCGGCTCAGGGACCCCCCGGTCTCGAAACGCCGACAATTTGTGTTAGCATTTTAAGCTGGCATGGTTGTCAAAGCTCAGGTAGCACTCATAGGTCCCAAGTTTGACTCCAGTATTCTATTGCCTGCACCCATAGCAAATCGATTTCAGTTGAGTGTCTGCTACCTGAGCTTGGGATGCTTGAAGGACTACCTAAAAACATTCAGTAAAGCATGGGTGGTACGGGTACCTGAGCTGTATGGGTGCTACCTCCTTTATATACCTAAGCTCAGGTAGCATCCATAGGTCCTGAGGCCTACGTGTTGTCCCATAAATCAAACCCAAATCTGATTAGGTACCATTAGGTACAGATTCCATATCAAACCCGATTTGGTCTGGATGCAGCCATTCTTTAGATTATGCACAAGCTAACTGTTTTTGTCATATACGAGATGCAAAAATGTTTTTCTCTATTTCATTGTATGCATATTGTCCTCTAAAAGGGCACTAGCCTCTACTTATCTATGTAGATATGTCCTTGTTGTTTCGTTAATTCTTATGGGCTGTTTTTTCAGTTGTCTCGGTGCTTCCTGCCTAGGTGACTTTTGTCGCTTGGAGGAGACCACTCACCAGTTTGCCTTTCCGATCGGTGAGTCTATATGCCTATGCACCTGGCCCTTTTTTAAGTCATATTTAGATAGTCAAATTGCTAATGGAGAGCCTTGCTTTGGAAAGCTTTGTGAAAGCAAACTTATACAAACAGTCAAACATATATTCAGATAGTCAGATTATTGATGGAAGTGTTTTGCTCATTGTTTTTGAAAGCAATTGCTATCTAGCTTCCAAGCAAATGGTAAGATTTTGTGCTCACTTTGGTTTCAGGAATTTCATGTCCTTGCCCTTGTTCTCGCAGAGGAGACGGGCTGGTTTATGAGAAAATTTTAGGATGGGAACACAGCTAGCAGCATAGGATCCATGACACAACAGGTGAGGTTTCCTGAACAACATGGTTCTGTCCATGTAAAAAACTAAATGTCTTCTTTAGTGTATATGCCCTTAGTTTCTAAAGTTTATCTTTAAAATTGTACCATTGTACATGCTATGAATTACCAACTACCATTAATGTTCTATGAGTTTAGTTTTTAAATTTATGCTCAAACTATGTTGCTATATTTTTTTAACCCTAAACTAAACACATATTTTTACCGAAACAATGATATCTTAGCCAAAATGCTGGTCTACCATCACAAAGAAACAGATTGTACTTGCACCATTTCATGAAAATAGAATTTTAACGCACCATAATCCTCTTTGTTGATGATTTGGTAATTCCAGTTGGAACCTCAGTTTTTTCTGTGGGTTATGGTCGTTTAATGTTACTTATACCAACCGTGTGCTTTTGTAAGCCTTCTAGACTCTCGCCTTATTTCAGTCTTTGACTATTTCAGATAGAGCTTCAGTTATTGGCTGATGTTATTTTCTCATCTCTCAGTTTATACCCGCTACCATGTCTAGAGTTAATTATATATCTACTCTCTTGTGGTATTTTGTGTAGCCCTGTTAATTATTGTGCAGCAGCGAAGAAGATCGAGAAGACTATCACACGCGTTTGCTATAGGGAGTAGATTGTCGGCACATGGAATTGGTTGCCTTCGACATCCACATAAACTAGACGAGGTTGAATGAAATAGTGCACAGAGGCATGCTTTCTTTTGCTTCCAAATAAGTGAGTACCAATTTCCATCATAACGAAAACATTGAATTGTGACAGTTTGCTTTCTTCTAGCAGTGCCTTGGCATTAGTAGATCCCTTAGCTCAAGGCCAAATCAGAAAGTGACGTTTTCCCACAAATAATTGTTTCTCACAAATGCAAGCATCTCGGTCGTTACAATAAAGAGAATCACAATTTGCATTTCTGTAAATCTTGTGTGCTTTATAACAAGAGATCCATTTAATATACTCCTAGCTTCATTTTTACATGCTAGCTTCATTTTTCCAATCCCCTCCATTCTTGTTGCTTCCATAATCCATACTAGCCCTTAGTGTGTTGATCAAGCCGATGGTTTCCATAGAAGCAACCTGCAAGGTTAGTCCAGCAAGTAGCACCAACTACAATCTGTTAGAATAGCAATACTAAATCTTCTCTGTGAAATTTATGCATTGGCAGCGTACATGGATTAGTAGTTTTGTGACAAAGGTAAATAGAGGCAACACAAGAGAATTGATATAGGGTGCACAGTTCCACGCATTGTTATGCTTGTCTGATGGCTTGATTCTTTCCTCTGAAAGTAATTCTTAAGCTATGATTTATTTTCTGTAGGTTCAGTCTTTTGCCTCGTGTCAGTATGGCAATCATGACATAAGAAGCGACGATGAAACTTTTAACAGACAAAAAACATTTTGCGGTCACATGTGGCTATCTGTGGGGGACAGATATCCCCTGGATCCACTAGAAGGTTAGAAGACCTCGCGAAAGGCTCTAGGCCCAATGTTTCGCAAGGCCATCCCTTCGTGGGCCTGGGGAGGAGCGCTTGGCGAAGTGGATCAACACAAGATCGGATCAACTCGAGCCCAAACGGCCAACAGATTTTAGCAACATCCACAGCAGTAACCCAACTTTCCCGCACTGCGTCCTCAGGCGTCGGAACTGAATGGCAATAAGTCGGCAGAGTTATAGGAAGATAGGCTCAGTCGATTCACTATTACCTAGGCATACGTTGTTATCATATCCGCATGTAACACCCCACGTCGAGTATATAAGGCCTAGGGGGCATCCCCTCAAAAACATCTCACTCCTTAGCTGTCTACTCAATTCTCTAGCATCTCCCATACTAGAGAACTCCCTTGTAACCCACCACACAAAAGATCCACACCAGGATGTAGGGTATTACGCATCTCAAAGCGGCTCGAACCTATACAAGATTGTCTATTATTTCTCGTGCATTCGGCACGAACCATCGGGCTACAGTCGGTAACATCGTCCTACTCCAAAAAGCACCTCGAGGGGCAACCCCGGGTGTGCGGTCGAACCCAAAACACCGATAGCTGGCGCGCCAGGTAGGGGGTGTGTCACCGATCCAAGCTAGCTCAATGGCCATCACTTTCCAGCACAAGATCATCCTCTGCCCTGGGTCCGTGTTCTGCTTCAGAACCATTTCATCCGTAGCAGACGAAGAGGGAACTCTACATCGCATCGCGGATCCGCCGGAGAGAAAACCTTCCTCAACAATCTCCAGAAAAGCCGGAGCGAAGCAGGAAAAAGCGCAACCTCCAGCGCTCCCGAGCGAAGACTACCTCCTGCAAGCCAGGAGCAGAGGATCTGTCTACCCGGAGAACTCTGCTGTCCACCTCTTCTACGAAAAAATGGACATGGATCACAAGGAAAAAGGAAGCAAACAAGGTAGAGGCTCGTCAAGCTGCCCTTCTGGTACCTCCGTCCTCAAAGGAGAACCGAAAGAAGCTTGTCACTGCGATGGTTCCATTCTACCCCGACGTCCTCTTTATCGGGGGAAGAGTGGAATCAACCCCCGTCTCCGACGATGAACCAACCGCGCCGGGAGAAGAACCTCTTCAGCGGGAATCTCGCCGACGAAGGAACCGATACCGAAATATCCGGTGACATCATGAAGCCGGAGAGCGGGACCCGGCGCAGCCTGTGTCACGAGATGAGATCTCGAAGATGGGAGAAACTTCAGAAGAACGGGTCTTCAGGGAAAGGAGGAATTCCTGACGACGTGATCGTCGGCAAGCTCAAGAGTAGGCCGAACAGGAGGCGAGACAACGCCGAGAGAACCCTCTTCTCAGACAGAACTTGAACCTCGACTTCGCCCGAGCCATGAACACACCGAGCGAGGTCAGTGTAGTGTTGGCTCGGATAGCCGATGGCCTCCCCCGGACCTCGGACGCTGAGGGCTATCGGCCGCTACTCACTCGGGCAGCTAATCATCTTCTACCTCTCGCCCATCCCCCGAGCGATCTACGACACACCATCAACAGTCAGCGGGACGCACGGAGCTCCATCAATGCTTCGCACGAACAACGACACGAGAACGAGATTCGGCGCCGAGAAGAGTATGATCGGGACCACGTCATCCCTGCGTGAAGTCAGGCCACCAGAGTTGAGTCGGCATCGGCTTCGACCGGCGGCACGACCCGGGGACGGTTGAGGCACCACGTCAGCAACTCCCCTCCCCGGGACTGATGTCACCATCGTCGACAGGAGGACACATGCGGAGTATCGGCGCTCACTCCACGTCTTAGGGCCATTCAGTGGCCCCCTAACTTCAAAGTCTCCAACATCGACAAGTACAAGCCTAAGCAAGATCCGGGAGGCTGGCTGGCTGTCTACACCACCGCCGCCCGAGCCGCTGGGGCAACTGAAGATGTGATAACTACATACTTGCCCATCGTCCTCGGGTAGGATGTGCTGCAATGGCTACAACACCTACCCCGACACTGCATCGACGACTAGAGCGACTTCAGTCGGTGCTTCATCGCCAACTTCCAATCCCTCTCCGACAAACCGGCGCAGCCATGGGACCTCAAATCCATTAAGCGCCGAGGGGATGAGACTCTCCGGTCATACCTCAAAAGATTTTAGACCATGAGGAATCGTATCCCCGAGGTCGTAGAAGCAGCAGTAATCGAGGACTTCTACCGGGGATCTAATGACTCGGCCTTCGTCCGAGCCGTAATGCAAAAGGCGTCGACTACCTCCGAGCAGCTATTTCGAGAAGCGGACCTCTACATCACCACCGATGAACGAGCTCAGGACCTCATCGGAGGAGTGAAGCCTGCACTGGCGGCACCGCGACGCGACACGAACCAACAACCCGACAAGCGTTGGGAGAAGAGGCCTCATGAAGAAGTCCACGCCGCCGGACCACCCGCCTCTCGCGCCCGAGGAGCACCACGCGGAGGTGAACGTACATTGGATGACATCCTCGACGCCCAGTGCCCGTACCACAAGGACATGCGCCACACCCTCCAGAACTGCAGAGACTTCAAGCACTCTGTTGGGAACGGTCGGCCCTTCCAACCTCTACCGCCTCCCCCACCTCGAGGAGGACCCGGACAACCTCGACAGCCTCAACAACAGGAAGGGGGAGGAGGCAGAGCATTCCCGCGCATTGACGGAGAAGTCAACGTCATCTTCGATGGACATGGGTCGAAAGAAAGCAAGAGGCAACAGAAGCTCAACGACCGTCAGATACTGGTGGCGGCCACCGGTCCTCCCGCCCCGTATCGATGGTCTGAACACCCGATCACTTTCACTCGGGCAGATCAGTGGCTCAACTTTGATCACCTGGGCAAGTACCCGCTCCTCATTGATCCGGTGATCCGAGAGAGCAAGGTAAAGAAGGTGTTAGTGGACGGGGAAGCAGCATCAACGTCACCTTCCCCCGGACGCTATAAGGCTTGGGAGTCGCACTCAAAGAGCTCCACGAGTCAGACACTCCTTTATTCGGCATCGTGCCGACTGAAGGAGAATATCCACTCGGACACATCTACATGTCGGTCACCTTTGGAACTTCGGAAAACTACAGAATCGAGTTCCTGAGGTTCGAGGTGGCGAGCTTCGACTGCGGATACAACACCATCATCGGCAAGCCTGGATTGGTGAAGTTCATGGCCATTTCGCATTATACGTACATGATATTGAAGATGTCGGGACCATAAGGAATCATCACTGTGCGCACTGACTTCCAAGGCGCCGTGGAGTGCTTCCGAGTGGCCATTCAGGCGGCCCTCACCACCAAACCATCAGCGACTTCTTCTGCGCAGGCGAACTCAAAGCCTGAGGAGGAACTCACAGTACCTACGAATGAAGCTCAAGCCATGACCTCTATGCGACCGACTGAAGAAACCAAGAGAATCAACCTCGGGTTCGCTAATGAACGCAAGACTACCATCATCAGCTCCAGCCTGGATGACAAATAGGAAAGCACGCTCGTCCAGTTTCTGCAAGATAACCGAGACGTATTCGCATGGCAACCTGCGGATATGCCGGGAGTCCCGTGAGAGCTGGCCGAGCACAAGTGAAGGTCTATCCCCAGGCGAGGCCAATTCGACAGAAGTTGTGTCGTTTCACGCCCGATAGCTGGCTCGCTTGGTCGCGGCAGGATTCATTAGAGAAGTACTACATCCTGAGTGGTTAGCAAATCATGTTCTTGTACTAAAAAAGAATAAAGTGGATTGGCGCATGTGCGTCGACTATACAGATCTCAACAAACATTGTCTGAAGGATCCCTTCGGACTTCCTAGAATAGACCAGGTGGTAGACTCGACCGCCGGGTGTTCTGTGTTGTCCTTCTTAGATTGCTACTCCGGGTATCATCAGATCAGCTTGGCAAAAGAAGACGAGGAAAAACAACATTCATCACCCTGTTTGGAGCTTTCTGCTATACCTCCATGCCGTTTGGCCTCAAAAACGCTGGAGCGACTTACCAGAGAGCCATTCAGACATGCTTAGCCGACCACTGGGGCAAGCGTGTAGAAGCTTATGTGGATGACATGGTGATCAAGATAGAAAACTCAGAAAATTTCATTGAGGATTTGCAGCTGGTCTTCAACAGTCTACGGCGATATCGATGGAAGCTTAATCCAGAAAAATGTGTCTTTGGAGTACCAGCAGGAAAATTACTCGGATTCATTGTTAGCCACCAAGGAATTGAAGCTAACCCAGAAAAGATCGAGGCTATCATGAGAATGGAAGCACCACGGTCACAAAAGAAAGTACAAAGACTTACTGGATGCATGGCAGCTTTAAGTAGGTTCATATCAAGGTTGGGAGAAAAAGGCCTACCGTTCTACAAGTTGCTCAAGAAGGTGGACAAGTTCTAGTGGACTTTAGAAGCCCAGGAAGCTCTTGATGCACTGAAGAAATTCCTGAAAACACCACCAGTACTAAAGCCGCCGCACCGAGCCACGTCGAGTCAGCCGGCTGAAGATCTGCTGTTATATATCTCTTGCACGACTCACGTGGTGAGCACCGTGTTGGTAGTCGAGCCAGCAGAGGAAGGACATGCATATCCAGTACAACATCATGTCTATTTCATCAGTGAAGTTCTGGGACCCTTAAAGAAGAAATATCCTCAAGTTCAAAAACTATTGTATGCACTACTTCTAACTGCACGCAAGCTCTGTCACTACTTTGACGACCACAAAGTCATAGTAGTCACTGGATTTCCAATAGGGGATATTCTCCACAACAAAGAAGCCATCGGAAGAATAGTCAAGCGGGCCTGCGAGCTGGGAGCTCACGACATCGAGTTTTGACCTCGCACTGCAATAAAGACTCAAGCACTAGTTGACTTCGTATCAGAGTGGACCGAGCAACAAGTGCCAGACAACCCGGAGACTGCAGAAATATGGCAGATGTATTTCGATGGCTCGTTGAAGCTACAGGGGGCAGGCACAGGAATCCTCTTCATCACGCCTAGAGGTGAACAACTCAAATATGCCCTTCAGTTGTTATTCTCAGCGTCCAATAATGCGGCAGAGTATGAAGCTTTGATTCATGGGCTGAACATTGTCATATCACTGGGCATTAAGAGACTGATGGTATATGGAGATTCACTGGTGGTCATAAGTCAGATAAATAAAGAATGGGATTGCTCGAATGACTCTATGGGCAAGTACTGCATAGCCGTCCGAAAGCTGAAAGACAAATTTGAAGGGCTGGAATTTCATCATGTGGAGAGAGATCGCAACGCGGCAGCAGATGCGTTGTCAAAACTAGGATCCAGTCGGACCTAGGTACCACCTAGGGTTTTCGTCCAAGAAGTATCACGCCCGAGTATTTCCTTAGATCAGGCAGAAGAGTGCAATGTTCTGAGCCAGCCAGAGTCAGATTCAGATGACTGGAGGGAGCCAATCATCAGATATATAAAGAATGAAGAAGAGCCGGATGACAAAACTGCGACAAAACGCATCGCAAGGCAGTCAGCTCACTACACTCTCATTGGGGAAGCATTGTACAGAAGGAGCGCAACAGGAGTCCTCATGAAGTGCATTCTTTCGGCTACTGGGAAGCAACTACTAGATGAGATCCACGCCGGGCAATGCGGGATACATGCTGCATCCAGGACTCTAGTTGGGAAGGTCTTCAGGTCTGGTTTCTACTGGCCAATAGCAAAGAGTGATGCAGCCGAGCTAGTCCAGAGGTGTGAAGCTTGCCAATACTTATCAAAGCAGCAGCATTTACCAGCACAGCAACTGCAGACCATACCCATAACATGGCCATTTGCGTGCTGAGGACTGGACATGATTGGACCCTTCAAGAAAGCTCAGGGAGTATACACTCATGTGCTGGTTGCCATTGACAAATTCACTAAATGGATAGAGTACAAACCCATCGCTTCTCTGACTTCAGCTAAGGCAGTGGAATTCATACAAGATATAATATTCAGGTTCGGAATACCGAATAGCATTATAACTGACATGGGATCCAATTTCACTAGCTTGGAATTCTTTGATTTCTGCGAACAAAGAAGCATCCAGATCAAATATACATCAGTAGCACACCCAAGAGCCAACGGTCAGGTAGAAAGGGCTAATGGAATGATATTGGAAGCACTCAGGAAGAAAGTCTTCGACAAGAATGAAAAGTTCGCAGGGAAGTGGATCAGAGAGTTGCAGTATGTGGTTTGGAGCTTAAGAACTCAACCTAGCCGAGCTTTATATGGAAATACTCCCTTCTTCATGGTCAATGGTTCGGAGGCAGTACTACCTGCTGATATCAGGTTTGGGGCACCAAGGCTGATCTTTGAAAACATAGCTGAGGCAGAAGCTACTAGACTGGAGGATATTGATATACTGGAGGAAGAACGATTAAATACAGTTCTGGAGGCGCTATCATGATAAGGCCATACGACATCGATCCTTCGCAGTGGGAGACTTGGTCCTTCATTGAATTCTAACGGGGCAAGGATGACACAAATTATCGCCACTATGGGAAGGGCCATTCATGGTAGCAGAAGTCACTCGTCTAGGGTCATATCGACTTACTCAAATGGATGGCACGAAAACAAGGAATTCATGGAATGTAGAGCATCTTAGGAAGTTTTACCCCTAGCCAGATTTCAAAGGTTATTAGGGGCAGCATTGTATTCTGTAACCGGAAAATACATCATCAATAAAAAGACTCCATTCTCAAAGGCACTCGAACTATTTATTATCAATCCGCATACTTACTCGACTCAAGGTGATCACTATACCCTACTAACGGAGCAATCACCTTAAGTCAGCAGTGACTTAAGACGGTGCAACATGCTCACGCTTACTTAACTGAGGGTGACCACTATACCCTACTAATGGAGCAATTGACTTAAGTCGGCAGTGACTTAAGACGGTGCAACATGCTCACGCTTACTTAACTTAGGGTGACCACTATACCCTACTAACGAAGCAATCGATTTAAGACGGCAATGACTTAAGACGGTGCAACATGCTCATGCTTACTTAACTTAGGGTGACCACTATACCCTACTAACGGAGCAATCGGCTTAAGTCAGTAGTGACTTAAGGTGATGCAACATGCTCACATCTACTCAACCTAGTATAAACATACTTACAATCACTCATCTTAGGGCGATCTCTATGCCTCACAAAAATAGGAAGAAATTTTGAAACTAGCATACTGCATTTACTTCTGCAATCGTAACACCTGTTGAATTCAAACAACAGACAAACAAAAATAGCATTCAGTACCAGGAACACGTTCTAACATAGCATTCGGGCACATTGATCACATACACATATGGTTCATGAATGTATTCAGTATTTCTACTTGGCAATGCTTTTCTCAGGAGCAACCGATGAAGAAGGGCGACTTGAGGAGTCAGGAGCAGCTTTGACATCGGCAACTATATCATCAGGAACGATCACGCCCGGTCTCCTCATCAAGATCCGCCCCGCGTGAAGGGCTTTATCCATAGCTCTGTCGCGTTGAGCCTTCAGAATGGTGGAATTGTCTTCGGTAACCTTGGTAGCCAGTCGAGCAGCTTCTAGCTCCTGGACGACTGATCTTTTGGAGGCACGCAGATCCTTGATGACGGAGTCTTTGCTCGACACCAATTGCCTAAGACGAAGGACCTCATCCTGGGACACTTGCAGCTCGTGACGGTGGTGCTCCAAATCTGCCATGGTAAAACGATGGCTCCTCTCCAAGATAGTCAAAGAATTGTTGGCGTCATGATACAGCCTGTTAAGATTATCGTGAGAAGCCGCAGGTACACGTTTTTCCTCCTACAGACAGGAATCAGCTCTCAAACACTCAGTAAGCAGTAAAAATACAATAGAGAAAGTCAAGTAAGCTTACTTCATTAGCCACCCTTTCAGAGTCAAGCTGAGCATTGAGAGAGAAATTCAATGAATTGGCATCATCTAAGGAAGCAGAAACTCGGGCCAGGTCAATCTGACCTTGAGATTACTTCTCCTCGAGTTCAGAGTACCGCTGGGCCATATCTAACAAAAAACAGTTGAAAAAGGATACTCAGTGAAAAACAGACCAATCAAGTAGTCAAGGAAGAAACAAAGACACTAACCAGCATTTGTCATCTTCAAAACAGATATCTACATCTGAAGCAACATCGGATTCCAATGCGTCAGAGACAGAGCTCCTTCTGGGACGGAGGCACCTTGTGATCTCAATTGACCAGCCATCCCGTCGACCAAAGCCTGATATTGAAAACAAATGAGTACAAAGACAGTAATTTGCCTAGAGTATAGCCAGAACAGGAAAAGCCAAATTACCTGAAGATTAGAGAAGAATAAAGGAAATCCCAAATCACGAGAAGCCAGGTGGTGGCTCGACGAAGGAATATCAACCGGGACAATCTGAAGAACATCAGCAGGGATCCACTCAGCACCACCAGCAGGCATCAGAACTCTAGCATCCGGTGCGCCGACCTCTAAGGCGACTTCCTCATTTGAAACATGTGTTGTTACCATGCCATCAGAATGTGGAGGAGAAGGCCCAACGTGGACATCCATGGAGGTATGAGAAGGGGAGCCCGCTTGGACACCCTCGGGGGTTGGGTTGCAGCCCGCACTGCCCATCGGAGCCGAATCACCACCGGCAACACCCTCGGGGGCTAGGTCGCAGCTCGCGCTACCCACCCGAGCCGGATCATTATCGGCAATACCCTCGAGGGCTGGGCAACCGCTGGCACCATCCTTGAGGACTGGGTTCTCCGCAATAGCCACCTCTAAGGCTGAAGGACTCTCAGTCACCTCCATGGGAATTGAGCAACCTTGACCAACCTCTTGACTCCGAAGACCGCCTTCCAAGGTCGACGAGGCACGAGACGCTGCTCGGGATAACTCTAATCCCACCTCTGGAATGTCAGAACAAACGTACATCATATCACCATCAGCTGGTTCGGACAACATATCTTTAGGAACGACATCTTCGAGAGCCTGATCAAAATTTGCTATGGATAATTCTTGCAGACCAACAAGAGCAGACAAAGCTGGAGAAGGAATATCGCTACTCCCCCCACTGACTCTGTAACACCGACTGTTCTTCTGAATTAAGGGGACTTCCTATTCTTCTTACTCGTCCTCGTCAACAAAACGGACAATAAACGACACAAGGTCACAACCATTGGGTTCAGCTCTGGTAGGGTCACACCCATTAGGATTAGCTCTGGCAGGGTCACAGCCACTGGGATCAGCTCTGGTAAGGTCACACCCATTGGGTTCTGCATAAGCAGGACCACGCCCATTGGGATCAACATCAGCAGGGCCACACCCATTGGGATCAACATCAGCAGGGCCACACCCATTGGGATCAGCTCCAGTAAAGAGTACCACCGGTACTTCTTCAGCAGCAGGGGCAGAAGGGCCAGCATCCTGGTCCAAACATGACACTCGCCGAAGCCGTCTCTTTTTCTTTTTCTTCCCCTCGGCAGGTGCAGTTGGATGACTAGCCTGGCAGAGGCGTTTCGGGCGAGTACCATCAAGCTTTTTAGTGTTCACGGTTTTTCAGGCTCTAGGATAGTCGCAACAGCCATTGTTTCAACAGGGACCGAGTCAGATGAATCCTCAGCCAACATGTCCAGCATAGCACTTATCTCTGCATCACCTAGACTCATAGGCATCTCAAAGTGAACTTGCTTGTCATCGTTGGGAAGATCACCAAGTGAAGCAACCAGAACCTCAACTTCTTCGAGAGAGGGTCACACTCTAAGACCCAAACCACTGTCGCCAGCAGGAGGATTGGACACAAAATCGAAAAAGGACTTAGAAGGAGGCAGATTCCAAGCAGAATATGCAACAGGAGCACCATTATTTGATACTTTACCTCTAAGGATCATTTCCAGTCAGCTCACCAAATCCACAGCAGGAATCCTCTTGTTGGTAACCCGGGTTGAGTCAGTGACACCACTATACAAATAAGTCGGGTAAGCTCTGTCCTTCAGTGGCTGAATATTCTTAAAAACAAAGTCTGCAACCACAGCTTCAGCAGTCAGAATTCTCTCCTTCAACAAACAAATCTCAGCAAGCAGAACCTTGGCTTCTGTTATCTCCAAGTCTGTGGGGGACTCAATCCAACTTGGAGCACGAACATCTGGTTGTCTCCCTAACCGAGGGGGAAGGGACTTGCCATGGTTTTCCACAATGAACCACTCTAAGCGCCATCCTTTAATGCTATCCTTGAGTGGGATGTTAAGGTATTCCGTTTTCCTCCCACGGCGCATCTCCAGACTCGCACCACCCACGAGCTGATGCTGCCCCCAGCCATCCTAGGACGACGATGATACAAGTACTTCCACAAACCGAAGTGAGTGAGAACTCCATGGTAGGCTTCACATAGGTGAACAAAGACAGAAATTTGCAGAATAGAGTTGGGATTCAGGCGAGTCAGATTCAGATGGTAAAAGTCAAGGAGACCGCGAAAGAAGGGAGAAATGGGAAGAGCAAGGCCGCAGATAAGAAAAGGGATGTAAAGAACGGACTCGTGGGTATCCTCTGTCGGGACAGTAACCCCACGACAAATCCGCCAAGAGCAAAGCTCCTTCGAAGGAAGAACTCCGACAGAGACAAGATGGAGAAGATCTGACTCAGAAACAACAGACATATGATTACCTGCGAAAGGCAATTGACTGTTGGGATCGATGGGAGGAATAACCGCAGCAGCAGAATTCTGACTCTTCCGCTTAGGCGCCATCACAATCTCGTCGGTGGACTGAGCGAAAGTGAAATCAAAGGAAAACAGAGGAGGTTCAGAGGCAAAAAGCGAGGGTAGGGCTTAGTGTCGGATATCGTAATTAAGGGTACCCCCAACACTCCTAAACATGGTTGGTGACCACCATCAACACAAGCTGTAGAGACTGATGGGCACGATTCATGTCAAGGCTTCGTCTACTCAAGGGACACGATCTCGCCTCGCCCAAGCCCAGCCTCGGGCGGGAACAGTAGTCCCAGACGAATTCATGCCTCGCCCGAGGGCCTCCTCAAGCAACGGGCGCACCCTTGACTCGCCCGAAGCCCATCTCGGGCAGGCTTCGTTGTGAAGCCACCTTGGCCAAATCGCCTCACCAACCGACCGTATCGCAGGCGCATTCAATGCGAGGATCGCCTAACACCTTATCCTGACACACGTGCCTCAGTCGGCAAGGTCGAAGTGACCGCAGTCACTTCGCCCTTCCACTGACCGACCTGACAGGAAAACTGCGCCGCCCGCCCCGCTCCGACTGTTGTGCCACCCACCAGGGTGAGGCTGACAACAGCCAAGTCCAGCCTCATGCACAACAGGAAGCTCCGCCTCCCTCGACCTTAGGCCTCGGCCTCGGGAGGAGGTCTCTGCCTCGCCTAACCCCAGGGCTCGGCCTCAACCTCGGCCTCGGAAGGTGGTCTCCGCCTCGCCCGACCCCAAGGCTCGGCCTCAACCTCGGCCTCGGAAGGTGGTCTTCGCCTCGCCCGACCCTAGGGCTCGGCCTCAACCTCGGCCTCGGAAGGTGGTCTCCGCCTCGCCCGACCCCAGGGCTTGGCCTCAACCTCGGCCTCGAGAGGAATCGTGTCCTCGCCCGACCCCGGCCTCGGCCTCAGGAGAAGTCTCCGCCTTGCCCGACCTTGGGCTCGGACCGATCGCGCCACGGGGATACATCATTACCCTACCCCTAGCTAGCTCAGGCTACGGGGGAACAAGACTGGCGTCCCGTCTGGCTCGCCCCGGTAAACAAGTAATGATGGCTCCCCGCGTGCGTCCATGACGACGGTGGTTCTCAGTCCCCTACGGAAGCAAGGAGACATCAGCAAGCTCCCAGCAGCACCGACAGCTGTGCTTCTACAGGGCTTAGGCGCTCCTCCGACGACCACGTTACCGCGTACACAGGGCTCTAGCACCTCTCCGACAGCCACGTTGGCATGTACACAGGGCTCAGGCACCTCTCTACCAGACACGTTAGCACCTAGCTATGCCCTCCCATTGTACACCTGGACCCTCTCCTTGCATCTATAAAAGGAAGGTCCAGGGCCTTCATGCGAGAGGGTCGCGCGGGAGAACAGGCTGACGAACATGCTCACTCTCTCTCTCTCTCTCGCGAACGCTTGTAACCCCTACTGCAAGCACACCCCCCTAGCGTGGGGCAACACGAGCCACGTTTTTCCCCCTTGTGTTCCGTCTTGCACCAACCCATCTGAGCTGGGACACGCAGCGACAAATTTACTCGTCGGTCTAGGGACCCCCCGGGGTCGAAACGCCGACAGTTGTCGCGCCAGGTAGGGGCCTGCTGCGTGTTGACGAACAACTTCCCGTTGATTTCCATATGGGTAGTCTCCAGCAACCTCTTCAGCTCGGGACGCTGCTCCGCTTCGGGAGTCTCGAGTTCATGTCCCTCGACGGCGGCTACGACATGGTACTCCTCCCCCTGCAGCGCGACAACGACCACGACGGCCGTCAGCTCGCCAGGCGACGGCGGACACGATGACGTCTTCCCCCCGTGGCGGAAGAGCAACATCCGGGTTTGTCCCACCGTCTTCCTCGCCGCAGGAGGAGGTGGGGCAACCGTGTCCAGGCAGGAGGCGGCGTCTCGTTGGCTGTCGAGCGAGTCGACGACACCGGCACCCCAGCGGGGGACATGTCGGGCGTTGTCCTCGCGCCTGAGACAACGACGAGTGTCGTTTCCCCGCAACATTCCAACCCCAAGCGGACAGATGACGCCAGCACACTCGCGAAAGACTTGCTGAGCGTTAGCCTCGTACCTGAAATAACGGTGCAGTCCGTCCCTGACGTGACTTCGTCACCGTCCATCGATCGAGAGGTACCGTCCGTTTTCCACCCTGTGCCTTTTAGATTTAGCTTCGATCCACCAAGCGACCCTGCTTCGGTGAGCGCTTTTGTAAAGGCATATCCTAACCTTCCGGGGTACCATATGTGGTCATCCTGGGACCGACCGACGACCGTCTCAACCTACGGGCCCCGGGTTCCGAGGAAGAGGACGGTCCCGACTCCGGTTGGGATTTCTCCAGGCTCGGTAATCCCAGTGCCATGCAAGACTTCATGACCGCATGTGACTACTGCCTCTCCGATTGCTCTGATGATGGCCACAGCCTTGATGACGAAGGTTGTGACCCAAGTTGCGAATGTTTCCACGTCGATCTGGGGGGTCGCGACAAAGGCAACCACCTTGGTATGCCGGAGGATGGCGATCCCCCTGGGCCTACTTCTCGTGTTGACATCCCGCGGGAGCTAGCTGTGGTCCCAGCCCCTGCGGGGGGGTCAGGGCACACAGCTCGAGCAAATCCGCGAGATGCAGGCCAAGCTCGACAAGGAAGTAGGGCAACTTGTCCAGCTCCGGCAAAACATCGAGCAGGAGTGGGCAGGCCGAGCACTCGCCGGAGAAGCGCGTCATCAGGCCCGGGACGTCCAGCGCCGTATCGCTGACGATGCCAGGGCAAGGCTGCCCCTGGCCTCCAGCGGGGTCGGCCAGAATCTGGCTGCAACGGCGATACTACTCCGAGCGATGCCGGAGCCATCCACCACCGAGGGGCGGCGTATCCAGGGAGAACTCAAGAATCTCCTAGAGGATGCCGCGGTCCGACAGACCGAAAGCTCTGCCTCCCGAAGGCAAGGGTGCCCCCTGGAGCATCACGCAACAACTTCCCGACTCATGCGGGAGGCCTCGGTCCACATCGGGCGCACGCGGGACGCGACGCCTGCAGCCCCGGGTCGCCTCGGCAATGAGCACCACCGCCGCGACCGTCGAGCCTGCCTCGATGAGAAGGTGCGCCGAGGCTACCACCCTAGGCGTGGGGGACGCTACGATAGTGAGGAGGATCGGAGCCCCTCGACCGAACCACCAGGTCCGCAAGCCTTCAGCCGGGCCATACGACGGGCGCCGTTCCCGACCCGGTTCCGAGCCCCGACTACCATCATCAAGTACTCGGGGGAACAAGGCCGGAGCTGTGGCTTGCGGACTACCGGCTGGCCTGCCAGCTGGGTGGAACGGATGATGACAACCTCATCATCTGCAACCTCCCCCTGTTCCTCTCCGACGCCGCCCGGGCCTGGCTGGAGCATCTGCCTCCTGCGCAGATCTCCAACTGGGACGACCTGGTCAAGGCCTTCGCTGGAAACTTCTAGGGCACGTACATGCGCCTTGGGAACTCCTGGGATCTCCAAAGCTGCCGCCAGCAGCCAGGGGAATCCCTGCGAGAGTACATCCGGCGGTTTTCGAAGCAACGCACCGAGCTGTCCAACATCACCGACTCGGATGTCATCGGGGCGTTCCTCGCCGGCACCACTTGCCGCGACCTGGTGAGCAAACTGGGCCGCAAGACTCCCACCAAGGCGAGCGAGTTGATGGACATCGCCACCAAGTTTGCCTGTGGTCAGGAGGCGGTCGAAGCCATCTTCCGGAAGGACAAGCAGCCTCAGGGACGCCAGCAGGAAGACGTCCCTGAGGCGTCTGCCCAGCGTGGCGCGAAGAAAAAGGCGACAAAGAAGTCGCAAGCGAAGCGCGACGCCGCCGACGCAGATCTTGTCATTGCCGCCGAGCACAGGAACCCTCGGAAGCCTCCCGGAGGGGCCAACCTGTTCGACAAGATGCTCAAGGATTCGTGCCCCTATCACCAGGGTCTCGTCAAGCACACCCTTGAGGAACGCGTCATGCTTCAGTGCTACTTCCATAAGGTCGGGCCTCCGACGGAAGGTGGCAAAGGCCAAGACAACGACAAGAAGGAGGGCGACAAGGCAGAGGAGTTCCCCGAGGTCCACAACTGTTTCATGATCTACGGTGGGCAAGTGGCGAACGCCTCGGCTCGGCACCGCAAGCAGGAGCGCCGGGAGGTCTGCTCGGTAAAGGTGGCGGCACCAGTCTACCTAGACTGGTCCGACAAGCCAATCACCTTCAACCAAGGCGACCACCCCGACTGCGTGTCGAGCCCAGGAAAGTACCCGCTCGTCGTCGACCCCATCGTCGGCAACACCAGGCTCACCAAGGTCCTCATGAACGGAGGCAGCAGCCTCAACATCATTTACGCCGAGACCCTCGGGCTCTTGGAGATCGATCTGTCCACAATCCGGGCCGGTGCGGCGCCCTTTCACGGGATCATCCCCGGGAAGCGTTCCTGCCCCTTGGACAACTCGATCTGCCCGTCTGCTTCGGGACTCCCTCCAACTTCCGAAAGGAAACCCTCACGTTCAAGGTGGTCGGGTTCCGAGGAACCTACCACACGGTGCTGGGGAGACCGTGCTACGCCAAGTTCATGGCCGTCCCCAACTACACCTACCTCAAGCTCAAGATGTCGTGCCCCAATGGGGTTATCACCGTCGGATCCACGTAGACATGCGTACGAATGCGACGTGGAGTGCGTGGAGTACGCTGAGGCCCTCGCCGAGTCCGAGGCCCTCATCGCCGACCTGGAGTGCCTCTCCAAGGAGGTGCCCGATGCGAAGCACCACGCCGGCAACTTCGAGCCGACTGAGGCAGTTAAGTCCGTCCCTCTCGACCCCAGCAACGATGCCTGCAAGCAAGTCTGGATCGGCTCCGAGCTCGACCCCAAATAGGAAGCAGTGCTCGTCGACTTTCTCCCTGCAAACGCTGAAGTTTTTACGTGGAGTCCCTCGGACATGCCGGGCATACCGAGGGATGTCACCGAGCACTCGCTGGATATCCGAGCTGGGGCCCGACCCGTGAAGCAGCACCTGCGCCGCTTTGACGAAGAGAAGCGCAGGGCCATAGGCGAGGAGATCCACAAGCTGATGGCCGCAAGGTTCATCAAAGAGGTATTCCATCCTGAATGGTTAGCCAACCCTGTGCTTGTAAAAAGAAAGGTGGGAAGTGGAGGATGTGTGTAGACTACACTGTCTAAATGAGGCATGTCCGAAGGTTCCCTACCCTCTGCCTTGCATCGACCAAATTGTGGATTCCACTGCTGGGTGCGGAACCCTGTCATTCCTCGACGCGTATTCAGGTTATCACCAAATCAAGATGAAAGAGTCCGACCAGCTTGCGACTTCTTTCATCACACCTTTTGGCATGTACTGCTATACTACTATGCCATTTGGCTTGAGGAATGCAGGTGCGACATATCAAAGGTGCATGAACCACGTGTTCGGAGAGCACATCGGCCGAACGGTCGAGGCTTACGTCGATGACATCGTTGTCAAGACGAGGAAAGCCTCCGACCGCCTCTCTGACCTTGAAACGACATTCAAGTGTCTGAGAGCGAAGGGCGTGAAGCTCAATCCCGAGAAGTGTGTCTTCGGAGTCCCCCGAGGCATGCTCCTAGGGTTCATCATCTCCGAGCGGGGCATCGAGGCCAACCCGGAGAAAATCGCGGCCATCACCAACATGGGGCCTATCAAAGATTTGAAAGGAGTACAAAGGGTCATGGGATGCCTTGCGGCTCTGAGCCGCTTCATCTCGCGCCTCGGCAAAAAAGGCCTACCCTTGTACCGCCTCTTAAGGAAGACCGAGCGCTTCACTTGGACCCCCGAGGCCGAGGAAGCCCTCGTAAACTTAAAGGCGCTCCTTACAAACGCGCCCATCTTGGTGCCCCCCGCTGCAGAAGAAGCCCTCTTGATCTACGTAGCCGCAACCACTCAGGTGGTCAGCGCCGCGATCGTAGACGAGAGACGAGAAGAAGGGCATACACTGCTCGTCCAGAGGTCGGTCTACTTCATCAGTGAAGTGCTATCCGAGACCAAGATCCGCTACCCGCAAGTTCAGAAGCTACTGTACGCAGTAATTCTGACACGGCAAAAGTTGTGACACTACTTCGACTCTCATCCGGTGACTGTGGTGTCATCCTTCCCCCTGGGGGAGATCATCCAGTGCCGAGAGGCCTCGGGTAGGATAGCAAAGTGGGCAGTGGAGCTCATGGGCGAGACAATCTCGTTCACTCCTCGGAAGGCCATCAAGTCCCAAGTCTTGGCGGACTTCGTGGCTGAATGGGTCGACACCCAATTGCCAACAACTCCGATCCAACCGGAACTCTGGACCATGTACTTCGATGGGTCGCTGATGAAAATAGGAGCAGGTGCTGGCCTTCTCTTCATCTCACCCCTTGGGAAACATCTCCGCTACGTGCTGCGCCTCCATTTCCCGGCGTCAAACAACGTGGCCGAGTACGAGGCTCTGGTTAATGGGTTGCGCATCGCCATCGAGCTAGGGGTTCGGCGCCTCGACGCTCGTGGTGACTCGCAGCTTGTCATTGACCAAGTCATGAAGAACTCCCACTGCCGCGACCGGAAGATGGAGGCCTACTGCGACGAAGTTCGGTGCCTGGAAGACAAGTTCTACGGGCTTGAGCTCAACCATATCGCTCGATGGTACAACGAGACTGTGGATGAGTTGGCTAAAATAGCCTCGGGGCGGACAACTAGGGATGTTCCTAAAACATCCGAATTGTATCACAAATCTAATATTTTAGCATAGATATACATATAATTTAAAGCTAATTTTTGGCAATGTTATGAAGAATATTATGAAGTATTTAAATAAATTTTTGTATATTTTTTTATGTACATTATTTTCTCCCTACAACAAAAAGGTGAAAAACATCCGAATCCGTATTCGGATAGACATCCGAATTTTATATCAATTATTTAAAAATATCTAGAATGAATTTAATGTTTATTTTTTGTGAAGATTAATAATCTCAATGCTAAAAACAAGAATATAAATCTACATAGCAAATTCTATATGTTATTTGTTCACAATCGAAGAAAGAATACCAAAAAATTGAAATCCGAATAAATATCCGGATCCATCCCTACGGACAACGGTTCCCCCGGACATCTTCTCCAGAGACGTACATCAACCCTCCGTCAAGATCGATGACACGCCTGAGCCCGAGGTATCCTCAGCCACCGAGGGTGAGGCCCTGCGCGTCGAGGGAGAGCGGAATGGGGTCACGCCTAAACCAAACTGGCAGGCCCGTACCTAGAATATCTCCTCCGAGGAGAGCTACCCCTCGACAAGGCCGAAGCTCGGCGACTGGCGCGGCGTACCAAGTTGTTCGTCTTACTGGGTGATAAAAAGGAGCTCTACCACCGCAGCCCCTCAGGCATTCTCCAACGATGCATATCCGTCGCCGAAGGACAGGAGCTATTGCAAGAAATACATTCGGGGGCTTGCGGTCACCATGCAGCACCTCGAGCCCTCATTGGGAACGCCTTCCGACAAGGCTTCTACTGGCCAACCGCGGTGGCCGACGCCACTAGGATTTTACGCTCTTGCCAAGGGTGTCAATTCTACGCAAGACAGACGCACTTGCCCGCTCAGACCCTGCAGACAATACCCATCACCTGGTCGTTTGATGTGTGGGGTCTGGACCTCGTCGGTCCCTTGCATAAGGCACCCGGGGGCTTCTCGCACCTGCTGGTCGCCATCAACAAATTCTCCAAGTGGATCGAGGTCCGACCCCTAACCAGCATTAGGTCCGAGCAGGCGGTGGCGTTCTTCACGAACATCATCCATCGCTTTGGGGTCCCAAACTCCATCATCACCGACAATGGCACGCAGTTCACTGGGAAGAAGTTCCTGGACTTCTGCGAGGACCACCACATCCGTGTGGACTGGGCCGTCGTAGCTCACCCCATGACGAATGGGCAGGTGGAGCGTGCCAACGGTATGATTTTGCAGGGACTTAAACCGAGGATCTACAACAACCTCAACAAGTTTGGCAAGCGATGGATGAAAGAGCTACCCTCGGTGGTCTGGAGTCTGAGGACGACACCGAGCCGAGCCATGGGTTTCTCGCCGTTCTTTCTAGTCTATGGGGCCGAGGCTATCTTGCTCACAGACTTAGAATACGGTTCCCCGAGGACAAAGGCGTACGACGACCGAAGCAACCAGACCAGCCGAGAAGACTCACTGGACCAGCTCGAAGAGGCTCGGGATGTGGCCTTACTACACTCGGCGTGGTATCAGCAGTCTCTGCGACGCTACCACGCCCGAGGGGTTCGGCCCTGAGGCTTCCAGGTGGGAGACTTGGTACTTCGGCTGCGGTAGGACGCCTGAGGGCACCACAAGCTTACTCCTCCCTAGGAAGGGCCATTTATTATCGCCAAGATTTTGAAGCTCGGAACATACAAGCTGGCCAACGATTAAGGCAAGGTCTACAACAACGCTGGGAACATCCAACATCTACGTCGCTTCTACCCTTAAGATGTTTCGAGTCGTTCATATACCTCATTCTCTTTACATACACAAATAGAGTCTAACCGTCAAGAAAGGGTCGGCCTTGCCTCGGCGAAGCCGACCCTCCCTCGGGGGCTAGAAGGGGGGAACCCCCTCTGCGTCAAAATTTTCCTCGGAAAAAGTCTTTCTGCCAGAACGTCTTTCGCGCTTTTCGACTGCTTCGATAGCGGGATCCTGAAAAGGACGAGAGTACACGTAAGCGGCACGGTCGACCGAGCCGAGGGACTCCTACGCCTCCGGGATACGGATACCTCACTCATCACCTTCCGCGATAAGTAACTCACGCTTGGATAAGCGATTCTGCTACCGAACAAGTCCTAACGCTCAAAAACTTTTCTGCCAGAACGATTTTCGTGCCGTCTCGACTATATCGATAACAGAATCCTGCGAACGAGTAAGAGTGCACGTAAGCGGCAAGGCCAACGGAGTCGAGGGACTCCTACGCCTATGGGATACGGATACCTCACTCATCACCTTCCGCGAAAAGTAACTCTCGCTCGGATAAGCGATTCCGCTACCGACGAACAAGTCCTGATACTCGAAACAAGAGGAAAGAAAATGCAGCTTTATAACACGACAATAAGATGTTTGGGCCTCGGCGGCTGCGAAAAACATACGCATACTACAGACAAACTGTTCCTGTAGGTTCAGACATCGACAGAGGAAGCAGCAGCACCCTCGACGTCGTTTCCACCTTCGGCGGAACCTGGCCCGGCCTCGGACGACGACACGGGCGGAAGGATCTCCACCTCCAAGGAGGACGCCAGCACCGCGCTGGGGCCATCGCAGCCAGGGTCTCCTCCAGGGTCCCGACCCGAGCAGACACCTCGGTTGGTCGCTCCGTAGCCACAGCCAGCTGTCCCTATAGATGGCCAAAAAGCACGAGGCCCGTGAGCCCAGCACGAAGCCCGCTTTTTGGGCCCGGTCCGAACCCGGCACGGTAGAATAAGCGGGCGGGCTTGGACAGGAAACTAGGCACGGCGGGCTAGCCCAGCACGGCCCGTTTACCTCTAAGCCCATTAAGCCCGGTTTTTTTACACTAAAACGTGCTTACCGACCCGTTTAGCCCGCTTTTCGGCCCGTTTTTTTCGTGCTAAACGGGCCGGCCCGGCCCGTTTAGGCCCGTTGTGGGCCGGGCTTGGATAGAAAATTAAGCCCGCTGGCTCAGCAAGCCCGGCCCGGTTTTTGGCCGGGCTTCACCGGGCCCGGGCCGGGCCGGGCGGCCCGTTTGGCCATCTCTAGCTGTCCCCCAAGGACCTCAGCCCGGCTCACGGCCTCGGCAGCATGACTCCGGGTTGGTCCCGCTCGCGGATGACCTGGCCAAGCCCCAGCCGCCGCTGCTGCACCTCCTCGGCCCGGGAAGCCACCTGCTCCTGGGCCGACGAAGCCTCTTCTCGAGCCGACTCTGCCTCTGTCCACGCCGACACCGCTGCCTCCAGCTCTAGCTCATCGCAGAGCGGCCGAAGGTTCTAAAACTGAGCAAGAGAGGCCTTGAGTGGCAAGGCCGACCGAGCCGAGGGACTCCTACGCCTCCGGGATACGGATACCTCACTCGTCACCTTCCGCGCAAGGCAACTCACACTCGGTTAAGCGGTTCAACTAGCCGACAGACGAGTCCTAGTGCTCGAAATGAGGAAGAAACACGATATTACGCTCAAATACCCAGATGTTCAGGCCTCGATAGCCACAATGAACAAACACCCATACTCAGGGTGCCATTACAAACGGAACTCCGGTTCCACTCCCACGGGTGTGAACTACCTCCACACCAGAGGGCCTGCGGGACAACAAACTCCAGGTGGCTCGCCGCCGACCACTGCACCAGCGCGGCAACGACCTCCGTCTCGGGCGGCTAAACAGCAGCAGCGATGACCTTAGGGCAGACGCTACTGTGGAAAGGCCCTCGCCCACGTCCCCGTACGAGGGGTGAGGACAAGCCGTCAAAGCCGAAGGGCTGGAGGTCTGACCGCAGGTGGCGCCGACGGTCTCGTCGGCGGAGAAACCTTCTCCGGCTGCCACCACCTCAGCACCGACGACAATGGCCACCTGCCCACCAACACCGCACCAGCGAGCGGCGGCCGCCCCAAAGCGCACCGGCAGGTCCTCACTCCCGTTCTCGCCACGAGAACGAGAACGGGGTCATCCCAGAACACGAGTACCGCCCTCGCGGCGTGCGACGTGTTGTGCAGCCGACGGCGCAGGGAGGACCTGGACATAGCCGGCCCGCGCGCGGCATGACCGTCGCCCGGGTGGAGGTCGGATAGTTGCACCCTGTCCAGGAAGCAACAGTTCGCCTTCCCCCGCATGGCTAGAGGACGCCTCTTCCGCAGAGCTGGAGGATGCCTTTCTCCCCCGAGCGCCGGAGGAAGAAGAGGGTCGCCAGCCCACGCGAAGGTAGGCCCCAACTCGCCCCGCCCTCCTTCCCAGCACAGATGATGAAGATCCTTGAAGCTGAGGGCGGGGCAGAGGCCGCAGCCCGGCTTGCTTCTCCCCACCATTGAACTGGTGGTCATCATCCTGGATGACCATTGGTGGGGGTATACAGCCGGGCTGCATGATGAAAATCCTTGAAGCCGAGCGATGGCTGAAAGGCGCCAACCCCCGCAAGGTCATGCTCCTCCAACAGCAGCAAGATGAAGGCAACGCGGGCGCTCCCCATTCGGGGGCTCGGAAGGTGGAAGGGCGCGATGCATGAGGGGAATGCGAAGGCATGGCTACTGCCCGGGGGATCGATCCCTTTTTAAAGGCGGCTCTCCCCACTCGCGTCCTCAAGCGTCGCGGGCAAAGTCTTCACCGACGTGCTCCAGGGTCCTCCCCCTACGACACGAGGGTTGGGTCCCACACGTCATGCAAGCTGACCCGTAACCGCTGCACGCGGAGCATGTAACCGCCCCGCGGTTACAAGCACTCCTCCATCCTCGCCGAAACCAGCGGTCGAAAGGGCGGACCGCTATGCAGGTGGCGTGCAACCGCAACGCGGGGCCGCACCCCTTCGGCTTCATCGCATCTAGCATGGAGGCCCAGGCCCACACGTCATGTAACCGGCGCGCCGGTTACTACGTGCAAGAAACTGCACCGCCACTTGCGCCAATGCCGCGCCTTCTCGACTGCGGAACCAGTGCCGCGACTTGAGGCAACCTTGCGCATGGCCCAACAGTGCCAATCGAGCACATCGATCACGGGTCAGTCAACCGCGGGAAGAGGCACGACGGTTGATATGGCCAAAAGTGGACCAGCAGTAATGGCGGCAGCAGACGAGCGGAAGCAGTGGTCAAATCGCTTGCTGGCTCGCGTCCCCTCCTAAAGCAGCAGGGGAGCCCTCTCCCACGACGTGAAGACGACGCGCCCGTGTTCTGTTCCTCGAACGGCTCGCGCACGCGGCCGCCCCATGAACCGCCCGTCCCGTCGCATTAACTCCTCGGCAGAGCAAGCGAAGCCTTTGGCAGGCGAAGCGGGCGTCGTTTCACCTCCGCCATGATGACCGCGTCAAAAAAGGTGTGCCACGCCATTTAAATTCATATCCTTTTCCTCTTCCCCTTTCTCTCTCTTGCTACAGGGACCGAGAAAGGGGATATTTCGAAAGGGATCCTTCTCCGCGAAGGAAGCGGGCCCCGAGCCCTCCTACTGATCAGGGGTTCGAAGGCTGGCCCCTCAGAAGGGTTCGACAGCCGCCCCAGAGCACTCGGGCTTCAAGCTCATTACTGATCAGGGGTTCGAAGGCTGGCCCCTCGGAAGGGTTCGACAGCCGCCCTAGAGCACTCGGGCTCCGCGCCCACTACTGATTAGGGGTTCGAAGGCTGGCCCCTCAGAAGGGTTCGACAGCCGCCTCAGAGCATGCAGAGCGAGGGATGACTCTGGGTACGCCCGTTACATGGCCGAGGCTCGGGCTACGCTCCCGAGGTATCCTAGGACATTTCTGAGACCAGCAGGAGCAATTTTGTAACGGAATCCCACCAGAGGGAGGCATCGAGCCCTCGGACCCTATCGAACGGGTCCGAGTCCGGCAAATCACCTGCAGGTACTTTTGGAGCGCGCCTCTGGGCCACTAGCCGACCCTTATCGAACGAGGCACGGGCGTCCACTCGGATCACCCGTTAGCAACTCACTGGAGACACCATGTTCGGCGCCCTCCGAGGGCAACATGGCGCTTTCCCCCCTTCCTCCTTGCGGAAAGGCGACGAAGGGGCGTATAATAAAAGTCGAGACAGTCCTTGATCATCCTCTCGCTCCGTGCAGAGGCTCGGGGGCTGCTCTCACAAACCCAGCTACGGCCAAACCGTTGACAGCGTCAACAAACCAGCCTAAAAACTCGGAACCTGACCATGCACCCGGGCTACGATCAGGTCGCATGAGGGAACAACCAGGCCGGCCAAGGCATCACGAAAGGCATTAAGACCTCAGAGGAGTCAAACCACTCCTCCGAGGCCTCGGGGGCTACACCCGGCGGGTGCGCTCGCGCGCACCCACCGGAACAAAGTGTAACCGAGAAAGGCCGGTCCCCTCGCAAAAAAGTGCGGCAAAGCCTCCAAGCGAGTACCAACACTCCCTTTGAGGCTTGGGGGCTACTGTCGGGTACCATAATTAGGGGTACCCCCAACATTCCTAAACACGACTGGTGACCACCATCAGCACAAGCTGCAGAGACTGATGGGCACGATTCAGGTCAAGGCTTCGTCTACTCAAGGGACGCGATCTCGCCTCGCTCGAGCCCAACCTCGGGTGGGAACAGTAGTCCCAGACGAATTCACGCCTCGCCCGAGGGCCTCCTCATGCAACGGGCGCACCCTTGACTCACCCGAAGCCCAGCTCGGGCAGGCTTCGGTGAAGCCACCTTGGCCAAATCGCCTCACCAACCGACAGTATCGCAGGCGCATTCAATGCGAGGATCGCCTGACACCTTATCCTGACACATGAGCCTCAGTCGGCAAGGTCAAAGTGACCGCAGTCACTTTGCCCTTCCACTGACCAACCTGACAGGAAAACTGCGATGCCCGCCCCGCTCCGACTGCTGTGCCACCCACAAGGGTGAGGCTGACAACAGCCAAGTTCAGCCTCATGCGCAACAGGAAGCTCCGCCTCGCCCGACCTTAGGCCTCGGCCTCGGGAGGAGGTCTCCGCCTCGCCCGACCCCAGGGCTCGGCCTCAACCTCGGCCTTGGAAGGTGGTCTCTGCCTCGCCCGACCCTAGGGCTCAGCCTCAACCTCGGCCTCGAAAGGTGGTCTCCGCCTCGCCCGACCCCATGGCTCGGCCTCAACCTCGGCCTCGGAAGGTGGTCTCCACCTCGCCCGACCCTAGGGCTCAGCCTCAACCTCGGCCTCGGGAGGAATCGCGTCCTCGCCCGACCCCGGCCACGGCCTCAGGAGAAGTCTCCGCCTCGCCCGACCTTGGGCTCAGACCGACCGCGCCACGGGGATACATCATTACCCTACCCCTAGCTAGCTCAGGCTACGGGGGAACAAGACTGGCGTCCCGTCTGGCTCGCCCCGGTAAACAAGTAATGATGGCTCCCCGCGTGCGTCCATGACGATGGTGGTTCTCAGCCCCCTACGGAAGCAAGGAGACGTCAACAAGCTCCCAGCAGCACCGACAGTTGTGCTTCTACAGGGCTCAAGCGCTCCTCCGATGGCCACGTTACCGCGTACACAGGGCTCTAGCACCTCTCCGACAGCCACGTTGGCATGTACACAGGGCTCAGGCACCTCTCTGCCAGACACATTAGCACCTAGCTACGCCCCCCATTATACACCTGGACCCTCTCCTTGCATCTATAAAAGGAAGGTCCAGGGCCTTCATGCGAGAGGGTCGCGCGGGAGAACAGGCTGACGAACAGGCTCTCTCTCTCTCGCGCGCGAACGCTTGTAACCCCTACTGCAAGCACACCCCCGTGGCGCGGGGCAACATGAGCCGTGTTTTCCCCCTTGTGTTCCGTCTCGCGCCAACCCATCTGGGCTGGGACGCGCAGCGACAAATTTACTCGTCGGTCCAGGGACCCCCCCCCCCCCCCCCCCCCCCGGGGTCGAAACGCCGACAGTCGGCGCGCCAGGTAGGGGCCTGTTGCGTGTTGACGAACAACTTCCCGTTGAGTTCCAGATGGGTAGTCTCCAGCAACCTCTTCAGCCCGGGACGCTGCTCCGCTTCGGGAGTCTCGAGTTCATGTCCCTCGACGGCGGCTACGACATGGTACTCCTCCCCCCGCAAACTCAGTCGTCCTCTCTCTATGTAAATGCAGGCGGAATTAAAATACGACACAACAATTACAAGTCGTTACTCGAGCGTTATCTCTGAGAACAACGGTTGCATTGGGCACAAATACAAGCTGTCAATCGACTATAAAGGAACGATGGAAAGGCAAGAAATGGGCACAGAACAAGTTGAAGTTTTCTTCATTATATAAAAAGGGGAAGTCCTTCCACAAACTTAAAAACCGACTCATTATGAGACAGTCTTCTTCCCACTTTTCGATACATTACATTGCTACATTACATTACACTACGCTATACTACTAACTACTACTACATTATTCCACTAATACTACTTCTACTACTATTTATCTATACTAACATCTAAGCTAGTGGCGCTTAGCCACTGGCCTTGGTGCTGCCACTGTCGGCCTTGCCGCCGCCGCCATCACCATCGTCGTCGCCTCCGTCGTCGCCATCGCCCTCGTCGTCATCGTCACCGCCGCTCCCCTCCTCGGACAAGTCAGAGGAGTTCTCCTCGTCCGAGGAGACCTCTGACTCATCCGAGCCCTCGAGCCCGGAGCGCTCGACGGACCGAATGTATGTCCACACCTCAGCGGCGATCCCCTGGGAATCGTCCGAGTCATCGGACGACGCCGGGGAGAGGCGTGGACTAGTGACCCCTCGGACTCGGAGGAGAACTCCTCCTTCGAATACTCGGAATCACTGAAGTCCTCCGAGGGAGGAGTCGGCTCGCGCTTCCGCTTGTCACCGGAATGGTGAGACGAGCTTCCCCCTTTCTTGCTCTTGCCCATGGTGTAGTAGAAGGGAAGAGAAAAGAAGAGAGTAAGCAACAAGCGGCAGAGAGATGTGTGAAGACGCCAGTGCAACAAGCGCTCTATTTATAGAGGAAGAAGGCAACCGCTCATCTCCTACCACGGTCACTGAACAGTCACAAATATTCAATAAGCAATTCAAATCGTTTGGAAACAAGTCAGGTGGCTGACGCCGTTTCATGTAACACGACACCCATTGGGACTTAAGTCAAATGGTTGGAGGGTATGATTACACCCGCGGTCACGTCAAGTTACTACTCAGGGGCAGTTTGCTAAATGCTCAGCGCACCAAGCCATCCCTTGCCCACACCCATTGGGGGGGACGTCCAGGAATTTTCAATAGATTTTCCCAAGCAGTCACATCCACACAGTATACGCAATGCAATCAAGACAGAAGAAAGATATCGATGGAGATCAGAGGAAAGCCAAAAATAGCTGATGAAGTACAAGTCTAATCAACAGGAGCATTGAAGCACAAAACGAAATGAAGACTAGCCAAGGGCCATCTACCAGATGTCAAATCTGTCGCAGATCAAATAAATTCCAAACCTAACAAGACATGGATAGACCGCATTGTTGATCTCAAAGGCAAAACCGTATGCTAATCTCTAAAGCATAAGGCTGATGATATAATGCTGAATTCTAAGGCATCCGACAAAGATAAAAGGCTGATTTCTAAAAAAACATGAGATGAAGACCTTTGAGTGGATTATTTTCAGTAATCCACTCAAAGCTCGGGGGCTACACCCAATGAATCATCAACCCCAAAAGACAGAATGCTGATCTCTAAAGCATGAACTAATGATAAAAATGCTGATTTCTAAAGCCTGAGATGAAGACAAGACAATCCTGATTTCTAAAGCACGAGATGAAGATGAAAATGATTTCTAAAAAAGCTTGAGATGAAGACCTTCGAGCGGATTATTTTCAGTAATCCACTCGAACCTCGGGGGCTACACCCATTGGGTGCACCTTCGGTGCACCCAATAAATCCTGAACCCCATAGAGCAGAAAGTTGATCTCCAAGGCATAAGCACGAGACAAAGCATTGGCCTCTGAAGAATAAAGCGAAGACCGATGAATAAAGATAGTAGAGGATAATAGAAGATCGGTTTCACCAAGTTACTCAGAGTTCAGAAGTAACAACTCGATAGGCCCATTTTTCAAGGTATTCGTTATCAAATTCAAAAACAACAAGCTGGACCTAGAATCTTTGGGCCGATTATTTCAAAATAAACTCAAAGATTGGGGGCTTGTGGGGACAGATATCCCCCGGGTCCACTAGAAGGTTAGAAGACCTCGCGAAAGGCTCTGGGTCTGATGTTTCGCAAGGCCATCCCTTCGTGGGCCTGGGGAGGAGCGCTTGGCGAAGTGGATCAACACAAGATCGGATCAACTCGAGCCCAGACGGCCCAACAGATTTGAGCAACATCCACAGCAGTAACCCGACTTTCCCGCACTGCGTCCTCAGGCGTCGGAACTGAATGGCAATAAGTTGGCAGAGTTATAGGAAGATAGGCTCAGTCGGTTCACTATTACTTAGGCATACGTTGTTATCATATCCTCATGTAACGCCACACGATCGAGTATATAAGGCCTAGGGGGCATCCTCTCAAAAACATCTCACTCCTTAGCCGTCTACTCAATTCTCTAGCATCTCCCATACTAGAGAACTCCCTTGTAACCCACCACACAAAAGATCCACACCAGGACGTAGGGTATTACGCATCTCAAAGGGCCCGAATCTATACAAGATTGTCTACTGTTTCTCGTGCATCCGGCACGAACCATCGGACTACAGTCGGTAACACCGTCCTACTCCAAAAAGCACCTCGAGGGACAACCCCGGGTGCGCGGTCAGACCCAAAACACTTACACTATCAAAAAATGAATTTTGAACAAAATTATTTTAGATTATTTTAAAAGTATCCCTTAGGCTCGGCAGGGCGTCGCGAAGCGCGCAACTTTTTCTAGTACCATTAAAAGATTGTAACTTTAGATATATCACTAACTCTACATGTCATTAACTCATGTAAACCCCGCATATAAGTGAAATAGTAATGATATATATTTAAAATTGTAATATTTTAATGGTACATATTCAAAAAAATTGCGAGCAAAAGGAGAGCTTTATAAACTAGACAAAGGAACTACAATACGCGTGGAGAAGGTCCCAAGCACACGTAGGAATCTTTACTAGGTCTAACTGACTTAGCTAAAGCGTTTGCCACTTGATTGATCTCTCTCTTCATTTGGGAAGTCTTGTACTCGCAGACGAGCGAACCCACTTTGTCTCCTCTACGAGAGCTTGTTCGGTTATTTTCAATCAATATTGATTGGAAAGGATTGATATGTATTGGAAAAAATTTTAGGATTAAAATTCACTCAATCTTCCTCAATCTATATAGATTAGGGTTGAATCGAACATACTTTAATTAGGCTGATTTCTAACTCGTCCAATGATGGACGGACTGTCACACCCGGGTTTTAGGGGTCCAAAGCCCGGGAGCGAACATAATCACCAGGTGTGCTGGGACCAAGTCTCACACATATGATGAATCATGGCACAGGATCGAATGTCACATCTTTACTATATAATAGGAGTTCTATACAAAATAAATAGTTACATTATAAGGAGACAACGGTCCAGCAACCCAAAGTTGACTGGGAGACGACGACCTAGACCACTCACGAACTCATCACAGCATCCTCCATGCGCCACATCTTGTGGTACCTGTTCTTGACCTGTGGGGGGGGTGAGACATCAAGAGTGAGCTCACATACGTTCATCGCTCAACAAGTTGTGGGGAATAATGTGTATGAACTCGCCAAAGGTGGGAGCTCACGTGAAGTGTAAGGCTTACCAAAGAAGATGGTTAGAGCTGAGCATTGCTTTTAAAGTTGGTCAAAATTTTATTAGCAGTTACTAAGTATAAGTAAATACCAACCCAATTAAGCAGTAGAACAAAAGTAACAACATCACCTGCGATGCAATGCATATGACAAATTGAGTTTAAGTTCCATAATTTAATCATGTGAGGGTCCGAGCCGCTCATGACCGTGAGCACGACTAGTATACTAGTTTTACACTTTGCAGAGGTTGCGCATCTTTACCCACAAGCCGTGTTACTCATCTGCCAAGGGGTCATGAATCCCATACACCTCTACCGAGGAGGCGAGGCAGGGTAACACTACGAGGCCTTTACAAAGTTCCACTAGCTTCAGAAAACCCGCTACAGTTTATAGGAAGCTCCAATGCAGGGATCCCTCGCATGACCGCCATCGCAGCAAAATCATCCCAAGGACCTCCCTACACTGACCACTCCCCTACTGCCCTTGCCCCTTTCGGGTAAGGTAGTCTTCCACTAACTTTCCTAATTAATCAGCCAAGGGCGTCCATAAACCCTTGTGGTAGCACTGTTTTCCCGGGTGGTCGCTCCATGTTCCAATTAACATAATGATCTTATCATGAACAGTAAATAACAACAGATAACAAAAGTATAATCATGAATAATGTATCTTCATACCCAAAACCACATAAAGCACTAGCAAGTACTACCCAAAAAGTTCAGTGGTAAACAAGGTATAAAGATAATCAAACTAGGGTAACCTATTAGGTCCCATCAAAATTAACCTATGCAGATCATTATGATTAATTAGAACATGAGTGGGTAAGAAGAAGTGATCAAGGGCACAACTTGCCTGGGACTTGAGATTTCAGGTACCAACTTGCTCTTCAGGTGACTCGTAACCTCACGCTAGTCGTAGCAATACAAACAAGCATGGTATAGGCAAAATTAACATTACACCAAACATAAGTACATACTGCATGATAATGATCTACGCGTTGCTACGAGACTAACGAAACTTGAACGGATTAAATCGGAGTTAAAACGGAGGAGTTATGATTTTCTGAAGATTCTATGTGTTTTGTACAAGATTAAATAGGATATCAATTTTTAATGTGACTTTCATGTGAAAACAATGGTACTAACTGATAAACAATAATATTACAAAATTATAGGAACTGAAATGGACTAATTTGGACTTAAAATGAATTTCCTATGGATTAAACAAATTCTATCAATTATTTTTATATTAAAAATTCCTTTCCAAATTAATTTTCTCTAATTTTACTAACTCTCAGTACGGCGGGTCAATTACAGAGAAGTCCAGGGGTTTTCCCGAAAGAATTCCCAGACCCAGTTCAACAGTGCTTAGGACGGCGGGTTGTTTCCTATGTTCTGCGGGGACTCTTTAGCAAAATATCATGGCCGAATAGGTATCGGGGTCTTACGGCCGTTCGATTCTAAATCAACGGATCAGATTAGATCTGGATCCGTAAGTGCTGCTAGCCCATGGATCTAAGATCTACGACACATATTTTACATAATCGTGATCCATCCGAGGCCATCCGATCACGATCCAACAGATCTGATTCCGCATGTGAAGCGATACCCTCACCTCTAATCTGGGACGTTCGTTTGCGGATCAATGGCTCAGCGCCTTCCCCCCCAATCCGAACTCAATCGCGGCGGCATGATTAGCCGACGACGGCGAGCTCACCGGAGCACCGCCACAAGGCGTTACAGTGACCCACTACCCACCCCGAGCAGCGTTCCGCAAAAGGAATAACACAACGATCTATATGGGAAGCGACTCACCAAGGATGGGCGCGGCAAGGACGGAGATTCCCAGAAATGGCGGAGCCGCGGCAGCCTAGGTCCGGCCTTCACGGCGTCCTCACACGGCGGTGTTGGCTAATCGCACGGCTCAATGAGGGGCGAGAGGAGAGCGGCACGATTTATACCCTGTGCTGAGTCCGGGTCCGAGTGTGCGCAGTGGGGCTCCAACGAATTCTGTGAAGTGCGCCCGGGTCGAGCTCATCCGAGCAGCACGACGAAGAAAGGGGAAAGGGGCAGAGCTGACGTGTGGGGGCCACCGGCCAGAGAGCGCCCGCGCGAGTGAGTGGCAAGCGGGACCCGTGTGTTAGGCGGACTCTGGAGCTGGCGCGCGCAGGGTAAGTCTAAGTGGGCCGAATTGGCGCCCGGTGGCCCAATTAGGGTTTACTCCTTTTCCTTTTTTTATATTTCCTATTTTCTTTTCTTTTTCTTTTGAATCTCAAGTTTGAATTTGATTCTTGTTATGAGATTCCACTTTGAGTAAATTTTACAAATTAAAATCTTAATGTAGAAATAATATATTCTCTTATATATATTTTATACCATTTTTAGTCACATAGTATTTCCTTTCTTCTTTTCCAAACTCTATAATTTCTTTTAGGATTTAATTTCCCATTTGGATATTTAACATATTTCTTTTTACGTTACTGTAATATTGTCACAAAAATGCACACAAAAAATAAAATCCCAGCATGATGCATGTATTATTTTTGGTGTCCTTTGTTATTTATTATTATTTTTTGTGTAAGTGAGATATCCACATGAAATAATGAATAGAGATAACACACATATCTATAGAGTAATATAATTTCTCTTTCTAGACTTTTTTTTTACAAAGTGGGTGTTACACGGACTGTCCATTGTCAAGGTAACATCTGAGCAGTCGGATTCAATGTTGATATGTGACAACCCCCGTTGACGGAGCCAACGCAGGCACACCACGCAGGCGAGCGCTTCCGCTTCCGGCGCACTGCCACACCGTTCATAGAACCTCCAAGCACAGAAGACAACTGCACCGTTTGTTGTCCCTAGATTTGAGCCATTCCTTGCCTGTAAAACGAAACTGTTCATAATCCGGCAATAGCCAGTGTTGTCTCATCGCGTGCCGCAACGCTCGCACTTGCGCGCATGAAACAACTGTCGCGTGGGTGACCAGTCTCGCATAGGGTGACAATATGATCTAAATTTGACACTATAGATTTTAGAATTGAATCAAATTAATATCAAACTATATTTTTATTTATTTTTAAATTAAAATATATTTAGGACCTTAAGAAATTGTGAAGAAGAATTTGGATCACGATCCATTACCATCCCTAGTCTTGCATTCGTCCCTGCACTGAGTCACAACTTTTGTGTGTGGCTAAGTCGCTTCCATCGTCCTTGTGAACTTGTTTGTTCCTTCTGGTCAATGGAACATCCTTGCTTAGCTTCCATGAAAAAAAAGAAAACTTAACTTTTGGTGGCTACGTGCCTACCTGTTCCATATTTTGCCCCCGAGTTTTCTGTCACCCTCTAGTCTTGAGCTAGAGGCAGTGCTAACCTCCATGGTGGGTTCCATTAGGTGCTATATTGTGAGCACTACGGACTGAAAACCTTGGAGTCCGTTCTGATGATGCAGGTGGTGACGCCAAGGGCCCTTAGCTTGCGAAGGCCGAGGATGACAGCTTCGTATTCTGCTATGTTATTGGTGCATCTGTCAGACTCCAAAGCAAGTTATGAAGCTGGTGCTCGCCTTGTCCTCCTCCTTCATGTATATTTGATGGTAGCCGGAGAAACAATCGAGGAGTGACATGACTTCGCACCCGGCCGCACTATCGACGATTTTGTCGATCCGAGACAGCGAGAAGTTGTCCTTGGGGCAGGCCTTGTTAAGACTGGTGAAATCGATACACATTCGCCATTTGCCACTCTTCTTCTGTACCATCACTACGTTGGCGAGCCATGTAGGGTAGGCAATTGGCTCGATAAATTTGGCCTTCGGCCTTACCGAAGGGTCAATTCCCAAGCTGTGCTCGATGATGGAGCGACTGACTCCGACCAGGTCGAGGGCGGACCAGGCGAAGACGTCTTTATTCTTGGACAGACAGCAGAGGAGTCTCTCCTCGTCATGCGAAGTGAGGTCTTCGCTGATGGTGACAGTTTGCTTGGGTGTCGCCTTGTCGAGGGGTACAGTCTTGGTCCCGTCGTTGCTTTGCAGCTGTGCTTTGTCATGTTCTTTGGCGGTTGGGCTAGCAGATTCGGGGACCTCACGCTGGGCCGTGAGGCAGTGTGCCATTCACGGACTTTTTATCTGTGCATGAAGATCTCAGGTCCGCAAGGCGCCATCACAGTCTACGGCAACCAGCAGGCTGCGCGTAACATAGAAAGAGACTTCGTTCCCAGACAAAGAAACGTACACTGCCTCACGGCCCAGCGCGAGAAGTAATGACTGCAGCGGCGCCTGCCCACGCATGACACCATGCGCCGTCGCAATGGATTGTCCACACCTTCTCTGCGGACGGGTCCGGCTGTGTTATTGGCCCAGGACAGCCATCAAGTCACAAGTCCTAGCAGACTTCGTCGTCGACTGGACTGGGCCAATAACACCACACGTGGGCCTCCATGCTGGACGAGGCCGCGAGATGGGACGACCTCGTCACATGCCTTCGTCCGGCGACACGTGGGACGAAGGGTAAGTCTGTCAGTCGTCTTGTCTCCGTTGGTGCAGCGAGGCTGATGAAGGCATCAAGCGAAGGGTGGTGTCTTCGCCTTCGCCCCAACAATCGGGTTGACATGTGACAAAGTCTTCAGTTCTCCTCGCGGGCAATATGATCCTGGATATGGCCTCCACATCAGCACAACCGGACATAACATACATGTTAGCTTACTGTGATCCTTTCCTAGTCGGTTCCATCTGAATTCAGAAGGTTAGCAAGTAGTAACCCAGTGGAACTGACTCCACCCCCTTGGGCCTTATTCGGTTTGAAGCTACAATCATCCTCAATCCATCTCTAACCGAACAAGTCTTGAGGGGATCTTACTCTATTAGGCTGTGTTTGGTTAATATAGTATTCACTTCAATCCGTATGTATTGAGGTGGATTGGGATGTAAATTGGTTTAATTTACACCCCAATCTATCTCAATAAGGATCAATACTAGAACATCCAAACAAGATCCGAGGGGGCTAGTTTGGAAATTTAAATTTTCTTGGAGATTGGAGAGGATTAAGATGGAAATGAGTTTGTTTCTCCTCCAATTTCTGAAGGGTATTTAAGTTTCGAAGCTAGAGTTCAGAGAAAACTCTAGGGATCCAAGGGCCCCTTCCAGATGCATATTTGTCGCCCTTTGCATACGTACCCTGCATGCATATGGGGTACGTTTGGATTGCTTTCCATGGGCATCCAAACCAAAAAAAAGGTCGTTGACCATTGGCAACTTGTATATTTAGATGGATGTCAAATATTGGCCTGCCAAAGCCACATACCCAACTATTTAGTTATTTTTTCGCTGCCAATCTTTGGGCAGCCAAAATGGACGCCAAACTTTGGTCGGCCAATGCATGTAACTTTGGGCAATATCCAAACGTACCCATGATGCCTTTTTTCTCTCTACAAATTCACACTCCACGCATAATTGATTGCCAGGTTGAGGATGGATTGGAGCATAATGCTGTGTCAAGTAGATGGCATCTAGATGACATCATGCGTACTTTCGAAAGCGATCAGTGCGTTGTCAGCTATTCCCTCCGTTTCGTTTTACAAGTCGTTTCCAACAACTTCGTGCAGATTAAGGAACATATGAATTGACGATTTTGCCCTTTCACACGTCTCGGCTTAGACCTTGGCATTTCACCCAATCTTATATAGATTCTGCTCCAGCTGGTAAACACCTATCGCAAGGAACAAAAATAGTAGTTTACTTTTTACTTCAACTAACTATTATGACTCGTTTTATTTTGCACTAGCGACGACAACTAAAATAAAACGGCGGCGCTTTGCTGCAGCGCCGCACTGAGATGTGGCTACCTTGTCCAACTGAAACTGCCGCTACAGTATGTGTGCGGATCAGGTCAGGTCCGAAAGACGCCATCAACCCGTTACTGCTCTCGTCGCGACACAGCCTCCCTCGAAAATGTTACTATCACCTATCACCATCTACGAATGAAGCTTTAAAACAACGACAAGCATCGAGCTGATGAAGCATCTAGCCTACAAAAGCGAGTGGAGCCGCGATCAACATCGGGAGCTCGTGCCACGCCGGCTCGGTTAGGTGCGGTGCGGTGCGCGACAGAGGTTGGTGTCCGGTCCTGTACCGCTGTACGGCCGTACCCTCTAGGCACCCCCGCGCGCGTCCTACCTACACCACCGTCGGCGTCGTATCAGGGCCCGGCCGGCCCTGTCTCACCGACGCCGCTTTTATACAGCTCCCACCTCCACTCCTCTGCCCCTCTCGTCTCGTCTCGGCTTTGTATATAGCCCGGAAGCCTGCTTGCGCACAACAACAACTCTGCATGACTCCACTAGTCCACCATCCGCCGCCTCCCCTTGCGGGCTGCAATGGACGGGGTATTTGTGCTAGAGCTTTAGAGGCGCGCGGCGGGGGTGCGAGTGCGAGTGCGGCCGCCGACGCGCGGGCGAAGGAGGCAGCGGGATGGGGCTGCTGTCGAACCGGGTGGAGCGGTCGGAGATCAGGCCCGGCGACCACATCTACACCTGGCGGGCCGTTTACGCCTACTCCCACCACGGTACGCTCCTCAATCCCCTCCTCCGACGGCGACAAGCTTTCCTGTCCTCACGAGCTCTAGTAGCCAAGTGCCGCCTTCGGCCACCCGATCGGCCGCTCCGGTTCGCCGAAGCGAGTCGCTATGTGCACAAGTGAAAGTGAGTTGTTCACCGGAATTCTGGCTCGCCCGCCCTGCCTCAGTTTGGCTTCATCGTGCGCGAATGCCGCTTCATTGTTCGCCTCAATTAGCTAAGCTAAATCTGCGAGGTTTTCGTCGTCCTCCTGTCTGCAGAAATTTCCCTGCAAAAACCATGCCGATTCCTATGCGGTTATGTATGCCCTCCACTATTTTACTCTTTTTGAGATTTTTGATGGCACCAGTTTGGTGGCAGTGGATTACTGCAACTCTGTAACCGACAAATAAGTTGGGGGACACACACACACATGATGCCATGTTTCAACTCCATCTAATCTCACCACGCCTGGTTAGGCATGGAGATGGGGCTTCCAGTGAGGATACCATTCTCTGTACACAAACCTTTCCAGATGGATAGGATGCCACATGCTTTGTCACTGTGTCCTACTATTCTGCTTTCCATGCAGAACCAGAACAAACGGTACATGTTGCTGCTCACCTACTGTTTACCAACGTTTCTGTCTGTTTCTGTGATTTGTTGTTTTTAGTGTGGAGCAGCCTTATTGTTAACTGAGATAACTTGCAGGAAAGAAACACCGCAGGCTATAAGGTTGACCCATACTTTACTGTGCCTGATAAATGGCTAGTTTAGTCCTAGCTGCTGTAAAACTCCGACCACCAAAGCATCCTATGCTAATTAAGTTGTTTCAGTCACCTTTACTAGTTGACGTAACTTTCTTTTATTTACCACAGTACTTTTACTTTGCATCTCTTTCGTTTCAGATAACAGAGGTTTTTGACCCTCATTTAGGAAGCTTAGACGACCCTTCTACAGTGTCACAACTGTGCTATAGGGACAGTGTGTCTCCACAGTGAGTGCCTACTGTTGGCTGATGCCATGTTCTACTACTCCAACTCCATAAATTAAAGTGGTCCTTTATGGTAATTTAGTGAGGCCCATATCTTGGGAGGACAAGATCTGGGTTCTGCTGCGCTACCTGCACCTGCACGAAAAGCTGCTCGATTTGTTGGAACAACCCTGTTTGGCTTCTTCTCTTGCATCATACACCCTCTCTGGGCTCTGAATTACTTTGCCAACTAATAGCATTTTTACATGTTCCAGCAAAGCAAATTATCCATTACTAAGAGAACATCAGCATGTTGTCCACACCAGGGCAATATGTAAAGCAATGATATATCGCTAACTGCCGTTTCGAAATTCCTTTTCCGTTGCTTCTCAAGCAATTTTCTCGTGTATGTTCAGGCATCTATGTTGGAGGAAGCAAGGTGGTCCATTTTACGCGAAAGAAAGAAACCGAAAGTTCAGATTCATCAGACTTCACCTCCAGCTTAATCTCAGGGGTTCCGTCAGAGTGCCCAACATTCCCTGACTGTGGATTTCAGCTGCCCAGCAGTGGCGTCGTCCTCACTTGCTTGGACTGTTTCGTCCGCAGTGGCTCCCTCTACTGCTTCGAGTATGGGGTGCCATCTGCGGTTTTCCTTGCAAAGCTTCGTGGGGGGACCTGCACCACTGCCGAATCAGACCCACCAGAGGTTGTCGTCCATCGAGCCATGTGCTTGCTCCAGAAGGGCTTTGGAAATTACGATATCTTCGAGAAGAACTGTGAAGACTTTGCACTCTACTGCAAGACTGGGCTTCTACCGGTCGAGGATCCTGGCATTGGGACTAGTGGGCAAGCTTCTTCTGCCATCGGTGTGCCGTTGGCAGCTCTTCTGTCCACCCCGTTCAAGCTTCTGGCTGCTGGCCCGCTTGGAATGGCCACCGTCACAGCTGGGATGTACTGTGCTGGCAGATACATTACCGACATAGGAGTAAGGAAGGACGTAGCAAAAGTTGAGGTGGAGAAATTGTCATCACACCCCGGTTTCCACCTTGTCGAAGACGAAGGATCAGTTAACAAGCGGTCAGAAAAGCCGAAGTCCTTGCTCCCTATGAAGAGGAAACGAGGAAGGTGAGTGTGAAACACAGCTTTGGGGTGGGTGGTTGGGTGGGGCGAACTACACTGCCCTTCAATTGGTGCCGAATTGTGGATAATTTGGGATATAGTATATGCTCCACTGTAATAAGACTGGATGGTATAGATATCTGTCTTCAGAATGTGCTCTAATTGGGTTAGGCGCACGCGCACCCCTCACATGGTCAATTGTAACTCATAAATTTAATCATCAAATCACTATATAATGTAGATTTTGTTCTATGTTGTTTCCAGTCTTGTGCTGCAATTAATAATAGTTATAGTATTCTTTACTGATCTGGGAGATCACCGTATCTGTAGTTACTCGGTAGGGCAAACTGTCGGCAATGTTTCTTCCGTATGACATTGCTGAATGACTACTTGTTCAGATTCTACTAGTCGACTATATATGTAAGTCACGGCCGAAACTTACCGCACTTTTTTTTTTGCATGTGGGTGTAATTCTGTTACGACATGGCGAAGATGCTTGTTGTTTCCCATGGAAATTACTCTACGTCCATGGCTACATGAATGCCTGTCCCTTTGTGTTCTGTTCTGCCTTTAATCATTGATCTGGTAGGGTAGGCGACGACACCTACGGCCTACCCCTGTTTTTCCATTGTTTTTTCACCGATCTGGATCAAAAGGCTCGACAAGCTACGTCCTGAGATCTGGGCGTGGATTTGAGCTACAGAAAAGCGCCGGTGCCTGTCTGGACGGCTGTACAGAGATGCTCAGAAAAATAACGCCTGCAACTGCGGCGGTGTGCTTCCTTGTCAATTTGGTCTGTTTGACTTGCAACTTTTCATCTGTACTGATGTGTGAGACTGTGAGTACGTATGCTTCTTGGCACGTGAGTGCTTTTTTTTTTAACGAGCTAGCACTGATATAGAAGAAAATTACATATACAGTCTTGGGAGACCAACAGGAAAAAAAAGAACATGTGACAAATACATATACGTATACTTTGTGCGGCGGGCCAACAAAGCACAAGCACGTGAGCGTTGCCGTGCATTTTATATGTTTGAACATGTGAGAACCAACACCTAGAAGACTATGCACTTCTTCTTTTTAACCGTTCCTTCTTCCTTTGTTAACGAACATGTGATAAGTCAAGTACATTTCAGATCCCGTTATTATCAGCAAGCATAAGATTGGATGGTACACAAGCGAGCCCCGCGGAGACTTCCATGACCATGACCGTGCAATTGGGAATCGACATATATCTATATGAATCTGTCGCAAAGGCAGCTGATCGATCCACTCCGCCCGCGGGATGCAACGTCGCCGGAACGGCAACGCCAAGTCGCCAACGTCACCGTCAGGAGACTCCATGGTGGCGCGCCGGCCGGGAAGTCATGGGTTATTACCCGTCGGGTGGTAGTCGTGCTAGTTGTTGAATAATTAGACAAATTCTAGATTAAATTTCAAATATAAATCATGACCAAATTAGAAGAACTGAAGTAAAAAACCAAATCAGATGATGCGTACTGATTAGACACACTGATAGATGGCGCGCGCCGGAATCAGCAGGGTCGACGACGTCGAAGCAGCGAAGTCAGCAGAGTCGACGAGGTCAGAAGATCACGAGCAGTCGCGTGAAGACGCTTCCCAAAAACCTTATTCGTCTTCTCCCGGTGCAGGATCTAGAAAACGAAGGGTTCCGGAGACCTGCTCTCCTCATCGCAGATGCACGTCTGCGGTCGGGATGAAGGGAACTGGAAGGGCGGCTCAGCTATGAAGAGAGGCGAAAGCGAAACTAGGATAATTTGGATGCTGGCTGCCGAGCTCCTTTTATAGGGCCGAGTCCGCGACCTCCGATCTTATCCGCCCACGAAAATCTCGCGTTCAGTTGAGATTTTATAGCGATCGGTTAGGATAAACGTAACAGCCAAGAAACCAAAAAATCAAACGGCAAAAGGTAGCCGCGCCCCTGCAAGGCGAGGGGCCGGATTTCGGCGGACCATTCACGCGCATGTCGTGCGCCCGCGCCCTTCGCCCCGGCCCGGCCCGGACAGGTGAGGCAAGCGAGCGAGCGCGCGCGTGTGGCTCTCCACACTCTCTTCTCTCATCCATGACTTGGTGAGTGAGTGTGGCTTTCATATTTAAGCTAGCTCTACTCCACTAGAACTAGCAATATGGTGTTATTGGTTCCACATATTCCCTAGCCATCAACTTATATGAGCTTTTGTGATTTTCCTGTGATTTATTTGAATTACTCAATTGGGCCTAGCCCATAAATCCTAACAATCCCCCACCAGATCTCAAATGCCCATCTGCAGTTTTCGCACTGTTCACTACTGTTTAATATACTAGTTTTTCAGCAGAGACTGTTAAGTTGAACTTCCGCCTAGAACTCCAAGCTACACCAACCCATAACTTGGACAATGGACTATGCCTTGAATTGCAAGTTTTGCGTGAATGGGTTTCACTTGAAGTCATGACCAGTACTTGGCTACCAGTAGTCCCCTTCTCGGGTGGAGCATATACGTCGTACTCCAAGGTCTCTTCATGAGTTTACTAGAGATCACTCAAATCTCATAGACTGCGATGTTAGACAGTCTAACTCATATAGGTGTGTTCTTTCAAAGAATGTTCTGCAGGACAACATCTTCGCTAATACAAGCCAACAGAACACATTAAGGCACAAAGCCAACCTGCCTTACAACATTTGAGAGTATTGCATCTTTACTTAGAGAGGGTCAAAGGTTACTCTCCTCAGTTCACCAATGGCTTGTTCTTTCCAGGACCTAATTCACGGGATCTCCGATCACATAGACTGGGTTTCCACCATGGCAACTTTATTCGGGTCTCATACCCATCTCTCTCGATGCGATTTCTATCACATTACGTGGTAGTCCCTTGGTAAAAGGATCTGCCAGATTTTTATCTGTTGAAATATAAGTCACACTTATAACTCCGGAGTTTCTCAACTTTCTGACAGACTTCAATCGTCTTTTGACATGTCTTGATGACTTTCCATTATCCTTAGAACTCGTCACTTTAGCAATCACTGTCTGATTGTCACAGTTCATAAGGATAGCTGGTATTGGTTTCTCAACCACCGGCAAGTCCATCAAGAGTTCACGCAACCATTCTACCTCAACGGTTGCTGTGTCAAGTGCAGCTAGCTCAGCTTCCATGGTTGACCTCGTCAAGATGGTCTACTTGCATGACCTCCATGATACCGCACCTCCACCAATAGTAAATACATAACCACTTGTGGCATAAAGCTCGTCTACATCAAATATCTAGTTCGAATCACTATATCCTTTAAGTACTGCATGCTGACCAGAATAGTGAATTCCATAACTCATTGTACCTTGCAGGTAGCGCATAACCCGCTCAAGTGCATGCCAATGATCAGTCCTGGGGTTTGACATTGAAGCGTCCCCAATCCTCTGGGACTCAAATGTGATACAATTACTAGTCCCAGGAGGCTAGTAAACACATTTATACATCAGATGATTACAGATCTGCTTAAACGAGACAAACCTATAAAGGTGGCGATCAACTTTAAGAGTTGGTCCACAACTCGGGACATATCATCAGAGTGGGGCTAAAGCAGCCCGATATACGCAGCGAAGCAAATCAGCGGTCCAACAGCCACAGGCAAGGTTGGGAACAGTCGTAACTCTTACCCGATCTCCTTTTTCTGAAAAAATAAATAAGCAAGGGTGAGTACAAACGTACTCAGCAGCCCACCTTCACCTGCGGAATGGGGAAATCAGATATAATGCATGGAATATGTGGAGCTCAGGATATTTTGCAGAAACAACAATATTTTATGCAGGGTTGTTTTGAAAAACATTTTGTATTTTGCAAAGCGCATCCTCTCCAAAAGGAGCAGGAAGTTTTCCAGTATTATAATAAAATCCCCTGGACTAAACCATCCAGGTATCTCAGCAATTTCCCACTGGTTTTCCTTTTCAAAAACAGCTACTGGACTTCCCGTCCACCATAGCTCACGGCTCAACCGCCGAACCTTTTAAAAACCACTTTTCTCAAACGCACCCTTTTTGAAAACCAAACATTAATTGCCATACCATACCAGACTCGTCCATTCCTGTGGACACGGACTATTCGAATAGGTTTTCAAACTCTGCGCAGAGGTGTACACTTTACCCACTAGTCCGGCTCTGCGATCTCATGATCAGTGAGATCCGAATCCGAATCTCTTTCTTCCCTTGCACGTCCTAACCTTAACGGTTATACCGGAAGGAGTCAGGCCACCGCCATGTCCAAACCGGACAAAACATTCCCCCTCCTTATCCTCCCGGTGCTCCCCAGCCTTCATAACCCTAGGGTTGGACCGTACGAGTTCCGATTGAGTGACTGCCCACACAGTCTCGAGTGGTTGTACTTATCATGAGTACAGGTAGTGAAAGATGATAAACCGGTCCTTATATGAGGGGACAATCCTTCTGCTCACGCCTAAACCAGCTGAGCCTTCGCCTTAGGCCCTCCCCTAAACCAGGGAGTCCCTGATTATCCCACTCACAAGGTGATAAGGGTGAAAACCCTTCATCATACACATTTTGAAAAGCATTTTCTTTTGAAAACTCACACCCTTTCTCAAATCATTTGTAACAAATATATTAAGGATTGATTACGGCAAGCGGCTTGGGTGGCCATAATAACTTGTCTCAAAATCATATCATGCATAAAATAACAGGCTGAGGGTTGTGGTTGAAAATCATAGGTAATTTATGCATCAAAGGGATCCAGTGAGCTTGCCGTGCTTATCCGGCGAAGGGGGAAGGAGAGCTCGCGGAACTGGCTTCTGGTTCCACCGCCTGGCGTAGACTTGCAGATCTGGCCTCCACGAAACGGCACGAACGCTCCGATAACTATGCAACATGAACAAGCAAACATACAAACAAGCAAGTATACTAACAAATATTTAGTATAGTGGTCAGAATAGTGATATATGGATGTGTATAGTCTTGAGTAGAATCTGTGTCATGTGGTGTTGTGATATTACTGGTGGTGGAGCGGAGGTGCTTACCAGGAGGGTGGACTGGAGGCGAAGCGACACTATGCGTGTAGCCGGTAGAGCGGAGTAACTGAGTGGGTGAGGTGTTTGCCTTGGCTGAGGGTGTTGAGTGTGTGTGGAGAGGGAGAGGGTAGCTGGGTGTATTTATAGCTGAGTGTATGTGGTGTAGCACAGTGAAGTTCACTGTTGGTGAGAATAGTGACGAATGAATCGTCTGACTTAGTATGAACAGGAGAGTTATAGGCAGAATATGGAACAAGAGTATTTTGGGAGTTTTTTGGAATATGGACCATGCTTAAGAAATGATATGGTTGGATAGGGAAAAGTTTGATAAGAATTTAGAAACAAGAATTAATGGAATCGGAGTTTGGAAGCCTGGTTCGAAGGAATCTTAAAGTTAAGCGTGCTCAACTTGGAGAAACCTGGGATGGGTGACCAGATGGGAAGTTCCCACTAGAAGGAAAATCATAGTCACCGGAGTCCGCATGACTGGAATATGGGTCTGGCTGGTCTTAGGTGGACTGGACAGCATGATGTGTGAGTAGTTGAAATTTGGGGTGATCGGCTAAACGATGAATAGTAACGATGAATAGTAACGACGAAAAAGTTACTATAGATATCATCGATGAGTAGTAACGATGGTGAATAGTAACAACGGCGAATAGCAACAATGAATAGTAACGATGGTGAATAGTGTCGGTGAATAGTAACGATGAATAGTAGCGGTAAATAGTGATGGTGAATAGTTCGTATGAACGAACGATGAACGATGAATAGGAACTATGAACGATGAATAGGAACTATGAACGAACGATGAACGATCGAATGATCGAACGAACGAATGATCGGAATTTCGGCAGCATAACGGCAGGAAAAAGATTATTTGGATGAACGAACGGACGAACGATCGAATGATCGGACGAACGAACGATCGGAATTTCGGCAGCATAACGGCAGGACAAAGATTATCTGGAAGAACGATGAATAGGGACTATGAACGAACGATGAACGATGAATAGGAACTATGAACGAACGATGAACGATCGAACGAACGAACGTTCGAAATTTCGGCAGCATAACGGTAGGAAAAAGATTATTTGGACGAACGATCGAACGATCGGACGAACGGACGAACGAACCAAGAACAGGGGACGAACGATCGAAGAACGATCGAACGATCCTTGTGCTAGTGTGTGCTTGTGTGGAACATGGAGTGGGTGTGTGGGGGGGGAAGAGAGTTGCCATGAAATGGCTTGGGGTGGGATGAGAGGAGGCCCTTGCCCCTCTATTTATAGCCATGGTGGGGGATTAGGGGGAGGGATGAGAGGATTAGTGGGAGGATGAGAGGATTAGTGGGAGATTAGCATGTATTTGTCTTGTATAAGTGAGATTAGCTTGTAGAGCTCATCGTATGACACTGGAGGCATACGTATACGTATGGGCATGAGGAAAGTTATGAAGAAAATATTTATAGGGACTTGAAAAATGATTATGAAGGTATTTCTGAGGAAGAAAATACTTGGAGATATATCGGTGGAATATTTGGACAGTATTCTGGAAAGAACTTGAGGGGATTACTGGGGAAATATCTGGGCAGTATTTCTGGAAAGAATTTGAGGGGGATCACTAGGGAAATATTTGTAGGATATTTGAGGATGATTTTGGAGAGAATATAGACCACTATATTTTATTTGCTGATATCAACTCGCAAACAAACATTTTGAAATGAAATTTGAAATTCATTTTGAATTTAGAGCGAGTTTGAGAAAATTCCAAGTTTTGAATTTTTGGGATGCTACAGACATGAACCTACTCAATTTGCTCACAGCAAACGAGATATCGGGCCTTGTTGCACCAGCAAGATACATGAGTGAACCGACAATCTGAGAGTATCTCAATTGGTCTAAACCAATTCTCTTGTTCTTTCGCAGTGTCACGCTGGGATCATAAGGTGTTGGAGAAGGTTTGCACTCAGAGAAGCCAAATCGCTTCAAAACCTTTTCAACATAGTGAGATTGCGAGAGAGTAATCCCACCATCTGCCTTAATCAGCTTGATGTTTAGAATCACATCAGCTTCTCCCAGATCTTTCATATCAAAACTCTTTGATAGAAAAGACTTGACTTCATTGATCACATCAATGTTTGTGCCAAATATCAATATATCATCAACATATTAGCACAATATAACTCCTTCGCCCCCACCACAATGATAATATACACACATGTCTGCCTCATTAATGGCAAAGCCTGCAGACGTTAGAGTCATGTCAAACTTCTCATGCCACTGCTTTGGTGCTTGCTTCAGACCATACAAAGATTTCAATAACTTGCACACCTTGCTTTCTTGACCCTTTACTATAAATCCATTAGGCTGTTCCATATAGATTTTCTCGTCCAGCTCTCCATTAAGAAAAGTTGTCTTTACATCCATCTGATGAACAAGGAGACCATACGAGGCAGCCAAAGAAAGTAGTACTCGAATAGTGGTCATTTTAGCAACAGGTGAGTAAGTATCAAAGAAGTCTTCTCCTTCTTTCTGAGTATAGCCTTTAGCCACAAACCTAGCCTTGTACTTTTCAATTGTACCATCAGGCTTGAGCTTCTTTTTAAACACCCACTTACAACCCACAGGTTTGCATCCATAGGGTCGATCAGTGACTTCCCACGTACCATTTGAAAGAATGGAGTCCATCTCATTATGAACTGCTTCTTTCCAATCATCTGCATCTAGAGATGCAAATGCTTCTGCAATGGTAGTAGGAGTATCGTCCACAAGGTACACAATGAAATCATCACCAAAGGATTTTTCAACCCTTTGTCTCTTGCTCCTTTTAGGAGCATCATTGTCATCCTCCTCTAGGACAATTTCATGTGGCTGTTCAAAACTCTCAATAGGTGTACTATGTTCAGGAGTTATCTCAGAAGAGTATCTAGAATTGCTATGAATGTCTTTCATTGGAAATATATGTTCAAAGAAAGCAGCATCACGTGATTCCATAATAGTATCAACATACACATCAGGAACTTCAGATTTAACTACTAAAAATCTATATGCTATGCTACACGAAGCATATCCAAGAAAGACACAATCCACTGTCCTTGGACCAAGCTTGCGCTTTTTATTAATTGGTACATTGACTTTCGCCATGCACCCCAAGTGCACAAGTATGAAAGTGATGATTTTCTCCAAACCCACTTCTCATAAGGGGTTTTCTCTTCTTTGCCCATAGGAATTCTATTCAGAACATGACATGAAGTCAGGACTGCCTCCCCCCACCATGCCTTAGATAAACCACAAGTGTCTAACATGGCATTCACCAGGTCAGTCAACGTACGGTTTTTCCTTTCAGCAATCCCGTTTGACTCGGGTGAATAGGGAGGAGTCCTCTCATGAATAATGCCATGTTCTGCACAGAAATCATCAAAGACTTTGGGAAAGAACTCGCCACCACGATCTGATCTAAGACGTTTGATCTTTCTCTCTAGTTGGTTTTCAACTTCAGCCTTATAGATTTTAAAGTAGTCTAAAGCCTCATCTTTAGTTTTTAGCAAGTATACATAGCAAAATCTAGACGCATCATCAATCAATGTCATGAAGTATCTCTTACCACCCTTTGTCAACACACCATTCATCTCACAAAGATCAGAATGTATGAGTTCTAGCGGTGCCAGGTGTCTCTCCTCAGTAGCCTTATGAGGCTTTCGAGGTTGCTTCGACTGCACACAACTATGGCACTTAGAACCTTTGACTATGGTGATATTCAGAATTAAACTCATGGTTGCAAGCTGAGACATAGAGCCAAAATTAATATGACACAAACGAGAATGCCAAATACTCGCAAGATCATCAACATTAGCGCAAATATGGTTCACAGACTTATTATTGAAATCTAACAGAGAAAAGCGGAACAAGCCTCCGCAATCATAGCCTTTACCAATAAATTGTCCAGACTTGGACACAACTAATTTATTGGACTCCAAAACTACCTTGAACCCATATCTACATAGAAGGGTTCTGCTAATGAGATTCTTGTGTATAGAAGGGACATGATGCACGTTCTTCAGCTGCACGATCTTTTCCGAAGTAAACTTCAGATCCACCGTGCCAGTGCCATGAACAGAAGCATGTGACCCATTCCCCATTAGGACGGAAGAATCCCGGGCGCCCTGATAAGAAGAGAACAAGTTAATGTCAGAACACACATGAACATTAGCACCAGTATCAAGCCACCAGCTAGGTGATTGAAATACTGAGAAGATGAAAGGTAAATTACCATACCCTTTGTCTTCCTCATTGCTAGCGACCACTGTGTTGACATTGCCCTTTTTGCCACGGCGATCCGCTCGATCACGACAATCCTTGGCAAAATGACCCGCCTCACCACATGCGAAACATGTCAATTCAGCCTTGTTCTTCTTCTTCTTGAAGTTGGTAGTTTTGTTGGACTTGTTAGATTTTGGCTTTCCTTTGCCCTTGTTGTGGTTCCTTTGAACCATGTTGGCGCTGGAGTGGCCCTCGCCTCCTTTAGATCTCGTGTCCTTAGCCCGAGCTTTCTCCTCAACATCCAGAGACGCTATCAGATTTTCAACTGATATCTTCTGTCTCTTATATTTCAGAGATGTGGCGAAGTTCCTCTATGTAGAAGGCAACTTTGCAATAATGCACCCAGCCACAAATCGGTCAGGAAGGACTATCTTAAGGTGGTCGAGCTCCTTGGCTATACACTGTATTTCATGAGCTTGCTCTACAATAGAGCGATTAACAACCATCTTATAATCATGAAAGCTCTCCATGATATACAGGTCACTGCCAGCATCTGATGCACCATACTTAGTAGTAAGTGCATCCCACAACTCTTTCCCATATGTGTACTGAATATTCGCATCAACCAGACGGTCAACAAGGGCGCTAAGAACGGCTCCCGTAAAGATAGTATTGGCATGGTCGTACTCTTTCTCCTGTTCAGGAGTCAGTGGACCCTCAGGACTGCCTTTACTAACATGGAAGATATTCATAGCAGTAAGTTAGAGCGTGGCCTTGACTTGCCATCTCTTAAAGTGCATACCATTAAACTTTTCTGGCTTCAGCGCGTCGGCAAAAGCAGCCATAGAAAAACTAGGAAATTGTCTACAATAAGGTTTTTGGATTGTTGAATAATTAGACAAATTCCAGATTAAATTTCGAATATAAATCATGACCAAATCAGAAGAACTGAAGTAAAAAGCCAAATCAGATGATGCGTACTGACTAGACATACTGATAGATGGCGCGCGCCGGAATCAGCAGGGTCGACGACGTCGAAGCAGCGAAGTCAGCAGAGTCGACGAGGTCAGAAGATCACGAGCAGTCGCGTGAAGACGCTTCCCAAAAACCTTATTCGCCCTCTCCCGGTGCAGGATCTAGAAGACAAAGGGTTCCGGAGACCTGCTCTCCTGATCGCAGATGCACGTCTGCGGTCGGGATGAAGGGAACCGGAAAGGCGGCTCAGCTATGAAGAGAGGCGAAAGCGAAACTGGGATGATTTGGATGTTGGCTGCCGGGCTCCTTTTATAGGGCCGAGTCCGCGACCTCCGATCTTATCCGCCCACGAAAATCTCGCGTTCAGTTGAGATTTTATAGCGATCGGTTAGGATAAACGTAACAGCCAAGAAACCAAAAAATCAAACGGCAAAAAGTAGCCGCGCCCCGCAAGGCGAGGGGCCGGATTTCGGCGGACCATTCACGCGCATGTCGTGCGCCCGCGCCCTTCGCCCCGGCCCGGCCCGGCGAGCGCGTGCGCGCGTGTGGCTCTCCACACTCTCTCCTCTCATCCATGACTTGGTGAGTGAGTGTAGCTTCCATATTTAAGCTAGCTCTACTCCAATAGAACTAGCAATATAGTGCTATTGATTCCACCTATTCCCTATCCATCCACTTATATGGGCTTTTGTGATTTTCCTGGAATTTATTTGAATTACTCAATTGGGCCTAGCCCGAAGCGCGGTAGTACTGTATCTAATATTCTAATGTCGGTTTCCAGGTCGCAATGCCTGCCTCATCTGAAAATATACCAGCCACACATCATGGGTTACCCAGATGGCCAGATGCATGGTTAGAGCACTTGGTCAGCGTTAAGGACATCTGCACTGGTTTTTATCTGAACTGAAGATGGGAGAGTCAAGGTTTCAATCGCACTCGCACGTCTTCAGTCAATACGTCGCTCAAGTATGTCGGATAACCACCGTGCTTAACTTTATATCACTCCGCACAAGCCGTTTCTGCCATGCATGTGGATGCTACGCACATCACTCACTCCCATCCACAAGTGCACAAGCTAGCTTGCTGCAAGGTGGTTGCGGTTGTCTGAGTGGGTACTGATAATTGAGTATCAGCTGCTGCCTGCCTGCCTGCCCGTGCTGTAGAGCCCTCCTTGGCCACGCGGTCTGCCTCCATCACCACCGTCCTTTGCATCCACGGCTTACTGCATAGGCCGCTCCATTGCCAGATCAGAGTCCCCGTACGTAAGATCCATACAATGCAAGCCCATGACTGTGATCGGTTCTACTTCGGCAGTTATCAACAACACGAAGTCTTCACCGAGCCCGGTGGTGTACTCTACCGGTTCTTCATCATCGAGACATCATATCCTTTCGCTGCTACCTCATCTCCCAGCGACTAGCTTGTCTCGACGAAGTATCCAGCAACACCTGAGTTGCCCTTCTAGGTTGTGGCGAGCGTAATGCGCACAACCACATTTCGCACTCGATACATCTTCCAGGCTGCCACGCGCATTCTCGAATGCAGTCACTTGAATCAATAATCGTGTTGGTGAACAGTGATGCGAGGAGGAAGCTGAGAGAACTTGCTCATCTACCGTCTCCCATTCTACCGTTCTACGTACGCCGGTGTTAGTGATCAGATCAGATGACCAGTGTGAGTGAGATGGACCTGGAGCTGAGCGCTGCTACCAATGGCATGGACCGTAACGCAACGCCGCGTCCAACTGGCGCACTGTTGCATCCGCCGGAACACAGCGCGGTACGGCATGGACCAACGACACAGGTTCCCCACAGAAGAAAGCTGGATGCCTGGATCTCCCATCCCACAGTTACATCCCGGTTGGTTGGCCGCAACCAACGTAACCCAACGCGAAGCTCGGCGGCACAAACAAACTCAGATCCGTCCCGTCCCGTTCACAGTGACAGCGGCTCTCGGCGTCGGCAGCAGTAGCCACTACAGGAAACATCTAAATTTTCGTGGGCCGGACTATTTTCGTCGGCCGGCCCATGAAAATACAATATTATTTTCGGCGGCAAGAGTGACCGACGAAAATGTGTCCTATTTTCGTGGGCCAGCGAAGATTTTCGTTGGCAGGCCCACGAAAATACGAAAGGTATTTTCGTCGGCCTCGGGACCGACGAAACTGCGTGATATTTTCGTCGGCCGCAGCTAGGCCGACAAAAATAAGTGGCGTATTTTCGTCGGCCGCATCCAGGCCGACGAAAATAAGTCATTAACCGGCCTGTATTTTCGTCGGCCTCAATGAGGCCGACGAAAATAGAGGCCCGTTAATCGGCCTCAGCGCACTTTCTCTCTCTCGCTCGTCAAACTCTCGCTCGCTCGTCTTTGCGCCGCCGCCCGCCTGCCCTACGTCGCCGCGCCGCCGTCGGCGCCCGCCCGCCCGTCCTTCCTCGCCACGTCGCCCGCACACCGTCCCTCCACGCGCCGCGCCGCGCCGCCGTCGACGCCCGCCCGCACACCCGCCCTCCCGCGCCGCCCACCATAGCCGCGCCCCCTGAAAGGGAAATGTGCCCTTGGGCCATTTCTAAGTATTTTGGTGATTGAGTGCCAACACAAGTACTTAAATGTGAATCTATGCCCATGAATGGACAAAGTGCAAATCAAGAGCAAAGGTATGTTTCTAAGTCTTAGTACATTGGTTTTGTGTACTAATATACTTGTCTAAGTGTTAGAAATAGAAAGAAGAAGAAACGAAGAGAGTTAGCTGTGTACAGCCAAGAGGCTGTTTCGGTCTGGGGCACCGGACTGTCCGGTGGTGCACCGGACAGTGTCCGGTGCGCCAGGCTGTCTCGAGCGAAGTGGCCGCTCTCGGGAATTCGCCGACGGCGTACGGCTAAAATTCACCGGACTGTCCGGTGTGCACCGGACTGTCCGGTGTGCACCGGACTGTCCGGTGAGCCAACGGTCGGCCGGGCCAACGGTCGGCCGCGCGCGCGATCTGCGCGGGACACGTGGCCGAGCCAACGGTCGGAAGGGGGCACCGGACTGTCCGGTGTGCACCGGACATGTCCGGTGCGCCAACCGCTCCCAGATCTACAACGGTCGGCTTCGCCATTTAAGGAAAGGAATCGGGCACCGGACACTGTCCGGTGTGCACCGGACTGTCCGGTGCGCCCGACGACAGAAGGCAAGGATGGCCTTCTGGATTTGTTCTCAACGGCTCCTAGCTGCCTTGGGGCTATAAAAGGGACCCCTAGGCGCATGGAGAAGAAAATCAAGCATTCCTACAACATTCCTAAGCACCAAGACATCGATCTCACGCATTCGTTTCATTGTGATAGCATCTAGAGCTCTTGTTGAGTTGCGAACTCTTTGAGTTGTGTTGCGAGCTCTTGTTGCAACTTGTGTGCGTGTTGTTGCTCTGATCTTTTGAAGTCTTGTGTGCGTTGCTCATTCCCCCTTTGCTCTGTGTTCTTTGTGAACTTCAATTGTAAGGGCGAGAGGCTCCAAGTTGTGGAGATTCCTCGCAAACGGGATTGAGAAAAAGCAAGCAAAACACCGTGGTATTCAAGTGGGTCTTTGGACCGCTTGAGAGGGGTTGATTGCAACCCTCGTCCGTTGGGATGCCACAACGTGGAGTAGGCAAGCGTTGTTCTTGGCCGAACCACGGGATAAACCACTGTGTCATCTCTGTGATTGATCTCTTGTGGTATTGTGTTTTGTTGAGACTCCTTTCTAGCCACTTGGCATTTATTGTGCTAACACTTAACAAGTTTTTGTGGCTATAAGCTTAAGTTTTACAGGATCACCTATTCACCCCCCCTCTAGGTGCTCTCAATTGGTATCAGAGCCGTTCTCTTCAAGAAAGGGACTAACCGCCCGAAGAGATGGATCCTAAGGGGAAGGGAATCGTGATCAACGACAAGGAAAAGGAGTCCTTCGTCAACGAGCCAAAAGATGACAAATCCAACGACTCTGGCTCGGGCCACAGACGTAAAGATGGGAAGAAGAAGAAGACAAGACGTATCAAGGAGATCGTCTACTACGACAGCGACGAGTCTACTTCTTCCCACAAGGACGACGACTACGACAAACAAAAGACGGTCAACTCAAACTTTTCTTTTGATTATTCGCGCATTCCGCACAGCTCAAATGCTCATTTGCTCCCCATTCCACTTGGCAAGCCTCCTCACTTTGATGGAGAGGACTACGGATTTTGGAGTCACAAAATGCGTACACACCTATTTTCTCTCCATCCAAGCATTTGGGAGATTGTGGAAAGTGGAATGAAATTTGATAGCTCGGATAGTCCTTCGTTTATTAATGAACAGATCCATAAAAATGCACAAGCTACTACTGTGTTGCTAGCCTCTTTGTGCAGGGACGAGTATCACAAGGTGAGCGGCTTGGACAATGCCAAGCAAATTTGGGACACCCTCAAGATCTCTCATGAGGGGAATGATGTCACCTTACTCACCAAGATGGAGTTGGTGGAGGGCGAGCTCGAACGATTCGCGATGATAAGGGGCGAGGAGCCGACGCAAACATACAACCGGCTCAAGATCCTTATCAACAAAATAAGGAGCTACGGAAGCACGCGATGGACGGATCACGACGTCGTCCGCCTAATGCTAAGGTCATTTACAGTTCTTGATCCTCATCTCGTGAACAATATTCGTGAGAATCCCAGGTACACGAAGATGACGCCCGAGGAGGTACTCGGAAAATTCGTAAGCGGGCGGATGATGATCAAGGAGGCAAGATACGTGGACGACGCCTTGAATGGACCGATCAACGAGCCTCAACCCCTTGCTCTCAAGGCAACAAGAAGCAAGGAGGCGCTACCTAGCAGGGTGGCACAAATTGAGGCGGCCGGACTTAATGATGAAGAAATGGCCCTCATCATCAAAAGATTCAAGACGGCGCTTAAAGGTCGCAAGGGACAGCCAAGCAAGACCAAAGCCAAGGGGAAGCGTTCGTGCTTCAAATGCGGTAAGCTTGGTCATTTTATTGCTAACTGTCCCGACAATGATAGTGATCAGGACCAAGGGAACAAGAGGGAGAAGAAGAAGAATTATAAGAAGGCAAAGGGCGAGGCTCATCTTGGCAAGGAGTGGGATTCGGACTGCTCCTCGTCTGACTCCGACAATGAGGGACTCGCCGCCACTGCATTCAACAAGTCATCCCTCTTCCCCAACGAGCGTCACACTTGCCTCATGGCAAGAGAGAAGAAGGTTTATGCATCCGGGGGTTCAAGCTGGATTATCGACAGCGGATGCACAAACCATATGACGGGGGAGAAGAAGATGTTCACCTCCTATGTCAAGAATAAGGATTCCCAAGATTCAATTATATTCGGTGATGGGAATCAAGGCAAGGTAAAAGGGCTAGGTAAAATTGCAATCTCCAATGAGCATTCTATCTCTAATGTGTTTTTAGTGGAGAGTCTTGGATATAATTTGCTATCTGTTAGTCAATTATGTCATATGGGATATAACTGTCTATTTACAAATGTAGATGTGTCTGTCTTTAGAAGAAGTGATGGTTCACTAGCTTTTAAGGGTGTATTAGACGGCAAGCTCTACTTAGTTGATTTTGCAAAAGAAGAGGCCGGTCTAGATGCATGCTTAATTGCTAAGACTAGCATGGGCTGGCTGTGGCATCGCCGCTTAGCACATGTGGGGATGAAGAACCTTCACAAGCTTCTAAAGGGAGAACACGTGATAGGGTTGACTAACGTACATTTCGAAAAAGATAGACCTTGTGCAGCTTGTCAAGCAGGTAAACAGGTGGGAGGAGCGCATCACAGCAAGAATGTGATGACCACTTCAAGACCCCTGGAGCTGCTGCATATGGACCTCTTTGGACCCGTCGCCTATCTGAGCATAGGGGGAAGTAAGTATGGGCTAGTTATTGTTGATGACTTTTCCCGCTTCACTTGGGTGTTCTTTTTGCAGGATAAGTCTGAAACCCAAGGGACCCTCAAGCGCTTCCTCAGGAGAGCTCAAAATGAGTTTGAGCTCAAAGTGAAGAAGATAAGGAGCGAAAATGGGTCCGAGTTCAAGAACCTTCAAGTGGAGGAGTTCCTTGAGGAGGAAGGGATCAAGCACGAGTTCTCCGCTCCCTACACACCACAGCAAAATGGTGTGGTAGAGAGGAAGAACAGGACACTAATCGATATGGCAAGGACGATGCTTGGAGAATTCAAGACCCCCGAGTGTTTCTGGTCGGAAGCCGTGAACACGGCTTGCCACGCCATCAACAGGGTCTACCTACATCGCCTCCTCAAGAAGACTTCGTATGAGCTACTAACCGGTAACAAACCCAATGTATCATACTTTCGTGTTTTTGGAAGCAAATGCTACATTCTAGTGAAGAAAGGTAGAAATTCTAAATTTGCTCCAAAAGCTGTAGAAGGGTTTTTGTTAGGTTATGACTCAAATACAAAGGCGTATAGAGTCTTCAACAAATCATCGGGTTTGGTTGAAGTCTCTAGTGACGTTGTATTTGATGAGACTAATGGCTCTCCAAGAGAGCAAGTTGTTGATTGTGATGATGTAGATGAAGAAGATGTTCCAACGGCCGCTATACGAACCATGGCGATTGGAGAAGTGCGGCCACAGGAACAAGATGAACGTGATCAACCTTCTTCCTCAACAACAGTGCATCCCCCAACTCAAGACGATGAACAGGTTCATCAAAAGGAGGCGTGTGATCAAGGGGGAGCACAAGATGATCACATAATGGAGGAAGAAGCGCAACCGGCACCTCCAACCCAAGTTCGAGCGGTGATTCAAAGGGATCATCCCGTCGACCAAATTTTGGGTGACATTAGCAAGGGAGTAACTACTCGATCTCGATTAGTTAATTTTTGTGAGCATTACTCCTTTGTCTCTTCTATTGAGCCTTTCAGGGTAGAGGAGGCCTTGCTAGATCCGGATTGGGTATTGGCCATGCAGGAGGAACTTAACAACTTCAAGCGCAATGAAGTTTGGACACTGGTGCCTCGTCCCAAGCAAAATGTTGTGGGAACCAAGTGGGTGTTCCGCAACAAACAGGACGAGCACGGGGTGGTGACGAGGAACAAGGCTCGACTTGTGGCAAAAGGTTATGCCCAAGTCGCAGGTTTGGACTTTGAGGAGACATTTGCTCCTGTGGCTAGGCTAGAATCAATTCGTATCTTGCTAGCATATGCCGCTCACCATTCTTTCAGGTTGTTCCAAATGGATGTGAAGATCGCTTTCCTCAACGGGCCAATCAAGGAGGAGGTGTACGTGGAGCAACCCCCTGGCTTCGAGGATGAACGGTACCCCGACCATGTGTGTAAGCTCTCTAAGGCGCTCTATGGACTTAAGCAAGCCCCAAGAGCATGGTATGAATGCCTTAGAGACTTTCTACTTGCTAATGCTTTCAAGGTTGGGAAAGTCGATCCAACTCTGTTCACTAAGACATGTGATGGTGATTTGTTTGTGTGCCAAATTTATGTCGATGACATAATATTTGGTTCTACTAACCAAAAGTCTTGTGAAGAGTTTAGCAGGGTGATGACGCAGAAATTCGAGATGTCGATGATGGGCGAGTTGAACTACTTCCTTGGGTTCCAAGTGAAGCAACTCAAGGAAGGCACCTTCATCTCCCAAACGAAGTACACGCAAGATCTGCTAAAGCGGTTTGGGATGAAGGACGCCAAGCCCGCAAAGACTCCGATGGGGACTGACGGACACACCGACCTCAACAAAGGAGGTAAGTCCGTTGATCAAAAAGCATACCGGTCAATGATAGGGTCTTTACTTTATTTATGTGCTAGTAGACCGGATATTATGCTTAGCGTATGCATGTGTGCTAGATTTCAATCCGATCCTAAGGAGTGTCACTTAGTGGCGGTGAAGCAAATTCTTAGATATTTGGTTGCTACGCCTTGCTTCGGGCTCTGGTATCCAAAGGGGTCTACCTTTGACTTGGTTGGATACTCAGATTCCGACTATGCTGGATGTAAGGTCGATAGGAAGAGTACATCAGGGACGTGCCAATTCTTAGGAAGGTCCCTGGTGTCCTGGAGTTCTAAGAAACAAACCTCCGTTGCCCTATCCACCGCTGAGGCCGAGTATGTTGCCGCAGGACAGTGTTGCGCGCAACTACTTTGGATGAGGCAAACCCTCCGGGACTTTGGCTACAATCTGAGCAAAGTCCCACTCCTATGTGATAATGAGAGTGCTATCCGCATGGCGGAGAATCCTGTTGAGCACAGCCGCACAAAGCACATAGACATCCGGCATCACTTTTTGAGAGACCACCAGCAAAAGGGAGATATCGAAGTGTTTCATGTTAGCACCGAGAACCAGCTAGCCGATATCTTCACTAAGCCTCTAGATGAGAAGACCTTTTGCAGGTTGCGTAGTGAGCTAAATGTCTTAGATTCGCGGAACCTGGATTGAATTGTAGCATACATGTATTTATGCTTTTGATCATGTTCCTTTTTGCATTTTGTTGCTTATTATGGTGCTCAAGCTGTACAAACACTCCCTGGACCTCACAAGTCCGTTGCAAAGTGATGCACATGTTTAGGGGGGAGATGTGTTACAACTTGACCCTTTGAGACTAACCATGTGCTTGAGTTTGATGATTTAGTCTCGAAGGAGGATTGAAAGGGAAAAGGTGGACTTGGACCATGAAAGACTTCCACTGCACTCCGATGAGAGGGTAACTTATTCCAAGTTCATCTTTAGACTCTTATTGCCTCTTTGTATTCTTATTGAAGATTTTGGTGAGGCAATGGGGTTAAAGGGCCAAGATTGATCCCGTTTTGGTGCTTGATGCCAAAGGGGGAGAAAATAAAGGCCAAAGCGATAAATGGATCAGCTACCACTTGAGAGATTTTGAAAATAGTAGAATAGAGTTTTTGTTTTGTCAAACTCTTTTATTGTCTCTTATTGTCTCTCTTGTCAAAAGTTGGCTTCTTGTGGGGAGAAGTGTTGATTATGGGAAATAGGGGGAGTTTTTGAAATCTTTGATCAATCTCTTTTGGAATGACTCTCTTTATGCTTCAACATGTGTGTTTGACTTAGAGATAGAGATTTGAGTTTGATTTGCAAAAACAAACCAAGTGGTGGCAAAGGATGATCCATATATGCCAAAATTGAATCAAAATAAATTTGAGTTTTATTTGAGTGATATTGCACTTGTTCTAGTTGTTTTATGTTGTGTTGGCATAAATCACCAAAAAGGGGGAGATTGAAAGGGAAATGTGCCCTTGGGCCATTTCTAAGTATTTTGGTGATTGAGTGCCAACACAAGTACTTAAATGTGAATCTATGCCCATGAATGGACAAAGTGCAAATCAAGAGCAAAGGTATCTTTCTAAGTCTTAGTACATTGGTTTTGTGTACTAATATACTTGTCTAAGTGTTAGAAACAGAAAGAAGAAACGAAGAGAGTTGGCTGTGTACAGCCAAGAGGTTGTTTCGGTCTGGGGCACCGGACAGTGTCCGGTGCGCCAGGCTGCCTCGAGCGAAGTGGCTGCTCTCGGGAATTCGCCGACGGCGTACGACTAAAATTCACCGGACTGTCCGGTGTGCACCGGACTGTCCGGTGAGCCAACGGTCGGCCGCGCGATCTGCGCGGGACACGTGGCCGAGCCAACGGTCGGAAGGGGGCACCGGACTGTCCGGTGTGCACCGGACATGTCCGGTGCGCCAACCGCTCCCAGATCTGCAACGGTCGGCTTCGCCATTTAAGGAAAGGAATCGGGCACCGGACTGTCCGGTGCGCCCGACGACAGAAGGCAAGGATGGCCTTCTGGATTTGTTCTCAACGGCTCCTAGCTGCCTTGGGGCTATAAAAGGGACCCCTAGGCGCATGGAGAAGAAAACCAAGCATTCCTACAACATTCCTAAGCACCAAGACATCGATCTCACGCATTCGTTTCATTGTGATAGCATCTAGAGCTCTTGTTGAGTTGCGAACTCTTTGAGTTGTGTTGCGAGCTCTTGTTGCAACTTGTGTGCGTGTTGTTGCTCTGATCTTTTGAAGTCTTGTGTGCGTTGCTCATTCCCCCTTTGCTCTGTGTTCTTTGTGAACTTCAATTGTAAGGGCGAGAGGCTCCAAGTTGTGGAGATTCCTCGCAAACGGGATTGAGAAAAAGCAAGCAAAACACCGTGGTATTCAAGTGGGTCTTTGGACCGCTTGAGAGGGGTTGATTGCAACCCTCGTCCGTTGGGACGCCACAACGTGGAGTAGGCAAGCGTTGTTCTTGGCCGAACCACGGGATAAACCACTGTGTCATCTCTGTGATTGATCTCTTGTGGTATTGTGTTTTATTGAGACTCCTTTCTAGCCACTTGGCATTTATTGTGCTAACACTTAACAAGTTTTTGTGGCTATAAGCTTAAGTTTTACAGGATCACCTATTCACCCCCCCTCTAGGTGCTCTCACCCCCGTCCACCATCGCCGCGCCGGCGTCCGCGCCCGCCCGCCCGGCAGCCCTCCCTCACTGCACCGCCACCCGCGCCCGCCCGCTCTCCACGCGCCGCCGCTCGTGGCCCGCGCGCGCGTCCTCGCCGCTCCGCGCCGCCGCGCGTGGCTCGCCGTTCGTCCACGCCGTTCATAGGAGCAGACTCGTCCACGTCGTGCCCGCCGTCCACGCCGTTCGTCCACGACCGTCGTTCGTCCACGCCGTGTCGTCCGTCCACGTCGTCGTCGTTCCCCGCAGTGAGCCTCCCCGTCTCCCTTCTTTCCCGACATATTTGATGCTTGCCGTGGCGTGCCGGGCGTGCCATGCGCGTGCCGTGGCGTGCCGGGCGCTCGGCCGTGCGCGTGCCGTGGCGTGCCGTTCGCGTGCGGCGTGCCATGGCGACCGTGAATGTTATTTGTCTTTTGTTTAAGTTATTTATTATGGACGGTGATCGTTAACCGTAGCGAACCGTATGCGTCACCCGTTCGGGAACGGCGAACGTCACATTGGCTTGTGAGGTTCGCCGTTCCGGAATTGTCCACGTATTTTGGACAGTCTGAGAGTGTAGGCCGATGCTTTTGATTTGTGACATGTGCCTTATGATTGACGCGGAATTTCGGTTGTGTAACCCAGTTGTTCTCCAACGCACCATGTTCAGGCGTGTGCTTGGAGAGCAGCGGGGTTATGCTGCCGAAATTTCGCGGCAATCGTAGGCTACACGTCACAAATCACAAGCATCGGCCTACACTCTTGGGTGGGTTTAGGGCCTTTACCTAATAGGGAGTTCACCTAAGCCACGGACGATCGTTGATGTTCTTTGTCTTTTGTTTAGCCTTTGAAATGGACGGTGATCGGAGGGTGATGTATGACGGGTGGAGAAAGGATGGGGCACATTCGAATGAATGGATGGGTGTAACTGAAAGGGAAATGTGCCCTTGGGCCATTTCTAAGTATTTTGGTGATTGAGTGTCAACACAAGTGCTTAAATGTGAATCAATGCCCATGGATGAACAAAGTGCAAATCTAGAGCAAAGGTATGTTTCTAAGTCTTAGTACATTGGTTTTGTGTACTAATATACTTGTCTAAGTATCAGAAACAGGAAGAAGAAGAAAAGAGGAGAGCTGGCTGTGTACAACCAAAAGGTTGTTTCGGTCTAGGGCACCGGACTGTCCGGTGGTGCACCGGACAGTGTCCGGTGGTGCACCGGACAGTGTCCGGTGCGCCAGGCTGCCTCAGTCGAACTGGCCGCTCTCGGGAATTGACTGGCGACGTACGGCTAAAATTCACCGGACTGTCCGGTGTGCACCGGACTGTCCGGTGAGCCAACGGTCGGCCGGGCCAACGGTCGGCCGCGCGATCTGCGCGGGACACGTGGCCGAGCCAACGGTCGGAAGGGGGCACCGGACTGTCCGGTGTGCACCGGACATGTCCGGTGCGCCAACGGCTCTCGCATCTGCAACGGTCGACTGCGCTGTTTAAGGAAGGAAATCGGGCACCGGACAGTGTCCGGTGTGCACCGGACTGTCCGGTGCGCCCGACGACAGAAGGCAAGGATGGCCTTCTGGATTTGTTCTCAACGGCTCCTAGCTGCCTTGGGGCTATAAAAGGGACCCCTAGGCGCATGGAGGAGGATAACAAGCATTCCTACAACATTCCTAAGCACCAAGACATCGATCTCGCGCATTCGTTTCATTGTGATAGCATATAGAGCTCTTGTGGAGTTGTGAACTCTTTGAGTTGTGTTGCGAGCTCTTGTTGCGACTTGTGTGCGTGTTGTTGCTCTGATCTTTTGAAGTCTTGTGTGCGTCGCTCATTCCCCCTTGCTCTGTGTTTCTTTGTGAACTTCAATTGTAAGGGCGAGAGGCTCCAAGTTGTGGAGATTCCTCGCAAACGGGATTGAGAAAAAGCAAGCAAAACACCGTGGTATTCAAGTGGGTCTTTGGACCGCTTGAGAGGGGTTGATTGCAACCCTCGTCCGTTGGGACGCCACAACGTGGAGTAGGCAAGCGTTGGTCTTGGCCGAACCACGGGATAAACCACTGTGTCATCTCTGTGATTGATCTCTTGTGGTATTGTGCTTTGTTGAGACTCCTTTCTAGCCACTTGGCATTTCTTGTGCTAACACTTAACAAGTTTTTGTGGCTATAAGCTTAAGTTTTACAGGATCACCTATTCACCCCCCCTCTAGGTGCTCTCAATTGGTATCAGAGCCGTTCTCTTCAAGAAAGGGACTAACCGCCCGAAGAGATGGATCCTAAGGGGAAGGGAATCGTGATCAACGACAAGGAAAAGGAGTCCTTCGTCAACGAGCCAAAAGATGACAAATCCAACGACTCTGGCTCGGGCCACAGACGTAAAGATGGGAAGAAGAAGAAGACAAGACGTATCAAGGAGATCGTCTACTACGACAGCGACGAGTCTACTTCTTCCCACAAGGACGACGACTACGACAAACAAAAGACGGTCAACTCAAACTTTTCTTTTGATTATTCGCGCATTCCGCACAGCTCAAATGCTCATTTGCTCCCCATTCCACTTGGCAAGCCTCCTCACTTTGATGGAGAGGACTACGGATTTTGGAGTCACAAAATGCGTACACACCTATTTTCTCTCCATCCAAGCATTTGGGAGATTGTGGAAAGTGGAATGAAATTTGATAGCTCGGATAGTCCTTCGTTTATTAATGAACAGATCCATAAAAATGCACAAGCTACTACTGTGTTGCTAGCCTCTTTGTGCAGGGACGAGTATCACAAGGTGAGCGGCTTGGACAATGCCAAGCAAATTTGGGACACCCTCAAGATCTCTCATGAGGGGAATGATGTCACCTTACTCACCAAGATGGATTTGGTGGAGGGCGAGCTCGGACGATTCGCGATGATAAGGGGCGAGGAGCCGACGCAAACATACAACCGGCTCAAGATCCTTATCAACAAAATAAGGAGCTACGGAAGCACGCGATGGACGGATCACGACGTCGTCCGCCTAATGCTAAGGTCATTTACCGTTCTTGATCCTCATCTCGTGAACAATATTCGTGAGAATCCTAGGTACACGAAGATGACGCCCGAGGAGGTACTCGGAAAATTCATAAGCGGGCGGATGATGATCAAGGAGGCAAGATACGTGGACGACGCCTTGAATGGACCGATCAACGAGCCTCAACCCCTTGCTCTCAAGGCAACAAGAAGCAAGGAGGCGCTACCTAGCAGGGTGGCACAAATTGAGGCGGCCGGACTTAATGATGAAGAAATGGCCCTCATCATCAAAAGATTCAAGACGGCGCTTAAAGGTCGCAAGGGACAGCCAAGCAAGACCAAAGCCAAGGGGAAGTGTTCGTGCTTCAAATGCGGTAAGCTTGGTCATTTTATTGCTAACTGTCCCGACAATGATAGTGATCAGGACCAAGGGAACAAGAGGGAGAAGAAGAAGAATTATAAGAAGGCAAAGGGCGAGGCTCATCTTGGCAAGGAGTGGGATTCGGACTGCTCCTCGTCTGACTCCGACAATGAGGGACTCGCCGCCACTGCATTCAACAAGTCATCCCTCTTCCCCAATGAGCGTCACACTTGCCTCATGGCAAGAGAGAAGAAGGTAATCACTCGTAATGATATCACTTATGATTCTTCTAGTGATGATGAGTCTAGTGATGATGAAATAGATTACTCTAGCTTGTTCAAGGGATTGGATAGAAATAAAATTGATAAAATCAATGAATTGATTGATGCCTTGAATGAAAAGGATAGGCTTTTAGAAAAGCAAGAGGATTTGTTGTATGATGAACATGATAAGTTTATAGAGGCACAAAAATCCTATGCTTTAGAAGTTAAAAGAAATGAAGTGCTTTCTAGTGAATTATCTTCTTGTCATGAAAACATTGCTACTTTAAAGAGTGTTAATGATGACTTAAATGCTAAACTAGAAGTTGCTAGTAAATCAACATCTTGTGTAGAAATTGTTGAAACGTGCACTAGGTGTAAAGATCTTAATGTTGATGCTTGTAGTAAACATCTAGTTTCAATTTCTAAATTGAATGATGAAGTGGCTAGTCTTAATGATCAACTTAAGGCTAGCAAAAGCGAATTTGATAAGCTAAAATTTGCAAGGGATGCCTACACGATTGGTAGACACCCCTCAATTAAGGATGGACTTGGCTTCAAAAGGGAAGCCAAGAACTTAACAAGCCATAAGGCTCCCATTCCCGCTAAGGAGAAAGGGAAGGCCCCTATGGCTACTAGTGCTAAAAAGAACCATGCCTTTTTGTATCATGATAGGAAAAATTCTAGAAATGCTTCTAGAAGTTATGATGCTTTTGATTCACATGCTTATGATTCTTATGCTATGACTGCTTCTAGTTCTCGTGTTGTGCATGATAGAAAGGTTGGTAGAAGAAATGTTATTCACAATATGCCTAGGAGAAATGTTGTTAATGCTCATAGGAAAGTTCATGGACCTTCTACAATTTATCATGCCCTAAATGCTTCCTTTGCTATTTGTAGAAAGGATAGAAAGGTGATTGCTAGGAAGTTAGGGGCAAAATGCAAGGGTGATAAAACTTGCATTTGGGTCCCTAAAACAATTGTGACTAACCTTGTAGGACCCAACAAGAGTTGGGTACCTAAGTCCCAAGCCTAAATTTGCCTTGCAGGTTTATGCATCCGGGGGTTCAAGCTGGATTATCGACAGCGGATGCACAAACCATATGACGGGGGAGAAGAAGATGTTCACCTCCTATGTCAAGAATAAGGATTCCCAAGATTCAATTATATTCGGTGATGGGAATCAAGGCAAGGTAAAAGGGCTAGGTAAAATTGCAATCTCCAATGAGCATTCTATCTCTAATGTGTTTTTAGTGGAGAGTCTTGGATATAATTTGCTATCTGTTAGTCAATTATGTCATATGGGATATAACTGTCTATTTACAAATGTAGATGTGTCTGTCTTTAGAAGAAGTGATGGTTCACTAGCTTTTAAGGGTGTATTAGACGGCAAGCTCTACTTAGTTGATTTTGCAAAAGAAGAGGCCGGTCTAGATGCATGCTTAATTGCTAAGACTAGCATGGGCTGGCTGTGGCATCGCCGCTTAGCACATGTGGGGATGAAGAACCTTCACAAGCTTCTAAAGGGAGAACACGTGATAGGGTTGACTAACGTACATTTCGAAAAAGATAGACCTTGTGCAGCTTGTCAAGCAGGTAAACAGGTGGGAGGAGCGCATCACAGCAAGAATGTGATGACCACTTCAAGACCCCTGGAGCTGCTGCATATGGACCTCTTCGGACCCGTCGCCTATCTGAGCATAGGGGGAAGTAAGTATGGGCTAGTTATTGTTGATGACTTTTCCCGCTTCACTTGGGTGTTCTTTTTGCAGGATAAGTCTGAAACCCAAGGGACCCTCAAGCGCTTCCTCAGGAGAGCTCAAAATGAGTTTGAGCTCAAAGTGAAGAAGATAAGGAGCGACAATGGGTCCGAGTTCAAGAACCTTCAAGTGGAGGAGTTCCTTGAGGAGGAAGGGATCAAGCACGAGTGCTCCGCTCCCTACACACCACAGCAAAATGGTGTGGTAGAGAGGAAGAACAGGACACTAATCGATATGGCAAGGACGATGCTTGGAGAATTCAAGACCCCCGAGTGTTTCTGGTCGGAAGCCGTGAACACGGCTTGCCACGCCATCAACAGGGTCTACCTACATCGCCTCCTCAAGAAGACATCGTATGAGCTACTAACCGGTAACAAACCCAATGTATCTTACTTTCGTGTATTTGGGAGCAAATTGTAGGATCTAGGACACCGGCTAGAGGGGGGGTGAATAGACGGTTTTGACTAAAAACAACAATACTAAGTAAATTTAATCAATACGACAAGAGGAATAAATTTACTAGTGTCAATAAGTAAACTATGTATGAAAGACAACTACGGAGATTGAATACTTGAAGAACAATAAGCAAAACACTAATCAATTGCAAGGCAATAAGTAATGCTAGAAGGAATAGACACCGAAATTTATCCCGTGGTATCGGTGATTTGCCGATCACCCCTAATCCACGTTGAGGTGGACTTCAAGCTCTCACTTGCTCCTCTATCAAGACACGACTTGATCTTTGAGCCAAGTGGACAAGAAATCACTCAATACCTCGATTCCACTAATGTCACCTTTGCCGCTTCGGCGAGGTAGGCGCGAACCCCTCACAATCAACACCGCGGCTTCTCCACAATCTTCTTGGAGAGCTCGACGGAGACAATCACCCGAGCCGTCTAGGAGGCGGCAACCTCCAAGAGTAACAAGCCAATGACGCTTGCTCGGTGTACCACCTAGTGCCTCAAGAATCACCAAATGATGCAAATGCACTAGGAACCCTCAATCTCTCACTAGAATGCAATCTCAAGCAAAGAGTGTGAGAGAGTGAGTTGGAGGATCACAAATGAGCTCAATGTGTGCAAGGAATGGCCAAGAGAGCTCTCTCACACGAGCTACCCTTCTATTTATAGCCCCCCATCTAAAACCAACCGTTATGTGCAAAGGGGGCAAATCTGCGCACACGCGGACCGTCCGCGCCCTAGGGCCGGACGGTCCGCCGTACAACATAACGGCTATAATGACCGTTGAAACATGTCGGAGCTGTCTCAAAAGGTGGGTCCGGACAGTCCGCCCTTCAAGGCCGGACCGTCCGCGACCTGGCAAATTCAAACACCCGAGCCTCGGATCAAACGGAGTTAACACACGCGGACCGTCCGGCTATAAATCCCGGACCGTCCGCGACCTGAGACAGTACTGTCCGGACTGGTCCCCCGGACCGTCCGTAGTACAAATCTATAAAAACACACAGTCCCTGTCCAAAAACGAGTTAGACACATGCGGACTGTCCGCCCCTCACAGGCGGACCGTCCGCCTATAATTCAGGGACTGACCCGAAGCCACCTTCCTTTGGTCAGGACTGCGGACGGTCCGGCCCTAAGGCCCGGACGGTCCGCAGTACAATAGAACACAGTGTCAACACAAATGGTAAGACTTCGGACCCTCTGGAGGGTCGCGGACGGTCCGCGCCCAAGGGCCGGACAGTCCGCGCGACCAAGACTTCTCAAATCTCAAACATGCTTTTGAATGAACTTTTAACTCACGAAATGAGAAGCGCTGTTAGTCCTCATGCAAATGCAACTACTTGATGCTCTATGAGGCACTAAGTTTTACACAGATCTAAGTCATTGACCCCTCTTAATAGTACGGCTATCTAGCCTACTAATCCGGTCAGATATCTTCTCTAAACTCCTCAAGACCGGCAAAAGTAAAACCTATATTATACCTTTGCCTTCATCTGATCCACAACCAATGCGTATGACTCTTTAACATTTCCTGTTCTATGTGGCCCAACCCTGCATTCTTATTTCTCCAAGAATCGTTAGTCCACAAGTAGTTGTCATTAATTACCAAAACATTACCAAAGGGGCCTAGATGATTCACAATCTCCCCCTTTTTGGTAATTGATGACAACACCACATAGTATATTAAAGAGAAGTTTAGTTTCTCCAAATCTCTCTCATACCTAAGGTATAAGATAGATCTTGGAGATGAGTTTCATAGGACTTATCTTGATTTGAAGTTCTGTCCAAGAGATAGATAAATCCCAATAAAAACTCAGTATGCAAGAAAGGCTCCCCCTAAGTGTGTGCAGGATTATTTGAAGTTGAGGATATAACACACATAATATATTGGAGCTTGATGGAGACTTTCCTACAATCATGGTTATCGAGGCATACAAGAGATGATCCGTAGAGTGAGCGCATCAATTATAATCATATCTCGATTAACCACACACAGAGTAATTTGAACTAAAACATAGTTCATCCCACAGAATATTACAGATAATAGTCCACAGACATACGACATAGAGTTAATCGATCAAACCAAGTTCCAAATGCATCTAAAGCGGCATGAAAAGGTAAAATGCATATGCATGGTCTTAATGTCCACATAGAACCACCAACTCCATAGAACCACCAACTCCCCCTGAAGGAGACGCCTGACAACTTCTCATCACTTCTCTCCCCCTTTGGCATCAATTGCCACAAAGGAGAGGCCTCACTGATCACTCGGCGGAGGATGCATGTTGTAATAATGAGTGCTGAAGGTGTCAAACAGGGAGGAGAACTGGCTAAAATCCTGCTGGAGCTGTTGCTGCCTCTGACTTATATCATGCATGTTGTCATTTGTAGAAAGATTGTCAAATTGACTGGAGAGAGCACCCATGTTATCTTGAAAACTCTGTTGCATATTATTCAGCCTGGACATGATGGGATCAGTGACATTTGTGTGAATTTGATCGCGAAAATCAGAAAATTCAGAGTTGAGTGCACAGTTACTGTCAAATCGAGACTGCATATCATCGAGGCGGTGATCCACATGTGTCATTAGGCCCTCAAAGCGAGTATCAATGTGAGTCTCAAGCCCTTGCTGCAGATTGTGAAAATAAGGATCAAAGTATCCTGGAGCAGGCTCCCAATAGTGCTGAGGCTGAGGAGGAGGTGGAGGAGGAGGCATCTGCTGGCCCTCAACATTAGGAGCGGCTCCACCCTCATAGCCAGGGTCTTCCTCATCATCTGGAAAGGGAGTAAGTGGCCTGGTGAGAAACCCTATTTCATTCTTAAAAGGCCTGAATGGTGTGTGAACAATCTCACATGGGCCCTCAAATCTTGTCTTGGATTTGATGAGAGCCATAATGTAAGGAGCATATGCTAAATTTTGATTTTTGTCCATTTTCAAATCATTAAGCTGCCTCATCATGAAAAGAACAATGTTCATGACTTCACCATTCATGATGTGCTGGATGATGTTCCAGAACTTATCCCGTATTTTACTCTTATCACCACTCTTAGGAAGAATGGTGACTCTGGCAATCTTGTTGATTACAGCAGGATGATGTCTGAGTCCTGCTGTCTCCCCAAACCTCCTGGGTATACCAAGCCTGGCGGGCTCATAAAACTGCACAAAATCCTCAAAATTATCTTCAGTATAAAGATCCAGCCCAGCAGAAATGGTGCCATAGTTCAGACTGTTTGCAGCGGCAAAGTCAGCAAAGGAAGCAGAATAACGCTTGAAGCCAGTCATCCAAGTGATAGATTCTGCTTCAATATCAATTTCTGAGGTAGCCAAGAATTGTTTAACAGCCATTTCATTGAAATCTGTGCGTTGTCCCATAAACTGATATAAGCCACATGTTTCAAACTTAGGGATGAGACCCTCCATGACTGATTGACTGAGCAAGAAGGACCAATCTATCACCTGATGTTTGTGAAAATTGGTATCCACCAGGGTGCCCCAAAAGACATCAAATTGCAGCTGAGTGTGGAAAAACTGGATATTTGTATCAGATGGCAGAGTATACTGGTTCACAGTCCGTCTAGAGCAGTACTCAGCCATAGAAAATCTCCGCTTGGGATAAGTCCATCCTTGGATATCAATGGGATAATCAGGATGAACATGAGGAAAATCTTCAGCATCCATGGATTCAGTGCCCCCAGCTGAGGATTGGGCCTCTGAATCAGTGGTCGGAGTATAGTCATCATCATTGCCACGAGGGCGCTTGGATTTAAAGCGACCTGCAAGTTTCTTGCGGAGACCACCAAAACCACTGCAACAAGGTGACAGACGTCCATAGATAAATAATTGATACCAATCACCACTTATAAAAAGAATGGAATGGTAATGTTCTGCCAGAGTCCGGACGGTCCGCGCTAGGGGGCCGGACTGTCCGCGCCAGAGGCCCGGACGGTCCGCGTCCACCAGGCGGACGGTCCACGACCGACCAGGAGCGACCCCAAGAACCCTAGCCGCCACAAGTGTTCAATTTGATGTTTTTGCAAATAATACCCAGCCAAACAAGTTCAAAATTTTGCATAGCATTCACATTGAAGAGAACTATCAATCCCACCAATCAGATTCTGAAACCCACTGCTCAATTTCAGATCAGAGAGGAAACCCAAATAATCTCAGAATTGAAGAAATTTGATGAAATCCACAAGATTTGAAGATACCGTGAGGAAGACATGTTGAGGGAATGTTGCCACAAGTTGTCGGACTGTCCGCGCACAACTTCACTTCACCGTCCGCGCACACTCGACACGGGAGAGTATTTGGTGAGAAGAGAGCTAGAGAGAACAAGCGAATGAGCACTACTGGCAAGACAGCGACCACTGCCCCTTTTTCTGTCCTGTCGCGGACGGTCTGCGCTGGGACGGCGGACGGTCCGCGCCCTGATGATCTCAGACGGTCAGCGAGGCTGATCGGACTGTCCATTTCCTGATGCTGCGGACGGTCCGCGGTCCATGGGCGGACGGTCCGCGGCCTGATACTCATTTTTCCAATTTCTGTCCACTTGCTGATTTTGAAATTCGAATCCGAATTGGGGCTCATATATGGACATTTTGACCAATCCAAAAATTAGTATGCATGCATATACATATGATGTAATTGAGTAATGCACAATTTGTGAATTAAACTATCTAGAGCAATTCGGAATAAAAAATGCACCAAAAATACAAAATAAATAGCATATTGAGACCCGAGTTGCAATACGACACATGTGTGATCAACTTCAAGCCACATTTGAAATATCGATCACATTCATTTCACTTCTTAGAGAACAAAATCTTGTTTCATCCAAAGGTTTTGTAAAAATGTCTGCTAATTGATCATCCGTGCCAATGGAATAAATAGAGATATCTCCCTTGCCAACATGATCCCTTAAGAAGTGATGTCTTATATCAATATGCTTGGTTCTTGAGTGTTGGACCGGATTGGTAGCCAATTTTACCGCACTCTCATTATCACACATGAGAGGCACATTCTTGAAAATAATTCCATAGTCCAATAAGGTTTGTTTCATCCATAATAGTTGAGCACAACAATTTCCGGCCGATATATATTCCGCCTCGGCGGTAGATAGAGCAACCGAATTTTGTTTCTTAGAAGACCATGAAACAAGAGATCTACCAAGAAATTGACAACAACCGGAGGTGCTTTTTCTATCAACTTTGCACCCCGCATAGTCCGAATCCGAATATCCAATTAATTCAAATTGAGCACCTTTGGGATACCATAGACCAATATTGGGAGTATACTTCAAATATCTTAGAATTCTTTTAGCGGCCTTCAAGTGAACCTCTCTAGGTGAAGCTTGAAATCGAGCACACATGCATACACTAAACATAACATCGGGCCTAGATGCGGTAATATAAAGCAAACTACCAATTATTGAACGATAAAGTTTTTGATCAACCATAGTACCTCCTTCATCTAAGTCTAGATGACCATTTGTTGCCATTGGAGTCTTGATAGGCTTAGCATTTTCTAAACCAAACTTCTTGAGCATGTCCTTCAAATATTTTGATTGACTTATAAAAATTCCATCTTTCAATTGTTTGATTTGAAGGCCAAGAAAGAAGCTCAATTCTCCTATCATAGACATTTCAAATTCTTTTGACATCATTTTTCCGAACTCCTCACAAAATAATTCATTAGTAGATCCAAAAATAATATCATCAACGTAGATTTGACAAACAAATAAGTCTTTGCCAATTCTTTTAGTGAATAGAGTAGTGTCAACCTTCCCAATTTTGAAGTCTTTGGAAAGCAAGAAATCCCTGAGCCTTTCATACCAAGCGCGTGGAGCTTGCTTAAGCCCATAGAGAGCTTTAGAAAGCTTGAACACATGGTTAGGTCTTTTGGGGTCCTCAAAACCGGGAGGTTGTTCAACATACACTAGTTCACTAATCTTACCATTTAGGAAGGCACTCTTTACATCCATTTGGTAGACTTGATATTATGTGCACAAGCATAAGCAAGTAGAATCCGGATTGCTTCTAATCTTGCTACGGGAGCAAATGTCTCCCCAAAATCCAATCCTTCAATTTGAGTATATCCTTGTGCAACTAATCTTGCCTTGTTTCTTACTACCACACCATCTTCATTGTGCTTGTTGCGAAACACCCATTTTGTACCAATAACATTGTGGTTCTTTGGTCTCTCAACAAGCTCCCAAACTTCATTTCGAGCGAAGTTATTTAATTCTTCATGCATTGCATTCACCCAATCAACATCAAGTAGAGCTTCATCTACACGGTTAGGTTCCATACAAGATACAAAAGAGAAATGTTCACAAAACGAAGCTATGCGAGAGCGAGTTTGAACACCCTTACTAATATCACCCACAATTTGATCAACCGGGTGATCCTTCACAATGGAATGATGAATTCTTGATACCGTTTGATAATTGCTTGATGAAGCATTAGGAGGAACCGAAGGTCTTGAAGTACCTTGATCATGAGTATCCATGGTTTCATTAAGTTGTTGGCTTTGGTGATCTTCCTTATTTATAGTTGAGGATGAAGGAATGACAACCACACTATCTTCATCATCATCTTCCTTTGGTTTTATTTCACCAATGGCCATTGTTTTCATTGCATTTATCAATTGAGTTCCCCCAACATCATCGAGATTATCACCCTCATCTTGAGACCCATTTGTTTCATCGAATTCAACATCATATGCTTCCTCAATAATACCATGAGTTTTGTTGAAGACTCTATAAGCCTTACTATTTGATGAATATCCAAGAAGAAAACCCTCATCACATTTCTTCTCAAATTTAGAAAGCCGGCTCCCCTTTCTCAAAATATAACATTTGCAACCGAATACCCTAAAATATGAGATATTTGGCTTTCTACCAATGAGCAATTCATATGGAGTTTTCTTCAAGAGCTTGTGACAATATAGTCTATTTGATGAATGACAAGCGGTATTTATTGCTTCGGCCCAATAAGAATCCGATATATTATATTCCGCTAACATAGACCTTGCCATATCAATAAGAGTTCTATTCTTTCTTTCAACAATACCATTTTGTTCCGGGGTATATTTTGAAGAGAATTCATGTTTGATACCCTTGTTATCACAATATTGATCAATTCTTGCATTTTTGAATTCCGACCCATTATCACTTCTAACCTTTTTGATGTCGAAATCAAATTGATTTTGAGCCAATATAGCAAATAACTTGAATGTTTCAAACACATTGGATTTGTCTCGTAGAAAATAGACCCAAGTAAATCTTGAATAGTCATCCACAATCACAAGACAATAGGAATTACCACCAATACTTACAAAAGATGTGGGCCCAAATAAATCCATATGAAGTAATTCCAAGGGTCGATGAGTGGACATTTGACTTTTATTTGGATGAGTGTTTGCCACTTGCTTACCGGCTTGACAAGAGCTACACAATTTGTTCTTTTCAAACTTCACATCTTTTAAGCCTCGAACTAAGTCATGCTTGGTTAACCGATTGAGTTGCTTCATCCCAACATGACCAAGTCTTCTATGCCATAACCAACCTAGTGAAGCTTTTGAAAATAGGCAAGTTGTGAGCTTTGCCTCATTAGATGAGAAATCAACAAGATAAAGATTTTCATGTCTAAAACCTTTAAACTTAAGATTGCTACCATCAACACTAGAGATAATAACATCTTCAACCGTGAAATTGCAACAAAATCCTAAATCACATAATTGAGCTACGGAAAGTAAATTAAAATTCAAAGACTCAACCAATAGCACATTTGATATAGAATGATCATTTGAGATAGCAATTTTACCCAAACCTTTAACCTTTCCTTTACGATTATCTCCAAATGTGATACTATCATAATTTGAGCAATCTTCCTCACTCATTTGGGTGAACATTTTCATATCCCCGGTCATGTGTTGAGTACATCCACTATCCAACACCCAATGATTCCCTCCCGCCTTGTAGTTTACCTACAAAAGGAAATCAATCTCTTTTAGGTACCCAAACTTGCTTGGGTCCTTGGATGTTAGTGACCAAGGTCTTTGGTACCCAAATAGCTTTCTTTTTGTTTCCAACAATTGAAGTACCAACAAATTTAGCATGAACACCTTTTGCATTGTGAGAAAGAACATAACAATGCTCAAAACAAGTGGAGGATACATTTTTGAACTTGGGATAATTTTTCTTAACATGTCCCTTTTTGTGACACTTGTGACACACTTTGTCACATTCTTTCACAAACAATGTCTTTTGCTTTACAAAAGCATTCTTTCCTTTCTTGGGAACATATCCAAGACCTTCACGGTTAAGAGAGCATCTTTGACTTCCCAATATGAAATCCAATTTAGTCTTACCACCATATGCCTTTTCTAAGTCATGAGTTAGAGTATTTATTCTATCTACTAACACTTCATTCTCAACAATAATTTTTGATTCATCAAGAGCAATGTTATCATTGAGAGAAATTTTGCATTTATCACAAATAGAGTTAGTAGGTAGTGGTTCACTTGTAAGACTATCAAGTAAGTCACAAGTGACTCCAACATCCTTAGTGACCACCTCAACTTCATGCACAATAGATGATTTTTGAGCATCCGCAAGCTTCTCACAATTTTCTTTGAGGTCATTGTGAGAGGTCTTGAGCTCCTCAAAAGACACTTGGAGGTTTTTATACAATTCCTTCAAGGTCTTAAATTTTTCTTTTTCTTTGTGCATGTAGTCATCGGCCTCACCTAACATTCTAACAAGATCATCATATGAATAGCCATCATCATCAACATCATCGATATCATCATCATCTTTTACATCATTTAAATCGGTGATGATTTTTACCTTAGCATCTCCCTTTGCCATGAGACAATGGGGGGATGAGAAGAGTGAGGGAGCTTCCTTGATGGCAATTCCGGCATTAAGCTTGGATGAGGTGTCATCATCATCATCATCCGAGCTATCATCCGAGTCCCATTCAACTAAGTAGGCTTTGCCATCTTTCTTCTTGTTATAGTATTTCTTCTTCTTCTTGTCACTTTCATCTTTGCCCTTCTTCTTCTTGCTTGGGCAATTCATGGCAATGTGACCGGGTTCCCCACACTCAAAACATTTTCTATCATTGAAAGCATTTCTTCTAGATGTTTGACCTCTTCTAGGTTGACCTCTTTTCATCTTCATGAATTTATTGAACTTCCTTACAAATAAAGCCATGTCACCATCACTCTCACTTTCATTTTCTTCATCATTGCTATCTTCTTTTTCAATTGCCTTTGAGGCCTTGGCTTTGAGAGCAATAGATTCATTTTTCACCTTCTTTGCCAAACTTAAAGCATCGGCTTGTGACTTCTTGAATATATCTTGAGTGAGAATTTCTCCCAATACTTCGGTTGGAGAAGTTGTAGATAGATCACTCCTTACTAGCATTGTCACAATAGTCTCATATTTCTCCGGAAGTGATCTAAGGAACTTGTGTGTGAAATCCACATCCGGTACATTAAAACCAAGTCCTTTGAGTTCATTTACTATCTCATTCAACCGATTGAACATATCGGATACACTCTCATCTTCTTTCATAATAAATTGCTCAAACTTCCCTTTGCACACATATAGTTTGGCACTCTTCACAATTGTAGTTCCTTCATGAATCTCCATTAGTTTTATCCAAATCTCATGAGCGGTTGTGAGATTCTTGATACGATTGAACTCATTTATATCAAGAGCATCATAAAAGACATTCATGGCTTGATCATTTGTGAGGATATTCTCATTATCACTAACAGATGGTTCATCTTCCTTCAATACAACAAATCCATCCCTAACAATTGGCCAAATCTTTCCACCCATTGCTCTAAGATGCATTGACATTCTTATTTTCCAATAATCATAATTGTTTCCATCAAAGTGCGGTGGCTTCCCAATGTGCACATTGTTGTTACTAGCCATTCTGTCCCACTCCGGGATGATTAGATCCACAAACAATGGAGTCCTCGGCTCTGATACCACTTGTAGGATCTAGGACACCGGCTAGAGGGGGGGTGAATAGACGGTTTTGACTAAAAACAACAATACTAAGTAAATTTAATCAATACGACAAGAGGAATAAATTTACTAGTGTCAATAAGTAAACTATGTATGAAAGACAACTACGGAGATTGAATACTTGAAGAACAATAAGCAAAACACTAATCAATTGCAAGGCAATAAGTAATGCTAGAAGGAATAGACACCGAAATTTATCCCGTGGTATCGGTGATTTGCCGATCACCCCTAATCCACGTTGAGGTGGACTTCAAGCTCTCACTTGCTCCTCTATCAAGACACGACTTGATCTTTGAGCCAAGTGGACAAGAAATCACTCAATACCTCGATTCCACTAATGTCACCTTTGCCGCTTCGGCGAGGTAGGCGCGAACCCCTCACAATCAACACCGCGGCTTCTCCACAATCTTCTTGGAGAGCTCGACGGAGACAATCACCCGAGCCGTCTAGGAGGCGGCAACCTCCAAGAGTAACAAGCCAATGACGCTTGCTCGGTGTACCACCTAGTGCCTCAAGAATCACCAAATGATGCAAATGCACTAGGAACCCTCAATCTCTCACTAGAATGCAATCTCAAGCAAAGAGTGTGAGAGAGTGAGTTGGAGGATCACAAATGAGCTCAATGTGTGCAAGAAATGGCCAAGAGAGCTCTCTCACACGAGCTACCCTTCTATTTATAGCCCCCCATCTAAAACCAACCGTTATGTGCAAAGGGGGCAAATCTGCGCACACGCGGACCGTCCGCGCCCTAGGGCCGGACGGTCCGCCGTACAACATAACGGCTATAATGACCGTTGAAACATGTCGGAGCTGTCTCAAAAGGTGGGTCCGGACAGTCCGCCCTTCAAGGCCGGACCGTCCGCGACCTGGCAAATTCAAACACCCGAGCCTCGGATCAAACGGAGTTAACACACGCGGACCGTCTGGCTATAAATCCCGGACCGTCCGCGACCTGAGACAGTACTGTCCGGACTGGTCCCCCGGACCGTCCGTAGTACAAATCTATAAAAACACACAGTCCCTGTCCAAAAACGAGTTAGACACATGCGGACCGTCCGCCCCTCATAGGCGGACCGTCCGCCTATAATTCAGGGACTGACCCGAAGCCACCTTCCTTTGGTCAGGACTGCGGACGGTCCGGCCCTAAGGCCCGGACGGTCCGCAGTACAATAGAACACAGTGTCAACACAAATGGTAAGACTTCGGACCCTCTGGAGGGTCGCGGACGGTCCGCGCCCAAGGGCCGGACAGTCCGCGCGACCAAGACTTCTCAAATCTCAAACATGCTTTTGAATGAACTTTTAACTCACGAAATGAGAAGCGCTGTTAGTCCTCATGCAAATGCAACTACTTGATGCTCTATGAGGCACTAAGTTTTACACAGATCTAAGTCATTGACCCCTCTTAATAGTACGGCTATCTAGCCTACTAATCCGGTCAGGTATCTTCTCTAAACTCCTCAAGACCGGCAAAAGTAAAACCTATATTATACCTTTGCCTTCATCTGATCCACAACCAATGCGTATGACTCTTCAACATTTCCTGTTCTATGTGGCCCAACCCTGCATTCTTATTTCTCCAAGAATCGTTAGTCCACAAGTAGTTGTCATTAATTACCAAAACATTACCAAAGGGGCCTAGATGATTCACACAAATGCTACATTCTAGTGAAGAAGGGTAGAAATTCTAAATTTGCTCCCAAAGTTGTAGAAGGGTTTTTGTTAGGTTATGACTCAAATACAAAGGCATATAGAGTCTTCAACAAATCATCGGGTTTGGTTGAAGTCTCTAGTGACGTTGTATTTGATGAGACTAATGGCTCTCCAAGAGAGCAAGTTGTTGATTGTGATGATGTAGATGAAGAAGATGTTCCGACGGCCGCTATACGAACCATGGCGATTGGAGAAGTGCGGCCACAGGAACAAGATGAACGAGATCAACCTTCTTCCTCAACAACGGTGCATCCCCCACCTCAAGATGATGAACAGGTTTATCAAAAGGAGGCATGTGATCAAGGGGGAGCACAAGATGTTCACGTGATGGAGGAAGAAGCGCAACCGGCACCTCCAACCCAAGTTCGAGCGATGATTCAAAGGGATCATCCCGTCGACCAAATTTTGGGTGACATTAGCAAGGGAGTAACTACTCGATCTCGATTAGTTAATTTTTGTGAGCATTACTCCTTTGTCTCTTCTATTGAGCCTTTCAGGGTAGAGGAGGCCTTGCTAGATCCGGATTGGGTATTGGCCATGCAGGAGGAACTCAACAACTTCAAGCGCAATGAAGTTTGGACACTGGTGCCTCGTCCCAAGCAAAATGTTGTGGGAACCAAGTGGGTGTTCCGCAACAAACAGGACGAGCATGGGGTGGTGACGAGGAACAAGGCTCGACTTGTGGCAAAAGGTTATGCCCAAGTCGCAGGTTTGGACTTTGAGGAGACTTTTGCTCCTGTAGCTAGGCTAGAATCAATTCGTATCTTGCTAGCATATGCCGCTCACCATTCTTTCAGGTTGTTCCAAATGGATGTGAAGAGCGCTTTCCTCAACGGGCCAATCAAGGAGGAGGTGTACGTGGAGCAACCCCCTGGCTTCGAGGATGAACGGTACCCCGACCACGTGTGTAAGCTCTCTAAGGCGCTCTATGGACTTAAGCAAGCCCCAAGAGCATGGTATGAATGCCTTAGAGACTTTTTACTTGCTAATGCTTTCAAGGTTGGGAAAGCCGATCCAACTCTGTTCACTAAGACATGTGATGGTGATTTGTTTGTATGCCAAATTTATGTCGATGACATAATATTTGGTTCTACAAACCAAAAGTCTTGTGAAGAGTTTAGCAGGGTGATGACGCAGAAATTCGAGATGTCAATGATGGGCGAGTTGAACTACTTCCTTGGGTTCCAAGTGAAGCAACTCAAGGATGGCACTTTCATCTCCCAAACGAAGTACACGCAAGATCTGCTAAAGCGGTTTGGGATGAAGGACGCCAAGCCCGCAAAGACGCCGATGGGAACCGACGGACACACCGACCTCAACAAAGGAGGTAAGTCTGTTGATCAAAAAGCATACCGGTCAATGATAGGGTCTTTACTTTATTTATGTGCTAGTAGACCGGATATTATGCTTAGCGTATGCATGTGTGCTAGATTTCAATCCGATCCTAAGGAGTGTCACTTAGTGGCGGTGAAGCGAATTCTTAGATATTTGGTTGCTACGCCTTGCTTCGGGCTCTGGTATCCAAAGGGGTCTACCTTTGACTTGGTTGGATACTCAGATTCCGACTATGCTGGATGTAAGGTCGATAGGAAGAGTACATCAGGGACGTGCCAATTCTTAGGAAGGTCCCTGGTGTCCTGGAGTTCTAAGAAACAAACCTCCGTTGCCCTATCCACCGCTGAGGCCGAGTATGTTGCCGCAGGACAGTGTTGCGCGCAACTACTTTGGATGAGGCAAACCCTCCGGGACTTTGGCTACAATCTGAGCAAAGTCCCACTCCTATGTGATAATGAGAGTGCTATCCGCATGGCGGATAATCCTGTTGAGCACAGCCGCACAAAGCACATAGACATCCGACATCACTTTTTGAGAGACCACCAGCAAAAGGGAGATATCGAAGTGTTTCATGTTAGCACCGAGAACCAGCTAGCCGATATCTTCACTAAGCCTCTAGATGAGAAGACCTTTTGCAGGTTGCGTAGTGAGCTAAATGTCTTAGATTCGCGGAACTTGGATTGAATTGTAGCATACATGTATTTATGCTTTTGATCATGTTCCTTTTTGCATTTTGTTGCTTATTATGGTGCTCAAGTTGTACAAACACTTCCTGGACCTCACAAGTCCGTTGCAAAGTGATGCACATGTTTAGGGGGAGATGTGTTACAACTTGACCCTTTGAGACTAACCATGTGCTTGAGTTGATGATTTAGTCTCGAAGGAGGATTGAAAGGGAAATGGTGGACTTGGACCATGAAAGACTTCCACTGCACTCCGATAAGAGGGTAACTTAGTCCAAGTTCATCTTTAAACTCTTATTGCCTATTTGCTCTTAATTGAAGATTTTGGTGAGGCAATGGGGTTAAAGGGGCCAAGATTGATCCCGTTTTGGTGCTTGATGCCAAAGGGGGAGAAAATAAAGGCCAAAGTGAAAAATGGATCAGCTACCACTTGAGAAATTTTGAAAATAGTAGATTAGAGCTTTTGTGTTGTCAAAACTCTTGCATTGTCTCTTTTGTCAAAAGCTGGCCTCTTGTGGGGAGAAGTGTTGATTATGGGAAATAGGGGGAGTTTTTTAAATCTTTGATCAATCTATTTTGGAATGACTCTATTTATGCTTCAACATGTGTGGTTGACTTAGAAATAGAGATTTGAGTTTAATTTGCAAAAACAAACCAAGTGGTGGCAAAGGATGATCCATATATGCCAAATTGAATCAAAATAAATTTGAGTTTTTATTTGAAGTGATATTGCACTTGTTTTAGTTGCTTTATGTTGTGTTGGCATAAATCACCAAAAAGGGGGAGATTGAAAGGGAAATGTGCCCTTGGGCCATTTCTAAGTATTTTGGTGATTGAGTGTCAACACAAGTGCTTAAATGTGAATCAATGCCCATGGATGAACAAAGTGCAAATCTAGAGCAAAGGTATGTTTCTAAGTCTTAGTACATTGGTTTTGTGTACTAATATACTTGTCTAAGTATCAGAAACAGGAAGAAGAAGAAAAGAGGAGAGCTGGCTGTGTACAGCCAAAAGGCTGTTTCGGTCTGGGGCACCGGACTGTCCGGTGGTGCACCGGACAGTGTCCGGTGCGCCAGGCTGCCTCAGTCGAACTGGCCGCTCTCGGGAATTGACTGGCGACGTACGGCTAAAATTCACCGGACTGTCCGGTGTGCACCGGACTGTCCGGTGAGCCAACGGTCGGCCGGGCCAACGGTCGGCCGCGCGATCTGCGCGGGACACGTGGCCGAGCCAACGGTCGGAAGGGGGCACCGGACTGTCCGGTGTGCACCGGACATGTCCGGTGCGCCAATGGCTCCGCATCTGCAACGGTCGACTGCGCTGTTTAAGGAAGGAAATCGGGCACCGGACAGTGTCCGGTGTGCACCGAACTGTCCGGTGCGCCCGACGACAGAAGGCAAGGATGGCCTTCTGGATTTGTTCTCAACGGCTCCTAGCTGCCTTGGGGCTATAAAAGGGACCCCTAGGCGCATGGAGGAGGATAACAAGCATTCCTACAACATTCCTAAGCACCAAGACATCGATCTCGCGCATTCGTTTCATTGTGATAGCATATAGAGCTCTTGTGGAGTTGTGAACTCTTTGAGTTGTGTTGCGAGCTCTTGTTGCGACTTGTGTGCGTGTTGTTGCTATGATCTTTTGAAGTCTTGTGTGCGTCGCTCATTCCCCCTTGCTCTGTGTTTCTTTGTGAACTTCAATTGTAAGGGCGAGAGGCTCCAAGTTGTGGAGATTCCTCGCAAACGGGATTGAGAAAAAGCAAGCAAAACACCGTGGTATTCAAGTGGGTCTTTGGACCGCTTGAGAGGGGTTGATTGCAACCCTCGTCCGTTGGGACGCCACAACGTGGAGTAGGCAAGCGTTGGTCTTGGCCGAACCACGGGATAAACCACTGTGTCATCTCTGTGATTGATCTCTTGTGGTATTGTGCTTTGTTGAGACTCCTTTCTAGCCACTTGGCATTTCTTGTGCTAACACTTAACAAGTTTTTGTGGCTATAAGCTTAAGTTTTACAGGATCACCTATTCACCCCCCCTCTAGGTGCTCTCAGTAACAAAGGCTTTTCTTGAGCACGCTTTCAAAGATGCAACTGGTCGTCTAGTGAAGTGTCCTTGCAATCGCTGCGAGAACAAGTGGCCTCAGAAGAAGGAAGAAATGGAGAAACACCTTTGCAAAAGTGGGTTTATGCCGAACTACCTTGTATGGTACCGGCATGGAGAGTCTATTAGACACGTTGACGCGGAGGTGGAACTTGATGACGATCATGATAGGATGGATGACATGTTGCATGATCTTGGTAGGGATGTTGAAATGAACGCTGAGGAGCCAGGGCAGCTTCCACGCGATGCTCAGGAATTCTTCCGGCTACTCGCCACAGGAGAAGAGAGACTGCACGAGCACACTCAGATGTCAGTTCTTGGGACTCTCACTAGACTAATGGCGATAAAGTCGAAGCACAACATTTCAAACAGTGCTTACAACGACATCGTCCAACTGATGGGCGAGGTTCTCCCGGAGAATCATAAGTTGCCAAAGAATATGTACTTCGCAAAGAAGATGTTGGCTGGTCTTGGGGTGACATATGAGAAGATCGACGTGTGTCCCAACAGTTGCATGCTATTCTTTGAGGAGGATGACAAGCTGGACCGTTGTAAGCATTGCGAAGCTTCTAGATATGTTGAGGTGACAAATGATGAGGGTTAATTGGTAGTTACGAAGGTCGCAGCTAAGCAACTTCGTCGGTTGCCCATCATTCCTCGGCTTTCAAGGTTGTTCCTCAACAAGGAAATAGCTCTGCATATGACGTGGCCAAAGAATGGTGTACGTCTCGTCACTGATCCAGACATAATGGTCCATCCGTTGGACGGTGATGCGTGGAAGGCATTTGACGAGTTTGATCCCGAATTTGCAAATGACCCTAGGAGTGTATGGCTTGGTCTATCGACGGACGGATTCACACCTTTCAATACCAGTGCAAGCCCTTACTCGTGTTGGCCTGTCTTCATTGTGCCATATAATCTTCCTCCTGAGTTGGTCAATAAAGAAGAGTTCATGTTCCTTGCACTAGTCATCCCAGGCCCCGAGCATTCAGGGCCAAAGCTGAATATGTTTGTTCGCCCTTTAATTGAAGAGCTGAAACAATTGTGGAGAGGTGTGAAGGCTTACCCGTGGATGCATGCACAGCCTCCTCCTCACCATGGATCACAGGTGACGTTCCATGTTTAGTTTTATGCAAATATTGACCAAACACAGCCTTATTTGAATGATTGATGAATTGCAGGGTTCAGCGTCACATGCTCAGGGATCGGAGGGTGCTGTCAACGTCCAAGACTTCCTCGTCCATGGTTCTGGAGGGAGTGGCCACCTTCCTGGTGGCGGAGGAGGGAGTGGCCAAAACTCACATAGCCCGCCGGAGTGAGTAGTGACTTTGTTTATGGACTATGTATGGATATGTATAGACTTTGTTTATGGTTCTGGAGGGAATGACTTTGTTTATGTATGAACTATATATGGACTATATGTATGGAATATGTTTGAAACAATTATGTAATTGCTTGTGAATGTTGTTTGTGAAAACTGTATTGTTTGTGAAATCTGTATATGTGATTGTGTATATGTTTATTTTGCTGTGAATTAATAAAAGGTGCAGAAAAATCTGTTTTTGGGGGGTATCATGAATTTTCGTCGGCCTGGGTGGTGGCCGACGAAAATACGTGCCCAGATATTTTCGTCGGCCACCACCCAGGGCTGACGAAAATTATGTTCCTATTTTCGTCGGCCTCAGTGGCCGACGAAAATAGTCAGCCGACCAACTATTTTCGTCGGCCTTAGGGAAGCCGACGAAAATAAGTCGTTTTCGTCGGTACCGACGAAAATAATTCCCTATTTTCGTCGAACTTATTTTCGGCGGCTATTTTCGTCGGTTTAGACTTATTTTCGTGGGTTTTTGGCCCACGAAAATTTAGTTTCCTGTAGTGCGCTCGCACACGAATCACTTGCGGTGCCGTGGCGTGCGGCGGCTCCTGCGCCTCCAACCTTCCGCCTCGGCATCCACACGTTTCGCGCCTCCTCCTCACGACGTCGCGTCACGCCATGCACATGTACCCCCCGCGACGCCGGTAACGGTTGCGCATAACCTAAATCCGCTCAGCGGGCGCGAGCAAACGACAGGACCTGCAGCTCTCAGCTCACCTCTGTCCGGGCTCCTTCCTCCTCACTCAGACGCAGAGCATTACTCCGCGTCTTCGCCCCACCCCACAGGGCACTAGGACTAGCTCCTCCCAAGTGAACCCAACCGCTCCATCCGCGGACAGCAACGTCTGACCGCCCAGTGGTCCCGACACTCCCAGGGGCCCAGCGCGCCAGCCTGACTGCGGCCCACCCACCGCAGGCCTTGACGGGCACCATTTCTCCTCTCGCCAGCTTTGCCCCTCTCTTTCCTCACTTCCAAGCGACACCCGAAGGCCACAGCGGCACAGCGCCAGCGGCAACAGTCACCAGACCACCACTACCAGTCTACCACCCACCTGACCTGAGCGACCCCTTCGCTTCCACTCCACTGAAGCGGGCCAAAAGAAGGAAAGAAGGCGGGCAAGCGACAGGAAGGAGGAGGAGGAGGAGGAGGAGAAGCCATGGCGAGCGACGGCGACGGGAAGGGCCGGGTCGCGACGGCGCCGGGGGCAGGAGGGTACGGCTACGGCTACGGCTACGCCGGCTTCGAGGGGGAGGAGGACCGGAAGTGGTGGCCGTGGCTGGTGCCCACCGTGATCGTCGCATGCATCGCCGTCTTCGTCGTCGAGATGTACGAGAACAACTGCCCCAAGAACCGGAGCCAGCTCGGCGGCGACTGCGTCGCCGGCTTCCTCCGCCGGTTCTCCTTCCAGCCGCTCCGCGAGAACCCGCTGCTCGGGCCGTCCTCCTCCACGTACGTTGTCGCTGCGCAAGCTTTGGTTTTGTTGGTTTGTGCTACCGAGCGTAGTACCCCAATCAGGACGCCAACTTGAGTGCTCGAGTGTGCTTCAGGTGGAATCGGGTGGGAGTTGGGGTAGGGAGATGGATTTTTATTTCGCATTTGGGGCCTTGCGGTTCGGTCGTGATGGCAACACGAAAACTTGCGAATTTTGCCGTCTCCTCAGCTGATCTCCGAGCAACATTTGGATTTTGTTTCGGTGGTTTCGAGGGTTTAGAGCAGCTCACGCTTTGTAGTAAGAGACGGCAATTTTGTTGGGGTGAAGTTTTAGGAAACCTTTGACCATTTCTGTTGGGGCTATTTAAATTCATACCCACCACCTTAAAAACCCGTTTCTGTTGCCGTTCGAAGATTGTGGCCTGGGAGGTTTGACACTAAGATCTTTTGCTTATAAAAGTCTAAAACTTGAATTGCCTTTTCTTTGAGTTAAGTCCTTTTCACCTTTCAATGATTTTATTACAAGTCTGCGAGGCAGGGGAGTTTTCGGGTGTGACGGTGACATTCAGATCTCCGTCGCGGCTACCTGCGGCTACCTTCAACTGTTCTACTAAAACTCTAAAGGCATGAGATTTCGATTTAATTTGTCCAATCAACTCGATAAGTTCAGTTCTTCTGCGGTTCATCTTCATCCAATAAATAGATAGACTGGGTGGGTGGGGTCTATCTGAACACTATGAAATAGCCTAGATGTTATTGGTACCAAAAGCAGAGGCTGTTACTCTGTTAGTAATAAATTGATAATGTTGACAATGGATGCCTTTTAGTTTGGACACTTCTGTCGGAGGCTATGTAGCAGGCGTAGTATCCTGTATATTATTATGTTTCATGTTCTATTACAGATGGAATCATGGGACTACTTTGACTTGTACAAGCGCCTTTGTTTAATTTTTGGCCTTTGCAGAACATGTGCTAAGATTAGACATTGCCAAATGGGCGGCCCGGCACGGCCAGACACGACACGGTTAGGGCACGGTCCGTTTGGCCCGTTTAATAGCCGTGCCGTGCCGGCACGGCACTAGTGCCTAAGACCAGGCCCAAGCACGACACTAAGCCTGCTTAGCCGTGCCGTGCCGGCCCGTTTAGCCCGTTTAGCCTGTTTAGCCCGTTTAGCCCGTTTAGCCCATTTAGCCCATTTAGCCCGTTTAGCACTAGACCACAGAATTTTAGTCAGACATTCACAAACACAGTTAAAACGTACTAAAATAGCTAATATTGAGCTGTTTTAGTGCAATGGTTGACTCATTAAAAACCTATCTAGATAAAAACTCACCCTTATGAGAAAACCCTAGATAGAAAAAAAGAGTACAACACACAGCTAACTAGTCGTGATTGGATCTAATCATACATAATCGTGCCTAACCGTGCCTAGGGGCTAATCGGGCCGTGCCCGTGCCGGCCGAGCGTGCCCGGTGCTCGGCCCAGGCACGGCACTACCCATCGGGCCGTGACGGCACGGGCCTGGCTCCAGCCGTGTCTTGCGTGCCCAGGCACTACGGGCCGTGCCGTGCTCCAGGCCGGCCCGATTAGCCCGGCACTATTGGCCATCTATAGCTAAGATAATATAACACTCTCTGGAGTTACATGTTAGACCCTACTTGCGTGTATGTTTATTTGCTATTACTGTAATTTACTAGGATTGCTGCGAATTAACCATGAGGCTTTTGTGTTTTGTCATTGTGAATTTCATCTACATTGCACTTCCCATGTAAGATAGTGCAAGATGTATGGGGTGATTGTATTAACACTTCTTTTGTTTGTCAGTTTGGAGAAAATGGGAGCTCTTGACTGGAATAAAATTGTTCATCAAAACCAAGGGTGGCGCCTTATTAGCTGCATCTGGCTCCATGCTGGCCTAATTCATTTGGTTGTGAACATGCTAAGTTTGCTGTTTATTGGAATCCGTCTTGAGCAGCAATTTGGATTTGGTAAGCTTTTAAAAAAATATTTTCATCTTACACCAACATCTATCCAACCATTCATTTTCAGTTAAATGTTCCAATCTTTCTTCCTTCATGGTCATTTCACTGACACTTTTTCCTGCCTGCAAGTTCGCATTGGTGCCATATACCTACTGTCTGGTTTTGGTGGCAGCGTTCTGTCTGCACTCTTCCTACGGAATAACTACATCTCTGTTGGTGCTTCTGGAGCTTTATTTGGCCTGCTTGGATCCATGCTTTCTGAGCTACTCATGAACTGGACTATATACTCCAACAAGGCCAGTACAATTAACAGATAAATATATACTTTATTTTATCCAGCTGCTTGATAGTCATTTAGCTCGTATACTTAATTTGCTCTTGCAGGCAGCAGCTATAATAACACTCCTGTTTATAATTGCACTCAACTTGGCTATTGGGATACTACCTCATGCTGACAACTTTGCTCACATTGGTGGATTCGCAACGGGTTTCCTCTTGGGTTTTGTTCTGTTGGCAAGGCCTCAATTTGGCTGGATGGAACACCACGAGCTGCCGCAGACTAACCAACCTCCCAAGTACAAAGCGTACCAGTATATTTTGTGGGTTGTGGCACTAGTCTTGCTGTTAGTTGGGTAAGTAAATCCAGTTCGGTATATTTCCTGTAGACATTTTTTATGTGTTTAAACATATATTGCAGAAAATGTTGCTGCAAAGATTCGTGATTCTGGACTAATGCTACATTTTATACGAGCAACTAGTCTAAGATGTTACATGTTTTTTTTTTGAAAACGTGGAATGGTACTGATGTCAAAGTCCTTGCGCCGCAGGTTTGTGATTTCACTTGTGATGCTTTTCAAAGGGAAGAACGGGAACGACGGCTGCCACTGGTGCCACTATCTAAACTGCGTGCCAACATCAAAGTGGAAGTGCAACACCTAGACACCTCAGGTTTCTGTTACTCTGGCGAAACATGTAGTATTCAGATTCAGAAGACCATTTTTTTTATGCGTGTTTGTCTGTAGATATAAACAAGTTCTTTGTTCTTTACTGGGTTGAAGTTATGTAAACTGCTTTGTTGAGCTTTGTATGTTTATAACTCGAGGTTGATGCCTATTCAAAATCGTTGTTTAGAATGCTCGTATCTTATTTTTGTTTATCAAGGTATGCTGCAGCTTTGAATTGTTGGAATCAGCTAATATAACAAAACAATTATAACTATCATATATGGCCGTCCTAGCTCAGTGGTAGAGCGCGTGGCTTTTAACCACGTGGTCGTGGGTTCGATCCCCACGGACGGCGTCGTTTTTTTATTATAAATTTCACACCTTCATTTTATTTCAGTTATGATCTAGTGAATTTTGGTAGTTTCCGCTGTCCTCTTCACCTTGACTAAAATTTGATGTTTATCTTTTATTATGTTATAAACACATTCTTACAAATAAGAATAAAATATTACATAGATTGATTTATGTATTATTTGCTATCTATATAAAAAATTAAAAAATACCGAATTTGTTGTTGAATTTATACTAAATTTTATATCTATCATTTGAGAAATATATGATGGATTTTAATTCACCTTTTATAAATATTTACAAGTTAAATGTTAAAAATAAGAATAAAAATTTGTATAGTAGATTCTATATCCTATTTATTCGCAATCAAAGAAAAACTACCAAAAACTGATTACCGAATAAACACCGATTATGTTCTATTCGGATTAAAGCCGGCTATTTGGACTATTGTACCTGCAATCCATAAACAAAAACATTGTAGAAGCGGGGCCCGAGCCGTGGCTCGGTTTGTCCACCTCCCTGTAGTGGAGCATATGGTCCTGGGTTCGAGCCCTGCTCGTCCCATGATTTTCCCACCTGCCTGAGATTTTTTTTAGGTTTTAGGGTACACACGCGCGTGTGTTATGAAAGTGCACACGTGTGTGTGCGTGTGGTGTGTAGTGGTGGCGTCCTTGTACCCTAATAAAAACATTGTAGAAGCAGTAAAAGTCGGTACAGATTAAAGCCAAGCGAACATGCTAACCATTTTTTACCGTTTTCAACCCTGGGCTTGTTTAGGGCAAAGATACCGGAGGGAATTTGGGGAGCTAAAATCCGCTTGCAATTCAAAATCGAATAGCAAAAATATTTTAGCCCCTCAAATCCTTTCTAGTGTCTTTGCTCCCAAACATGCCCTTAAAGAGTGTACATGATGAGCGCGACAAGTTGGGAACTCTTGTGTTCTCCATCTCTTTCGGCGCCATCGTCCCAACCGTCACACCGATTACTTCGATTGTTCGACCCCCCTGGCCACCAGCCCACCATTGTCTCCCTAGGGTTCTCAGCCTTCCCACTGTGACCTTGCCTTCCCTACTCTCTTCCTCCTACCCACACTACTGTTTCGGCTAACTAGGTTCTCCCACCCCACGTCGGTTCACCTACAATGCTGGAGGAGGACGTTCAAGACGACGCAGGCAAGGTGCTTGACATGTCGACGTATTGCCACTAATGGTTGCAACAACAGACTGAGTGGCAAAGCCGCAACCAATGTTGTTGCAACGAGAAAGTACATTTGCACCACAACTCTGTAGTCTTCGACACTAATCTGTTGGTCTGTGTTTAGACTCAACGTTACTGTCTCAATGTTTAGGCTACACTTTCATTAGAAAGCCTATGTTTATTTGAAGACATACACTCTAATTACTATGTTTAAGACCAAATCACTTATGACAACATAATTTTATGTTCTTGTATCACAATTATTACACATAAAATAACATCAACAAAGTCTTTTAGGGTGTGTTTGGTTGCGAGATAGCTGGGGACAATCGAGTCAACCACGTCCCTAGAGTCCCTCCAATTTTGAGGGATGGCTCGGGACAACACTAGGACGATAGTCATGTCCTAACCTCCGATCCAAAACCAAACAACCTTATTTGAGGGATCATCACTTCCCGTCATTACAACCAAACACAACCTTAGTCTCAAACAAGTTAGAAAATTCTAGAGTTAAAATCCAACAAAAACCACAAGTCAAGGTTGATACACATGGATAGCTGTTTTTCATTCATTCCTATTCAATCTTGAATCTTTAGTTATACTTCATCCTTTTAAGTCCCATTTTAATGACTCTTACCATGTAAATTTCGACCTTCTCCTATCTCTCTTTCTAATTCTATCACGTCTTAAGATTCCACTATATTTTTGTGTCTCTAGAGGTCTCCGTTGGACATGTCCAAACCATCTCAATCGGTGTTGGACAAGCTTTTATGCGATTGGTGCTACCTTTAGCGTATCACATATATCATCATTTCGAACTCGATCCCTTTTTTGTAGTGGCCACAAATCTAACACAACTTACGTATATATGCAACACCTATCTCCTAAACATGTCGTCTTTTTGTAGACCGTCATTCTACACCATACTGCATAGATAGCAGGTATAATTGTTGTCCCATAAAACCTGTCTTTTAGCTTATGTGGTACCCTCTTAATACATAGAGTGCCAGATGTTGAACGCCACTTTATTCACCATGCTTTGATTCTATGGCCAATAGCTTTATCAATCACCCATGCTAAGCTTGATTAAGTTAATCATATTTCCTTGCCTTTTCACACCCACCATACATAAATGTGATATTGTAAATAAATCACTATAATCTATCTCATCATCGGAAGATTCATCATCGCTAGAAGAAGAATACTTAGGAGTATCTCAAATACGTACCTTCTTCTCCTTCGCCATAAGGCACGTGTGTCGTTCGTTGGGGAAGAGTGAAGACTTGTTGAAGGCCGAGACAGCTAGTCCTTCATCTTCGAAGTCGGATGAGGAACAGTCGGAGTCCCATTCCTTCCCAATGTGCGCCTCGCCCTTGGCCTTCCTGTAGTTCTTTTTCTTTTCCCTCTTCCCATGCTTTTCTTGTGCCTGGTCAATATCATTATCGAGGCATTGAGCTATAAAATGACCAGTCTTACCGCATTTAAAGCAGGAGTGTTTTCCCTTGACTTGTTTTTGTTGGGGTACTCCTTGCGTCCTTTTAGTGCGGTCTTGAAGCGCTTGATGATGAGCGCCATCTCATCCTCATTAAGCCCGACAGCCTCCACTTGTGCTACCTTGCTAGGTAGTGCCTCCCTGCTGCTGGTTGCTTTGAGAGCAACAGGTTGTGGCTCATAGACGGGAAGTGGACCGTTCAAGCTAAGGCGTCATCCACATATCTTGCCTCCTTTACCATCATGCGCTCGTTTACGAATTTTCCGAGGATTTCCTCGGGCGTCATCTTGGTGTACCTGGGGTTTTCACGAATAAGATTTACAAGATCGGGGTCAATAACTGTAAATGACCTGAGCATGAGTCGGACGACGCAATGATCCATGCATCTTGTACTTCCGTAGCTTCAGATTTTGTTGACAATGGTCTTTAGCCTGTTGTATGTCTGTGTTGGCTCTTCTTCCCTTATCATTGCGAATCTCCCCAGCTCGCCTTCCACCAGTTCCATTTTGGGGATCATGGTGGCATCATTCCCCTCGTGAGAAATCTTGAGGGTGTCCCAGATTTGTTTAGCATTGTTCAAGCCGCTGACCTTGTTATATTCATCCCTGCATAGATATGCTAGCAAAACAGTAGTGGCTTGGGCATTCTTATGAATTTGTTCATTGATAAACACATGGTTATCAGTACTATCAAAATGCATTCCACTTTCTACAATTTCCCAAATGCTAGGATAGAGGGAAAATAGGTGACTACGCATTTTATGGCACCAAAATGAGTAATCCTCTCCATCGAAGTTTGGGTGGTTTTCCAGGTGGAATAGAAAGTAAATGAGCATTTGAATTGTACGGAATACGAGAATAATCAAAGGAGTAGTTTTGATTAACCGTTTTCTTTTTGGACGAGGAGTTGTCGTCGTCATCCCTTGGTGAAGAAGAGGAGGCGTCGCTGTCGTAGTAGATAATCTTCTTGATGTGCCTCTTTTTATTCCCGTCCCTCTTCTTATGACTCGAGCCTCAGTCAGTGGGCTTATCCTCTCTAGGCTCATTTAGGAGGGACTCCTTCTCCTTGTCGTTGATCAACATCCCCTTGCCCTTAGGATCCATCTCTTCGGGCGGTTAGGCCCTTAGATGAAGATGACGGCTTGATACCAATTGAGAGCACCTAGAGGGGGGGTGAATAGGTGATCATGCAATATTCAACACTAATAGCACAATTTTGGTTTATAAAATGTTAGTTAGATTAAACCAAGTTGCTATAGAGCGAGCTCTTGAGAAGAAATCAATCACAGAGAAAAGCAACACAAGAGACACAATGTTTTATCCTGTGGTTCGGCCAAGTAACACTTGCCTACTTCCACGTTGTGGCGTCCCAATGGACGATGGTTGCACTCAACCCCTTTCAAGTGATCTAATGATCAACTTGAATACCACGGTCTTTTTCTTTAGAGTTCTTTTCCCGTTTGCGAGGAATATCCACAAATTGGAGCCTCTCGCCCTTACAATGTTGATCACAAGCGAAGCACAAGAGTAAGGGAGGGAAAACAACACACGCAAGACTTAATTCGCAGCAAACACACGCACACAAGCCAAGACGTGAGCACAAAACACGACACAGGGAGTTTACAACTCAAACGGTGCTCAAATCTCTAACACGATGAACCGATTGCGTGATTGCGGAGTCTAGGCGTCTTAGGATGTTTAGTGAATGCTTGGTGTAGTGCTCCATGCGCCTAGGGGTTCCTTTTATAGCCCCATGATAGCTAGGAGCCGTTGAAGTTCCAATTGGAAGGCAATTCTTGCCTTTTGTCGGATGGCGCACCGGACAGTCCGGTGCACCACCGGACATGAACAGTTGCAGTCTGGTGTCCGATCTCCTTCCTTATCAGGCGTAGCCGACCGTTGGACCTCCTATCCCGATGGCGCACCGGACAGCCCGGTGTGACCAACCGACCGTTGGCGCGGGCCACGCATCGCCCGCTGATTGCGCTGCCGACCGTTGGCGCAGGCGGCTTTGGCTCACCGGATAGTCCGGTGCACACCGGACAGTCCGGTGAATTTTAGCCGTGGCGCTATTGCTTTTTCCCGAGAGCGACGAGTTCGTCGCCGGGCCAGCCTGGGCAGCCCATACACTGTCAGGTGCACTACAGGTTGGTGCTGGTTTTGCTGAACTTAACCAATTTTTCTCCAATTCAATTTCTTTTGACTTGGCAAAATTCCTGGCACTTAGATAAATATATTAGTACATGTCGGGGACCATAATTAGGGGTACCCTCATGACTCCTAATTCTCAGCTGGTAACCCCCATCAGCACAAAGCTGCAAAGGCCTGATGGGTGCGACTAAGTCAGGGATCGGTCCATTCAAGGGACTCGATCACGCCTCGCCCGAGCCTAGCCTCGGGCAAGGACAGCCGACCCCGGAGGATCTTCGTCTCGCCCGAGGCCCCCCTCCAGCGACGAACATACTTCCGACTCGCCCGAGGCCCAGTCTTCGCCAAGAAGCAACCCTGGCCAAAACGCCACGCCAACCGACCAAATCGCAGGGGCATTTAATGCAAAGGTGGCCTGACACCTTTATCCTGACGCACGTCCTCCAGTCGACAGAGCCGAAGTGACCGTAGTCACTTCGCCGCTCCACTGACCGGCCTGACAGAAGGACAGCGCCGCCTGCGCCGCTCCGACTGCTGTGCCACTCGACAGAGTGAGGCTGACAGGCAGTCAGGCCCGACCTCAGGCACCATAAGAAACTCCGCTTCGCCCGACCCAGGGCTCGGACTCGGGCTCAGCCCCGAAAGACGGCGAACTCCGCTCCGCCCGACCCAGGGCTCGGACTCGGGCTCAACCCCGGAAGACGACGAACTCCGCTCCGCCCGACCCAGGGCTCGGACTCGGGCTCAGCCCCGGAAGTCGACGAACTCCGCTCCGCCCGACCCAGGGCTCGGACTCGGGCTCAGCCCCGGAAGACGGCGAACTCCGCTCCGCCCGACCCAGGGCTCGGACTCGGGCTCAGCCCCGGAAGACGGCGAACTCCGCTCCGCCCGACCCAGGGCTCGGACTCGGGCTCAGCCCCGGAAGACGGCGAACTCCGCTTCGCCCGACCCAGGGCTCGGACTCAGGCTCAGCCCCGGAAGACGACGAACTCCGCTCCGCCCGACCCAGGGCTCGGACTCGGGCTCAGCCCCGGATGAGAGCACCTAGAGGGGGGGGTGAATAGGTGATCCTGTAACACTTAAGCTTATATCCACAAAAACTTGTTAAGTGTTAGCACAATAAATGCCAAGTGGCTAGAAAGGAGTCTCAACAAAACACAATACCACAAGAGATCAATCACAGAGATGACACAGTGGTTTATCCCGTGGTTCGGCCAAGACCAACGCTTGCCTACTCCACGTTGTGGCGTCCCAACGGACGAGGGTTGCAATCAACCCCTCTCAAGCGGTCCAAAGACCCACTTGAATACCACGGTGTTTTGCTTGCTTTTTCTCAATCCCATTTGCGAGGAATCTCCACAACTTGGAGCCTCTCGCCCTTACAATTGAAGTTCACAAAGAACACAGAGCAAAGGGGGAATGAGCAACGCACACAAGACTTCAAAAGATCAGAGCAACAACACGCACACAAGTCGTAACAAGAGCTCGCAACACAACTCAAAGAGTTCACAACTCCACAAGAGCTCTATATGCTATCACAATGAAACGAATGCGCGAGATCGATGTCTTGGTGCTTAGGAATGTTGTAGGAATGCTTTTTGTTTCCTCCATGCGCCTAGGGGTCCCTTTTATAGCCCCAAGGCAGCTAGGAGCCATTGAGAACAAACCAGGAAGGCCATCTTTGCCTTCTGTCGTCGGGCGCACCGGACAGTCCGGTGCACACCGGACACTGTCTGGTGCCCGATTTCCTTCCTTAAACAGCGCAGTCGACCGTTGCAGATGCGGGAGCCGTTGGCGCACCGGACATGTCCGGTGCACTCCGGACAGTCCGGTGCCCCCTTCCGACCGTTGGCTCGGCCATGTGTCCTGCGCAGATCGCGCGACCGACCGTTGGCCCGGTCGACCGTTGGCTCACCGGACAGTCCGGTGCACATCGGACAGTCCGGTGAATTTTAGCCGTACACCGCCGGTGTATTCCCGAGAGCGACCACTTCGCTCGAGGCAGCCTGGCGCACCGGACACTGTCCGGTGCACCACCGGACAGTCCGGTGCCCCAGACCGAAACAGCCTCTTGGCTGTACACAGCCAACTCTCCTCTTTTCTTCTTCTTCCTGTTTCTGATACTTAGACAAGTATATTAGCACATAAAACCAATGTACTAAGACTTAGAAACATATCTTTGCTCTTGATTTGCACTTTGTCCATTCATGGGCATAGATTCACATTTAAGTACTTGTGTTGGCACGCAATCACCAAAATACTTGAAATGGCCCAAGGGCACATTTCCCTTTCAATCTCCCCCTTTTTGGTGATTTATGCCAACACAACATAAAGCAACTAGAACAAGTGCAATATCACTTCAGATAAAACTCAAATTTATTTTGATTCAATTTTGACATATATGGATCACTCTATGCCACCACTTGGTTTGTTTTTGCAAATCAAACTCAAATCTCTATCTCTAAGTCAAACACACATGTTGAAGCATAAAGAGAGTCATTCCAAAAGAGATTGATCAAAGATTTCAAAAAACTCCCCCTATTTCCCATAATCAACACTTCTCCCCACAAGAAGCCAACTTTTGACAAGAGAGACAATAAGAGACAATAAAAGAGTTTGTCAAAACAAAAACTCTATTCTACTATTTTCAAAATCTCTCAAGTGGTAGCTGATCCATTTATCGCTTTGGCCTTTATTTTCTCCCCCTTTGGCATCAAGCACCAAAACGGGATCAATCTTGGCCCCTTAACCCCATTGCCTCACCAAAATCTTCAATTAAGAGCAAACAGGCAATAAGAGTCTAAAGATGAACTTGGAATAAGTTACCCTCTCATCGGAGTGCAGTGGAAGTCTTTCATGGTCCAAGTCCACCTTTTCCCTTTCAATCCTCCTTCGAGACTAAATCATCAAACTCAAGCACATGGTTAGTCTCAAAGGGTCAAGTTGTAACACATCTCCCCCTAAACATGTGCATCACTTTGCAACGGACTTGTGAGGTCCAGGTAGTGTTTGTACAACTTGAGCACCATAATAAGCAACAAAATGCAAAAAGGAACATGATCAAAAGCATAAATACATGTATGCTACAATTCAATCCAGGTTCCGCGAATCTAAGACATTTAGCTCACTACGCAACCTGCAAAAGGTCTTCTCATCTAGAGGCTTAGTGAAGATATCGGCTAGCTGGTTCTCGGTGCTAACATGAAACACTTCGATATCTCCCTTTTGCTGGTGGTCTCTCAAAAAGTGATGCCGGATGTCTATGTGCTTTGTGCGGCTGTGCTCAACAGGATTCTCCGCCATGCGGATAGCACTCTCATTATCACATAGGAGTGGGACTTTGCTCAGATTGTAGCCAAAGTCCCGGAGGGTTTGCCTCATCCAAAGCAGTTGCGCGCAACACTGACCTGCGGCAATGTACTCGGCCTCAGCGGTGGATAGGGCAACGGAGGTTTGTTTCTTAGAGTTCCATGACACCAGGGACCTTCCTAAGAATTGGCACGTCCCCGATGTACTCTTCCTATCGACCTTACATCCAGCATAGTCGGAGTCTGAGTATCCAACTAAGTCAAAGGTAGACCCCTTTGGATACCAGAGCCCGAAGCAAGGCGTAGCAACCAAATATCTAAGAATTCGCTTCACCGCCACTAAGTGACACTCCTTAGGATCTGATTGAAATCTAGCACACATGCATACGCTAAGCATAATATCCGGTCTACTAGCACATAAGTAAAGCAAAGAACCTATCATTGACCGGTATGCTTTTTGATCAACGGACTTACCTCCTTTGTTGAGGTCGGTGTGTCCGTCGGTCCCCATCGGAGTCTTTGCGGGCTTGGCGTCCTTCATCCCAAACCGCTTTAGCAGATCTTGCGTGTACTTTGTTTGTGAGATGAAGGTGCCGTCCTTGAGTTGCTTCACTTGGAACCCAAGGAAGTAGTTCAACTCGCCCATCATCGACATCTCGAATTTCTGCGTCATCACCCTGCTAAACTCTTCACAAGACTTTTGGTTAGTAGAACCAAATATTATGTCATCGACATAAATTTGGCACACAAACAAGTCACCATCACATGTCTTTGTAAAAAGAGTTGGATCGGCTTTCCCAACCTTGAAAGCATTAACAATTAGAAAGTCTCTAAGGCATTCATACCATGCTCTTGGGGCTTGCTTAAGTCCATAGAGCGCCTTAGAGAGCTTACACACGTGGTCGGGGTACCGTTCATCCTCGAAGCCAGGGGGTTGCTCCACGTACACCTCCTCCTTGATCGGCCCATTGAGGAAAGCGCTCTTCACATCCATTTGGTACAACCTGAAAGAATGGTGAGCGGCATATGCTAGCAAGATACGAATTGATTCTAGCCTAGCCACAGGAGCAAAAGTCTCCTCGAAATCCAAACCTGCGACTTGGGCATAACCTTTTGCCACAAGTCGAGCCTTGTTCCTTGTCACCACCCCGTGCTCGTCCTGTTTGTTGCGGAACACCCACTTGGTTCCCACAACATTTTGCTTGGGACGAGGCACCAGTGTCCAAACTTCATTGCGCTTGAAGTTGTTGAGTTCCTCCTGCATGGCCAATACCCAATCCGGATCTAGCAAGGCCTCCTCTACCCTGAAAGGCTCAATAGAAGAGACAAAGGAGTAATGCTCACAAAAATTAACTAATCGAGATCGAGTAGTTACTCCCTTGCTAATATCACCCAGAATTTGGTCGACGGGATGATCCCTTTGAATCATCGCTCGAACTTGGGTTGGAGGTGCCGGTTGCGCTTCTTCCTCTATCACTTGATCATCTTGTGCTCCCCCTTGATCAAGCGCCTCCACTTGAGGTACCTGTTCGTCATCTTCGGTTGGGGGATGCACCATAGTTGAGGAAGAAGGTTGATCTCGTTCATCTTGTTCCTGTGGCCGCACTTCTCCAATCGCCATGGTTCGTATAGCGGCCGTCGGAACATCTTCTTCATCTACATCATCACAATCAACAACTTGCTCTCTTGGAGAGCCATTAGTCTCATCAAATACAACGTCGCTAGAGACTTCAACCAAACTCGATGATTTGTTGAAGACTCTATACGCCTTTGTATTTGAGTCATAACCTAACAAGAACCCTTCTATAGCTTTGGGAGCAAATTTAGAATTTCTACCCTTCTTCACTAGAATGTAGCACTTGCTCCCAAATACACGAAAGTAAGATACATTGGGTTTGTTACCGGTTAGTAGCTCATACGAAGTCTTCTTGAGGAGGTGGTGAAGGTAGACCCTGTTGATGGCGTGGCAAGCCGTGTTCACGGCTTCCAACCAAAAGCACTCGGGGGTCTTGAATTCTCCAAGCATCGTTCTCGCCATATCAATTAGCGTCCTGTTCTTCCTCTCTACCACACCATTTTGCTGTGGTGTGTAGGGAGCGGAGAACTCGTGCTTGATCCCTTCCTCCTCAAGGAACTCCTCCACTTGAAGGTTCTTGAACTCGGACCCATTGTCGCTCCTTATCTTCTTCACCTTGAGCTCAAACTCATTTTGAGCTCTTCTGAGGAAGCGCTTGAGGGTCCCTTGGGTTTCAGACTTTTCCTGCAAAAAGAACACCCAAGTGAAGCGGGAAAAGTCATCAACAATAACTAAACCATACTTACTTCCTCCTATGCTTAGATAGGCGACGGGTCCGAAGAGGTCCATATGTAGCAGCTCCAGGGGTCTTGATGTTGTCATCACATTTTTGGTGTGATGAGAGCCTCCCACCTGTTTCCCTGCTTGACAAGCTGCACAAGGTCTATCTTTTTCGAAATGAACATTGGTTAGACCTATCACGTGTTCTCCCTTTAGAAGCTTGTGGAGGTTCTTCATCCCCACATGTGCTAAGCGGCGATGCCACAGCCAGCCCATGCAAGTCTTAGCCATTAAGCATGCATCTAGACCGGCCTCTTCTTTTGCAAAATCAACTAAATAAAGTTTGTCGTCTAATACACCCTTAAAAGCTAGTGAACCATCACTTCTTCTAAAGACAGACACATCTACATTTGTAAATAGACAGTTATATCCCATATGACATAATTGACTAACAGATAGCAAATTATATCCAAGACTCTCCACTAAAAATACATTAGAGATAGAATGCTCATTAGAAATTGCAATTTTACCTAACCTTTTTACCTTGCCTTGATTCCCATCACCGAATATAATTGAATCTTGGGAATCCTTATTCTTGACGTAGGAGGTGAACATCTTCTTCTCCCCCGTCATATGGTTTGTGCATCCGCTGTCGATAATCCAGCTTGAACCCCCGGATGCATAAACCTGCAAGGCAAATTTAGGCTTGGGACTTAGGTACCCAACTCTTGTTGGGTCCTACAAGGTTAGTCACAATTTCCTTAGGGATCCAAATGCAAGTTTTATCACCCTTGCATTTTGCCCCTAACTTTCTAGCAATTACCTTTCTATCCTTTCTACAAATTGCAAAGGAAGCATTCAAAGCATGATATATTGTAGAGGGTTCATTTAATTTCCTAGGAACATTAACAACATTTCTCCTAGGCATATTATGAACAGCATTTCTGAAAGGGAATTAGGCTTACACCTAGTTCCTAAATGATTTTGGTGGTTGAATTGCCCAACACAAATAATTGGACTAACTAGTTTGCTCAAGTGTATAGATTATACAGGTGTAAAAGGTTCACACTCAGCCAACAAAAAGACCAAAAGTTGGATTCAACAAAGAAGCAAAGGGCCAACCGAAGGCACCTCTGGTTTGGAGCACCGGACTGTCCGGTGTGCCACCGGACAATGTCCGGTGCACCACCGGACATGTCCGGTGCACCAGAGGACTCCAACACCAACTCGCCACCTTCGGGAATTTCCAGAGGCACTCGCGCTATAATTCACCGGACTGTCCGGTGTACACCGGACAGTGTCCGGTGCGCCATGGAGAAGCGGCCTCAGGAACTCGCCAGCTTCGGGAAACTCCAACGGCTAGTCCGCTAAAATTCACCGGACTGTCCGGTGTGCACCGGACTGTCCGGTGCGACTCCGGAGCAACGGTCGTCTCCGCGCCAACGGATACCTGCTGCGCAATAAATGCGCGCTCTGCGCGCGCAGAAGTCAGGCGCGCCCATACTGGCACACCGGACAAGGAACAGTGCATGTCCGGTGTGCACCGGACACCCAGGCGGGCCCACATGTCAGGAGCTCCAACGGTCAGAATTCAACGGCAGTGATGACGTGGCAGGGGGCACCGGACTGTCCGGTGTGCACCGGACTGTCCGGTGCGCCATCGAGCAGACAGCCTCCCAACGGCCACTTTTGGTGGTTGGGGCTATAAATACCCCAACCATCCCAACATTCATTGCATCCAAGTTTTCCACTTCTCAACTACTACAAGAGCTCTAGCATTCAATTCTAGACACACCAAAGAGATCGAATCCTCTCCAAATTCCACACAACGCCATAGTGACTAGAGAGAGTGATTTGCTTGTGTTTCTTTCGAGCTCATGCGCTTGGATTGCTTTCTTCTCTCTTGATTCTTTCATTGCGATCAACTCACTTGTAATTGAGGCAAGAGACACCAAACTTGTGGTGGTCCTTGTGGGAACTTTGTGTTCCAAGTAATTGAGAAGAGAAAGCTCACTCGGTCCGAGGGACCGTTTGAGAGAGGGAAGGGTTGAAAGAGACCCGGCCTTTGTGGCCTCCTCAACGGGGAGTAGGTTTGCAAGAACCGAACCTCGGTAAAACAAATCCGCGTGTCACACCCTTTATTTGCTTGCGATTTGTTTTGCACCCTCTCTCGCGGACTCATTTATATTTCTAACGCTAACCCGGCTTGTAGTTGTGTTTATATTTGTAAATTTCAGTTTCGCCCTATTCACCCCCCCTCTAGGCGACTATCAATTGGTATCAGAGCCCGGTGCTTCATTAGAGCATAACCGCTCGAAGTGATGTCGGAAGATCACGCCAAGAAGGAGATGGAGACCGGCGAAAAGCCCACTACAAGCCACGGGAGCACTTCATCGGAAGAGTCCCGCACTAAGAGGAAGGAGAAGAAAAAGGACTCCTCCAAACGGAAGGAGAAAAGATCTTCCTCTTCTCACCACAGAGAGAAGAAGGAAAAATCGTCTTCTCACAAGTCGCATCGGAAAGGAGACAAGCACAAGAGGATGAGGAAAGTCGTCTATTACGAGACCGACACCTCATCGACATCTACCTCCGACTCCGACGCGACATCCGTCACTTCTAAGCGCCAAGAGCGCAAGAAGTATAGTAAGATCCCCCTATGATACCCTCGCATTTCCAAACATACACCTTTACTTTCCGTCCCATTAGGCAAACCACCAACTTTTGATGGTGAAGATTACGCTAGGTGGAGCGATTTAATGCGATTTCATTTAACCTCGCTCCACAAAAGTATATGGGATGTCGTTGAGTTTGGTGCACAGGTACCATCCGTAGGGGATGAGGGCTATGATGAGGATGAGGTGGCCCAAATCGAGCACTTCAACTCTCAAGCAACGACAATACTCCTAGCCTCTTTGAGTAGAGAGGAGTATAACAAAGTTCAAGGGTTGAAGAACGCAAAGGAGATTTGGGACTTACTCAAGACCGCGCACGAAGGTGATGAACTCACCAAGATCACCAAGCGGGAAACGATTGAGGGGGAGCTCGGTCGGTTCCGGCTTCGCAAAGGGGAGGAGCCACAACACATGTACAATCGGCTCAAAACCTTGGTAAACCAAGTGCGCAACCTCGGGAGCGTAAAGTGGGATGACCACGAGGTGGTTAAGGTTATTCTAAGATCTCTTATTTTCCTTAACCCTACTCAAGTTCAATTAATTCGTGGTAATCCTAGATATACTAAAATGACCCCCGAGGAAGTTATCGGGAATTTTGTAAGTTTTGAGTGCATGATCGAAGGCTCGAGGAAGATCAACGAGCTTGATGATGCCACCACATCCGAAGCTCAACCCGTTGCATTCAAGGCAACGGAGGAGAAGAAGGAGGAGTCTACCCCAAGTCGACAACCAATAGACGCCTCCAAGCTCGACAATGAGGAGATGGCGCTCGTTATCAAGAGCTTCCGTCAAATCCTCAAGCAAAGGAGGGGGAAGGACTACAAGTCCCGCTCCAAGAAGGTTTGCTACAAGTGTGGTAAGCCCGGTCATTTTATTGCTAAATGTCCTATATCTAGTGATAGTGACCGAGGTGACGACAAGAAGGGAAGAAGAAAGGAGAAGAAGAGGTACTACAAGAAGAAGGGCGGCGATGCTCATGTTTGTCGGGAGTGGGACTCCGACGAAAGCTCTAGCGACTCCTCCGACGACGAGGACGCCGCCAATGTCGCCGTCACCAAGGGACTCCTCTTCCCCAACGTCGGCCACAAGTGCCTCATGGCAAAGGACGGCAAAAAGAAGGTTAAATCCAAATCCTCCACTAAATATGAATCTTCTAGTGATGATAATGCTAGTGGTGAGGAAGATAATTTGCATACTCTTTTTGCCAACCTTAACATGGAACAAAAAGAAAAATTAAATGAACTAATTAGTGCCATCCATGAGAAGGATGATCTCTTGGACTCCCAAGAGGACTTCCTAATCAAGGAAAATAAAAAACATGTTAAGGTTAAAAATGCTTACGCTCTACAAGTTGAAAAATGTGAAAAATTGTCTAGTGAGCTAAGCACTTGCCGTGAGATGATTGACAACCTTAGAAATGAAAATGCTAGCTTAAATGCTAAGGTTGATTCTCATATTTGTAATGTTTCAATTCCCAATCCTAGAGATAATAATGATGATTTGCTTGCTAGGATTGAAGAATTAAACATTTCTCTTGCTAGCCTTAGATTAGAGAATGAAAATTTGATTGCTAAGGCTAAAGATTTTGATGTTTGCAAAGTTACAATTGCCGATCTTCGAGATAAGAATGATATACTTCGTGCTAAGATTGTTGAACTTAATTCTTGCAAACCATCTACATCTACCATTGAGCATGTTACTATTTGTACTAGATATAGAAATGTTGATATTGATGCTATTCATGATCATATGGCTTTAATTAAACAACAAAATGATCATATAGCAAAACTAGATGCTAAAATTGCCGAGCACAACCTAGAGAATGAGAAATTTAAATTTGCTCGTAGCATGCTTTATAATGGGAGACGCCCTGGCATCAAGGATGGCATTGGCTTCCAAAGGGGAGACAATGTCAAACTTAATGCCCCTCCAAAGAACTTATCTAACTTTGTTAAGGGCAAGGCTCCCATGCCTCAGGATAACGAGGGTTACATTTTATACCCTGCCGGCTATCCTGAGAGCAAAATTAGGAAAATTCATTCTAGGAAGTCTCACTCTGGCCCTAATTATGCTTTTATATATAAGGGTGAGACATCTAGTTCTAGGCAACCAACCCGTGCTAAGTTGCCTAAGAAGAAAATTCCTAATGCATCAAATGAACATAGCATTTCATTTAAGACTTTTGATGCATCCTATGTTTTGACTAACAAATCCGGCAAGGTCGTTGCCAAGTTTGTTGGGGGCAAACACAAGGGGTCAAAGACTTGTGTTTGGGTACCCAAAGTTCTTGTTTCTAATGCCAAAGGACCCAAAACAGTTTGGGTACCTAAAGTCAAGAACTAAATTTGTTTTGTAGGTTTATGCATCCGGGGGCTCAAGTTGGATACTCGACAGCGGGTGCACAAACCACATGACAGGGGAGAAAAGGATGTTCTCCTCATATGAGAAAAACCAAGATCCCCATAGAGCGATCACATTCGGGGATGGAAATCAAGGTTTGGTCAAAGGCTTGGGTAAAATTGCTATATCTCCTGACCATTCCATTTCAAATGTTTTTCTTGTTGATTCATTAGATTACAATTTGCTTTCCGTATCCCAATTATGTCAAATGGGCTACAACTGTCTATTTACTGATGTAGGTGTTACTGTCTTTAGAAGAAGTGATGATTCAATAGCATTTAAGGGAGTGTTAGAGGGTCAGCTATACTTGGTAGATTTTGATAGAGCTGAACTCGACACTTGCTTAGTTGCTAAGACTAACTTGGGTTGGCTCTGGCACCGCCGACTAGCCCATGTTGGAATGAAGAATCTTCACAAACTTCTAAAGGGAGAACACATTTTGGGACTAACCAATGTTCATTTTGAGAAAGACAGGATTTGTAGCGCATGCCAAGCCGGGAAGCAAGTTGGGACCCATCATCCACACAAGAACATCATGACTAGTGACAGGCCACTGGAGCTCCTACACATGGATCTATTCGGCCCGATCGCTTACATAAGCATCGGCGGGAGTAAGTACTGTCTAGTTATTGTGGATGATTATTCTCGCTTCACTTGGGTATTCTTTTTACAGGAAAAATCTCAAACCCAAGAGACCTTAAAGGGATTCTTGAGACGGGCTCAAAATGAGTTCGGCTTAAGGATCAAGAAAATAAGAAGCGACAACGGGACGGAGTTCAAGAACTCTCAAATCGAAGGTTTCCTTGAGGAGGAGGGCATCAAGCATGAGTTCTCTTCTCCCTACACACCACAACAAAATGGTGTAGTGGAGAGGAAGAATCGAACTCTATTGGACATGGCAAGGACCATGCTTGATGAGTACAAGACTTCGGATCGGTTTTGGGCCGAGGCGGTCAACACCGCTTGCTACGCCATCAACCGGTTATATCTTCACCGAATCCTCAAGAAGACATCATATGAACTCCTAACCGGTAAAAAGCCAAATATTTCATATTTTAGAGTTTTTGGTAGCAAATGTTTTATACTTGTTAAAAGAGGTAGAAAATCTAAATTTGCTCCTAAAACTGTAGAAGGCTTTTTACTTGGTTATGACTCAAACACAAGGGCATATAGAGTCTTTAACAAGTCCACTGGACTAGTTGAAGTCTCTTGTGACGTTGTGTTTGATGAAACTAACGGCTCTCAAGTAGAGCAAGTTGATCTTGATGAGATAGGTGAAGAACAGGCTCCATGCATAGCGCTAAGGAACATGTCCATTGGGGATGTGTGTCCTAAGGAATTCGAATAGCCTCCACATGCACAAGATCAACCATCCTCCTCCACGCTAGCATCTCCACCAACTCAAAATGAGGATGAAGCTCAAGTTGATGAAGTAGAAGATCAAGCAAATGAGCCACCTCAAGATGACGGCAATGATCAAGGGGGAGATGTAAATGATCAAGACAAGGAGGATGAAGAGCAAAGGCCGCCACACCCAAGAGTCCACCAAGCAATACAACGAGATCACCCCGTCGACACTATACTCGGCGACATTCATAAGGGGGTAACTACTAGATCTCGTGTTGCACATTTTTGTGAGCATTACTCGTTTGTTTCCTCTATTGAGCCACACAGGGTAGAGGAGGCACTACAAGATTCGGATTGGGTGGTGGCGATGCAAGAGGAGCTCAACAATTTCACCAGGAACAAGGTATGGCACTTAGTTCCACGTCCTAACCAAAATGTTGTAGGAACCAAATGGGTCTTCCGCAACAAGCAAGATGAGCATGGTGTGGTGACAAGGAACAAAGCTCGACTTGTGGCCAAAGGATACTCCCAAGTCGAAGGTTTGGATTTCGGTGAAACCTATGCACCCGTAGCTAGGCTTGAGTCAATTCGCATATTATTAGCCTATGCTACTTACCATGGCTTTAAGCTTTATCAAATGGACGTGAAAAGTGCCTTCCTCAATGGACCAATCAAGGAAGAGGTCTATGTTGAGCAACCTCCCGGCTTTGAAGACAGTGAGTATCCTAACCATGTCTATAGGCTCTCTAAGGCGCTTTATGGGCTCAAGCAAGCCCCAAGAGCATGGTATGAATGCCTTAGAGATTTCCTTATTAATAATGGCTTCAAAGTCGGCAAAGCCGATCCTACACTCTTTACTAAAACTCTTGAAAATGACTTGTTTGTATGCCAAATTTATGTTGATGATATTATATTTGGGTCTACTAACAAGTCTACATGTGAAGAGTTTAGTAGGATCATGACACATAAATTCGAGATGTCTATGATGGGGGAGTTGAAGTATTTCTTGGGATTTCAAGTTAAGCAACTCCAAGAGGGCACCTTCATCAGCCAAACGAAGTACACTCAAGATATTCTAACCAAGTTTGGGATGAAGGATGCCAAGCCCATCAAGACACCCATGGGAACCAATGGGCATCTCGACCTCGACACGGGAGGTAAGTCCGTGGATCAAAAGGTATACCGGTCGATGATAGGTTCTTTACTCTATTTATGTGCATCTCGACCGGATATTATGCTTTCCGTATGCATGTGTGCAAGATTCCAAGCCGACCCTAAGGAAGCTCACCTTACGGCCGTAAAACGAATCTTGAGATATTTGGCTTATACTCCTAAGTTTGGGCTTTGGTATCCTAAGGGATCCACATTTGATTTAATTGGTTATTCCGATGCCGATTGGGCGGGGTGCAAAATCAATAGAAAGAGCACATCGGGGACTTGCCAGTTCTTGGGAAGATCCTTGGTGTCTTGGGCTTCAAAGAAGCAAAATTCGGTCGCTCTTTCCACCGCCGAAGCCGAGTATATTGTTGCAGGCCATTGTTGCGCGCAATTGCTTTGGATGAGGCAAACCCTGCGGGACTACGGTTACAAATTGACCAAAGTCCCCTTGCTATGTGATAATGAGAGTGCAATCAAAATGGCCGACAATCCTGTCGAGCATAGCCGCACTAAACACATAGCCATTCGGTATCATTTTCTTAGGGATCACCAACAAAAGGGGGATATCGAGATTTCATACATTAACACTAAAGATCAATTAGCCGATATCTTTACCAAGCCACTTGATGAACAAACTTTTACCAAACTTAGGCATGAGCTCAATATTCTTGATTCTAGAAATTTCTTTTGCTAGTTTGCACACATAGCACACAAGTATACCTTTGATCATATCTCTTTTGTATATGCTATGACTAATGTGTTTTCAAGAGTATTTCAAACCAAGTCATAGGTATATTGAAAGGGAATTGGAGTCTTCGGCGAAGAAAAAGGCTTCCACTCCGTAACTCATACTTCGCCATCACTCCAAGCAACTCTCTATTCTTTGGGAGAAATGAGCATCAAAGAAAAGGACTTCGTCTTTGGGAGAGAGTAAGAGCCCAAAGCTAAAGGACCGGACTTCGCCTTTGGTATAATCTTAACTCATTTATTTATGACCAAAGGGGAAGATAGCACTTCGAGGACTCTAATGATTCCGTTTTTGGCGATTCATGCCAAAAAGGGGGAGAAATGAGCCCAAAGCAAAAGGACCGCACCACCACCAATTTCAAAAACCTAGTGTTGAATATTTATCAATTGATTTTCCTATTGTGTTCAAAAAGGGGGAGAAAGTAGTATTTCACAATGATATATCAAAACCCTCTTGAACAATAAGAGAAGGATCTCCTTTAGGGGGAGTTTTGTTTAGTCAAAAGAAAAAGCATTTGAAACAGGGGGAGAAAATTTCAAATCTCGAAAATGCTTTGCAAAATCCTATTCATTTACCTTTGACTATTTACAAAAGAATTTGCAAAAACAAAACATGTGGTGCAAACGTGGTCCAAAATGTTATATAAGAAAGAAACAATCCATGCATATCTTGTAAGTATTTATATTGGCTCAAATTCCAAGCAACCTTTGCACTTACATTATGCAAACTAGTTCAATTATGCACTTCTATATTTGCTTTGGTTTGTGTTGGCATCAATCACCAAAAAGGGGGAGATTGAAAGGGAATTAGGCTTACACCTAGTTCCTAAATGATTTTGGTGGTTGAATTGCCCAACACAAATAATTGGACTAACTAGTTTGCTCAAGTGTATAGATTATACAAGTGTAAAAGGTTCACACTCAGCCAACAAAAAGACCAAAAGTTGGATTCAACAAAGAAGCAAAGGGCCAACCGAAGGCACCTCTGGTTTGGAGCACCGGACTGTCCGGTGTGCCACCGGACAATGTCCGGTGCACCACCGGACATGTCCGGTGCACCAGAGGACTCCAACACCAACTCGCCACCTTCGGGAATTTCCAGAGGCACTCGCGCTATAATTCACCGGACTGTCCGGTGTACACCGGACAGTGTCCGGTGCGCCATGGAGAAGCGGCCTCAGGAACTCGCCAGCTTCGGGAAACTCCAACGGCTAGTCCGCTAAAATTCACCGGACTGTCCGGTGTGCACCAGACTGTCCGGTGCGACTCCGGAGCAACGGTCGTCTCCGCGCCAACGGATACCTGCTGCGCAATAAATGCGCGCTCTGCGCGCGCAGAAGTCAGGCGCGCCCATACTGGCACACCGGACAAGGAACAGTGCATGTCCGGTGTGCACCGGACACCCAGGCGGGCCCACATGTCAGGAGCTCCAACGGTCAGAATTCAACGGCAGTGATGACGTGGCAGGGGGCACCGGACTGTCCGGTGTGCACCGGACTGTCCGGTGCGCCATCGAGCAGACAGCCTCCCAACGACCACTTTTGGTGGTTGGGGCTATAAATACCCCAACCATCCCAACATTCATTGCATCCAAGTTTTCCACTTCCCAACTACTACAAGAGCTCTAGCATTCAATTCTAGACACACCAAAGAGATCGAATCCTCTCCAAATTCCACACAACGCCATAGTGACTAGAGAGAGTGATTTGCTTGTGTTTCTTTCGAGCTCATGCGCTTGGATTGCTTTCTTCTCTCTTGATTCTTTCATTGCGATCAACTCACTTGTAATTGAGGCAAGAGACACCAAACTTGTGGTGGTCCTTGTGGGAACTTTGTGTTCCAAGTAATTGAGAAGAGAAAGCTCACTCGGTCCGAGGGACCGTTTGAGAGAGGGAAGGGTTGAAAGAGACCCGGCCTTTGTGGCCTCCTCAACGGGGAGTAGGTTTGCAAGAACCGAACCTCGGTAAAACAAATCCGCGTGTCACACCCTTTATTTGCTTGCGATTTGTTTTGCACCCTCTCTCGCGGACTCATTTATATTTCTAACGCTAACCCGGCTTGTAGTTGTGTTTATATTTGTAAATTTCAGTTTCGCCCTATTCACCCCCCCTCTAGGCGACTATCAATTTCTCCTACCAACATTTCTATCATGCACATAAGAAGAGCTAGAAGCAAACATAGCATGAGAAAAATCATCGTAAGCATTATAACTCCTATAAGCATTTCTAGTTTGTCTCCTATCATGATACAAAAGGGCATGGTTTCTTTTAGCACTAGTAGCCATAGGGGCCTTCCCTTTCTCCTTAGCGGGAATGGGAGCCTTATGGCTTGTCAAGTTCTTGGCTTCCCTTTTGTAGCCAAGTCCATCCTTAATTGAGGGATGTCTACCAATCGTATAGGCATCCCTTGCAAATTTCAATTTATCAAATTCGCTTTTGCTAGTCTTAAGTTGGGCATTAAGACTAGACACTTCATCATTCAATTTAGAAATTGAAGCTAGGTGTTCACTACACGCATCAATGTCAAAATCTTTACACCTAGTGCAAATCACAACATGTTCTACACAAGATGTTGATTTACTAGATTTTTCTAGCTTAGCATTTAAATCATCATTTATGCTTTTTAAACTAGAAATTGAATCATGACATGTAGACAACTCACAAGAAAGCATTTCATTTCTCTTAATCTCTAAAGCAAGTGATTTTTGTGCTTCTACAAACTTATCATGTTCTTCATATAAAAGGTCCTCTTGCTTTTCTAATAGCCTATTCTTATCATTCAAGGCATCAATGAGTTCATTTATCTTATCTATCTTAGATCTATCTAAACCCTTGAATAAGCAAGAATAGTCTATGTCATCATCATCACTGGACTCATCATCACTAGAAGAAGCATAAGTGGAGTCTCGAGTACTCACCTTCTTCTCCCTTGCCATAAGGCAGGTGTGACGCTCGTTGGGGAAGAGGGATGACTTGTTGAAGGCAGTGGCGGCGAGTCCTTCATTGTCGGAGGAGGAGGAGGAGCAATCCGAATCCCACTCCTTGCCTAGATGTGCTTCGCCCTTTGCCTTCTTATAATTCTTCTTCTTCTCCCTCTTGTTCCCTTGGTCCTGATCACTATCATTGTCGGGACAGTTAGCAATAAAATGACCAAGCTTACCGCATTTGAAGCACGAACGCTTCCCCTTGGCTTTGGTCTTGCTTGGCTGTCCCTTGCGACCTTTAAGCGCCGTCTTGAATCTTTTGATGATGAGGGCCATCTCTTCATCATTAAGTCCGGCTGCCTCAATTTGTGCCACCCTGCTAGGTAGCGCCTCCTTGCTTCTTGTTGCCTTGAGAGCAAGAGGTTGAGGCTCGTTGATTGGTCCATTCAAGGCGTCGTCCACGTATCTTGCCTCCTTGATCATCATCCGCCCGCTTACGAATTTTCCGAGTACCTCCTCGGGCGTCATCTTCGTGTACCTGGGATTCTCACGAATATTGTTCACGAGATGAGGATCAAGAACGGTAAATGACCTTAGCATTAGGCGGACGACGTCGTGATCCGTCCATCGCGTGCTTCCGTAGCTCCTTATTTTGTTGATAAGGATCTTGAGCCGGTTGTATGTTTGCGTCGGCTCCTCGCCCCTTATCATCGCGAATCGTCCGAGCTCGCCCTCCACCAACTCCATCTTGGTGAGTAAGGTGACATCATTCCCCTCATGAGAGATCTTGAGGGTGTCCCAAATCTGCTTGGCATTGTCCAAGCCGCTCACCTTGTGATACTCGTCCCTGCACAAAGAGGCTAGCAACACAGTAGTAGCTTGTGCATTTTTATGGATCTGTTCATTAATAAATGAAGGACTATCCGAGCTATCAAATTTCATTCCACTTTCCACAATCTCCCAAATGCTTGGATGGAGAGAAAATAGGTGTGTACGCATTTTGTGACTCCAAAATCCGTAGTCCTCTCCATCAAAGTGAGGAGGCTTGCCAAGTGGAATGGGGAGCAAATGAGCATTTGAGCTGTGCGCAATGCGCGAATAATCAAAAGAGAAGTTTGAGTTAACCGTCTTTTGTTTGTCGTAGTCGTCGTCCTTGTGGGAAGAAGTAGACTCGTCGCTGTCGTAGTAGACGATCTCCTTGATACGTTTTGTCTTCTTCTTCTTCCCATCTTTACGTCTGTGGCCCGAGCCAGAGTCGTTGGATTTGTCATCTTTTGGCTCGTTGACGAAGGACTCCTTTTCCTTGTCGTTGATCACGATTCCCTTCCCCTTAGGATCCATCTCTTCGGGCGGTTAGTCCCTTTCTTGAAGAGAACGGCTCCGATACCAATTGAGAGCACCTAGAGGGGGGGGGTGAATAGGTGATCCTGTAACACTTAAGCTTATAGCCACAAAAACTCGTTAAGTGTTAGCACAATAAATGCCAAGTGGCTAGAAAGGAGTCTCAACAAAACACAATACCACAAGAGATCAATCACAGAGATGACACAGTGGTTTATCCCGTGGTTCGGCCAAGACCAACGCTTGCCTACTCCACGTTGTGGCGTCCCAACGGATGAGGGTTGCAATCAACCCCTCTCAAGCGGTCCAAAGACCCACTTGAATACCATGGTGTTTTGCTTGCTTTTTCTCAATCCCGTTTGCGAGGAATCTCCACAACTTGGAGCCTCTCGCCCTTACAATTGAAGTTCACAAAGAACACAGAGCAAAGGGGGAATGAGCAACGCACACAAGACTTCAAAAGATCAGAGCAACAACACGCACACAAGTCGCAACAAGAGCTCGCAACACAACTCAAAGAGTTCACAACTCCACAAGAGCTCTATATGCTATCACAATGAAACGAATGCGCGAGATCGATGTCTTGGTGCTTAGGAATGTTGTAGGAATGCTTTTTGTTTCCTCCATGCGCCTAGGGGTCCCTTTTATAGCCCCAAGGCAGCTAGGAGCCGTTGAGAACAAACCAGGAAGGCCATCTTTGCCTTCTGTCGTCGGGCGCACCGGACAGTCCGGTGCACACCGGACACTGTCCGGTGCCCGATTTCCTTCCTTAAACAGCGCAGTCGACCGTTGCAGATGCGGGAGCCGTTGGCGCACCGGACATGTCCGGTGCACTCCGGACAGTCCGGTGCCCCCTTCCGACCGTTGGCTCGGCCACGTGTCCTGCGCAGATCGCGCTGCCGACCGTTGGCCCGGTCGACCGTTGGCTCACCGGACAGTCCGGTGCACACCGGACAGTCCGGTGAATTTTAGCCGTACACCGCCGGTGAATTCCCGAGAGCGGCCACTTCGCTCGAGGCAGCCTGGCGCACCAGACACTGTCCGGTGCACCACCGGACAGTCCGGTGCCCCAGACCGAAACAGCCTCTTGGCTGTACACAGCCAACTCTCCTCTTTTCTTCTTCTTCCTGTTTCTGATACTTAGACAAGTATATTAGCACATAAAACCAATGTACTAAGACTTAGAAACATACCTTTGCTCTTGATTTGCACTTTGTCCATTCATGGGCATAGATTCACATTTAAGTACTTGTGTTGGCACGCAATCACCAAAATACTTAGAAATGGCCCAAGGGCACATTTCCCTTTCACCGGAAGACGGCGAACTCCGCTTCGCCCGACCCCAGGGCTTGGACTCAGCCCTGGCCTCCGCCGACGGTCTCCGCCTCGCCCGACCCAGGGGCTCGGACTCGACCTTGGCCTCGGAAGACAGACTCGACCTCGACCTCGGAGGAGCCTCCACATCGCCCAACCTAGGGCACGGACCGACCACGTCAACAGGAGGCGCCATCATTACCCTACCCCAAGCTGACTCAGGCTACGGGGAACAAGACCGACGTCCCATCTGGCTCGCTCCGCCAGACAAGTAATGATGGCGCCCCGCACGCTCTATGACGACGGCGGCTCCCAGCCCCCTTACGGAAGCAAGAGGACGTCAGCAAGGACTCAACAGCCCCGACAGCTGTCCTTCCGCCAGGCTCCAGCGCTCCTCCGACGGCCACGACACCACACGAACCGGGTGCCAAAACCTCTCCGGCTGCCACGATGGCATGTACTTAGGGCGCTAGCTCTCCTCCGCTAGACACGTTAGCACTCTGCTACACCCCCCCATTGTACACCTGGATCCTCTCCTTACGCCTATAAAAGGAAGGACGAGGGCCCTCTTACAGAGGGTTGGCCGCGCGGGGAAGAGGACGGGACAGGCGCTCGCGTGAGGCCGCTCGCTCCCTTCCCGCGTGGATGCTTGTAACCCCCTACTGCAAGCGCACCCGACCCGGGCGCGGGACAAACACGAAGGCCGCGGGATTCCCACCTCTCTCTCTCTCTCTCTCGCTCCGGCTGCCTTTTTCCTCCCTTCGCGCTCCGTCTCGCGCCGACCCATCTGGGCTGGGGCACGCGGCGACATCTTCACTCGTCGGCCCAGGGACCCCCCGGTCTCGAAACACCGACAATACCCAAAAACAATTTACTAAGGCCGGGTACATACTTTGTTCTTTGATTTGCATCTTAGCACTTATGAACCAACATATTTTGTGTTGGGCATCTAATCACCAAAACATTTATAACCCAAGGGCACATTTCCCTTTGAACTTCCCTTGAGACGATTAGCAAGATTATCCAACATCTGTTTCTCGGCTCTAGCCGCCTCTCATTCCCTTATATCATGTGCTCTCTTCTCATTTACCGTCTTCAATCTCCTCTGCTCTGCACGCATCGGGCTGTCAAAACTCGTCAATTTCACGTATATACGCATGTCCTATATGTGATCGTTAATGTACGAATCGACGAGCTGAGATCCACAATGCATCTTCTGTCCCATTAGTCTCTTAGACTTTATTGTGTGCATCATCTCTCCTTTGTCGTCGTAACTCTCCCAACCGCATTTCCTCGTCTCCTACAAAAAAAGGAGTAAGCATGGGTGCAACATTTGCAGAGTACTGCATAAAAAAAATACCAACCTCATTGTACCATATGTCCACAAAAATAGTCAACACCAAGCTCGGAAGGAACTAATTCATACTTAGCTTCAATATCACATTTGCAGAGTACTAGATCAAAGTTCAACTCTTCCGCACACTCATTTTTTTCTTTTCCTTTGCCTCTGGCTCTGGCTAATGGGACATATGATTATACAACCACTCTATGAAATAAAACTTACGCCACCCGTATGGCTGAAGGATAATAATTTAGTAAATTTGTGCAAAAAATAACGAAAGTTTAGACATTTGTTATGGACTCACATAATCAATGTTCGGACGCACGAAGTGCTTCGCAGTGTCCTCGTCGATGACAGCACGATATCCGCAATCACATCGAGGCGACGAGTACATTCGTCTTTTTGTTGTTACCTCCTTCTCCGCATCCGTCATTGGTGGAGGATTCGGGGGAGGAGGTACCCAACGCTTAAAACGCTCATGACTAGTCCTTCCACACAACCAATTAGCGAAAAGAACATACCAAGAGTCAAATTTTTCAGGACCATCGATCCACTGGAAAAAGAAACACCTCAGGTGCTCCTACAAAAAATAGAACGAAACATTATAACATATCTAGTAAACAATATTAACTCACAAGTCATAAGTGAGAGCACCTAGAGGGGGGGTGAATAGGTGATCCTGAATAACTTCAAAACTTAAGCCACAAAAACTTGTTAAGTGTTAGCACAATTATGGCCAAGTGGCTAGAGAGGAGTCAAAACACAATAACCACAAGAAATCAATCACAGAGATGACACGGTGGTTATCCCGTGGTTCGGCCAAGTACAAAACTTGCCTACTCCACGTTGTGGCGTCCCAATGGACGAGAGTTGCACTCAACTCCTCTCAAGTGATCCAATGATCAACTTGAATACCACGGTGTTCTTGCTTTTCTTTTCTCAATCCCGTTTGCGAGGAATCTCCACAACTTGGAGCCTCTCGCCCTTACAAAAGATGTTCACAGAGAATCACGGAGCAAGGGAGGGATTAGCAACTCACACACGACACAAAGATCACAGCGAATACGCACACACAAGACCCAGACTTGAGCTCAAAAGACTAGCACACTAGAACGGAGCTCAAATCACTAGAATGTCGAACAAGTGCGCGAGATTGATGTGTGAGTGATCAAGAGTGCTCAAGGAATGCTTGGTTATCTCCTCCATGCGCCTAGGGGTCCCTTTTATAGCCCCAAGGCAGCTAGGAGCCGTTGAGAGCACATCTGGAAGGCTATCCTTGCCTTCTGTCGTCGGGCGCACCGGACAGTCCGGTGCACACCGGACAGTGTCCGGTGCCCGATTCCTTTCCTTAATTGGCGAAGCCGACCGTTGCCGACCGTTGCAGATCTGGCGCACCGGACAGTCTGGTGCAGACCGGACAGTCCGGTGCTTCCTTCCGACCGTTGGCACGGCCACGTGTCGCGCGCCGATCGCGCGGCCGACCGTTGGCCCGGCCGACCGTTGGCTCACCGGACAGTCCGGTGCACACCGGACAGTCCGGTGAATTTTAGCCGAAGTCGCCGGAGAAAAACCCGAGAGCGGCCTGTTCGGCCGAGGCAGCCTGGTGCACCGGACACTGTCCGGTGCACCACCGGACACTGTCCGGTGCACCACCGGACAGTCCGGTGCCCCAGACCGAAACAGTCCCTTGGCTGTACACAGCCAAGTCTTCTCTTATCTTCTTTTATCTGTTTCTAACACTTAGACAAATATATTAGTACACAAAACCAATGTACTAAGGCTTAGAAACATACCTTAACTTGTGATTTGCACTTTGTTCATCCATGAGCATATTTTCACATTTAAGCCCTTGTGTTTGCACTCAATCACCAAAATACTTAGAAATGGCCCAAGGGCACATTTCCCTTTCAATCTCCCCCTTTTTGGTGTTTTATGCCAACACAACATAAAGCAACTAGAACAAGTGCAAAATCACTTCAAATAAAAACTGACTTTGAGTTTTATTCAATTTTGACATATATGGATCATCCTTTGCCACCACTTGGTTTGTTTTTGCAAATCAACCTCAAATCTCTATCTCTAAGTCAAACACACATATTGAAGTATAAAGAGAGTCATTCCAAAAGAGATTGATCAAGGATTTCCAAAATTCCCCCTATTTCCCATAATCAACACTTCTCCCCACAAGAAGCCAACTTTTGACAATAGAGACAATAAGAGACAATAAAGGCTTTTGACAAAACAAAAACTCTATTCTACTATTTTCAAAATCTCTCAAGTGGTAGCTGATCCATTTATCACTTTGGCCTTTATTTTCTCCCCCTTTGGCATCAAGCACCAAAACAGGATTAATCTTGGCCTTTTAACCCCATTGCCTCACCAAAGTCTTCAATTAAGAGCAA